>NW_022436946.1:12291298-12453864 GCF_009761245.1 Sapajus apella | reverse complement strand
GTGTGTGTGTGTGTGTGTGTGTGTGTGTGTGTGTGTGTGTGTGTGTGGTGTGTGTATGCGTGTATAATTCCACATAAAAATAGGGGCCTCTCATAAAGTTTTACACCTTGTAAACTAAACAATTCATATACATTAACTCTAAGCTGCCAGGCAATTCTGTTGTGACAACAACAGGGTTTTCTTTTTCTTATGCCTGAATAATATTCCATTGTGTGTGTGTGTCACACACAACATTTTCTTTGTCCATTTCTCCACTGATGGACATTTAGGTTGATTCCATTCTTGGCTATTACAAATAGTGCTGCAATAAACGTGCGAGCACAGATATGTCTTTAATGTACTGATATCCTGTCTTTCAGATATATACCCAGAAATAGGATTGCTGGATCACAGGGTAGTCCTGTTTTTCGTTTTTTGAGGAACCTCTGTACTATTTTCCACAATGACTGTACTAATTTACATTCTCACAGCGTACAAGCATTCCCCTTTTTCTGCATCCTCACCAGCATCTGTTGTTTTTGTGTTTTTTATAACAGCCATCTTAACTGGAGTAAAGTGACATGTCATTGTGGGGTTTTGATTTGCATTTTCCTGATGATTAGTGATGTTGTGTATTTTTCAAAGACCCATTGGTAATGTGTATGTCTTCTTTCGGGAAGCGTCTATTCAGATCTTTTTGACCATTTTTAAATTGGATTATTGTTTTATTGCAATTGAGTTGAGTTGTGAAGTGTAGAGGTGATGAGTAAGGGCTTTGCAGTCCTGGACTTGGGGCCCTAGTTGGTCCAGAGGTCCTCCCCTAACTTGGCCGCTTAGTAATTTCGGGTCTGAACAAGGAACAAGAGCTGTCTCTGTTTTCTCACTTGCGAAGTGAGAGTAAGATTAGTGTTTCCCTCACAAAGTGCTGCTGTGAGGATCCGATGAGATAATCCCTGCAAAATGCATGACATGGAACCTGCGATGTAGCAGTATATCCAGCACGTAGCAAGTACTTAAAACCGTGAGCTATTATGTCTGAAGTGAAGCAGGAAAATTTATAAAATCCCTTTTATAACCTCCAGAAAGAATATAAGAAAGAAAAAAATTGGAAAGTGGGAGGAAGAGAAAGAGAAAAATGAGGGAAAAAATGATGGAATATTGGTGTCGCATCCCTTAAAAGATTCTGGCAGCAGAAATTTTTCAAAACACACACGTTAAAGGAAAACGCATCCCATAGAAAGCACCCATTCACAGGGCTAAATAAGAGCAAGTAGAAACCCTTCAGGTTTGACCCTTCAGCCACTGGAGAGAAGCTGAGAAGGCTCTGCAGTCTGCATGTGTGCCGTGCTGCAACACGGACATGCCATCCCTCAAAAGGATGTAAGGACAGGACAGTGGGAGGTGAGAGTGAAGGCTCCCACTACTAGCTATGCAACCCAGGGCAGCACGCTTAACCTGTTTGTCATCCAGTCTCTTCCTATGTAAGACGGGATAGTAGCATCACTTTTTTCCATAGGGTTACTGTGGTGGTCGCATGAGTTAATACATGCAGATGGTTTAGAATGTTGCCTGGCACATAGTCACTGCCCTACCATTGTGTTACTGTTGTTAAAGTTATTGGCATGAGTAAAGGATGGCTGTGAGACCTGAGGTGGCTCACGGAACTATAGAGAGAGAGCTGGAATGACTTGAAAGGCAAAGCGTATCTTTCTCTTTCTAAAAGTGTTTCTCTCCCTACACATGGATATCTGTCAGGTGGGCATATATCTATATCTGTCCATCTATGTTGCTCTATATGTCTGTCTGTCTTCTGAGAGATGTTATCTCTTTAGTGATAAAGTTGCCACCTAAGGCCAACCAGGAGAGCACCTGCAGGAAGGAGGAAGAAGAGAAGGAGAGGGAGGGGAATAAGAAATTGGGTTTATTTCTCCTGCTGCAGTAAGGAAGAATACATGTCAAAGGACTAATGGAGCATCTCTGCAAGAGAAAGTTTGCGGATTCTGAGGCGGGATCCAGAAAGAGGGGTCTCTTCAGATGTGGTCCAGAAGGTGGTCGCTTCAGCTGTCTCTGTGATCTTAGTTCAGGAGTCAGAAGGAACAAAGCAGACCTGGAGAATCATTGGTGGGAAAGTGGCCAGCACGTGGAAGATACCAGCGGTGGTTTTTGGAGCTGTGGTATGGCCTCCAGAGAAACACGCCGTACTTGGTTGGTCTTTTCCATGTTCTATCGGAAGCGATGCTTATGTTCTGTTAGAAACATCACGGAGGGACTGTCAATGGGTCTGTTTCCTTTCTCATTAGGGGAATTTGTGTGTGTGTGTGTGTGTGTGTATGCGTGTATAATTCCACATAAAAATAGGGGCCGCTCATAAAGTTTTTACATCTGCTAAACTAAACAATTCATATACATTAACTCTAAGCTGCCAGGCAATTCTCTCAGGAAGATAAGATTGTCTTCATTCCACAGACTAAAAAGGCAAAGTTCAAGAACTACAGTTAATAAGCAGTTTTGCCCAGATTCTAAACCAGGAAGGTCAAATTCTCTCCTCTTCACTCTAGTTTGGCCTCTGTCAAGGTGTCTCCTTGGCCCAGACTGTCACCTTTTTTTTTTTCTTGAGACAGGGTCTCAATCTGTCACCCAGGCCGAAGTGCGGTGGTGCGATCTAGGCTCACTGCAACCTCTGCCGGGCTCAAGCAGTCCTCCCATCCCAGCTTCCCGAGTAGCTGAAACTGCCTGCAAGTGCCACCACACCCAGTAAATATTTGTATTTTTTATAGAAATGGGGTTTTGTCATGTTGCCCAGGCTGGTCTTGAATTCCTAGGCTCAAGCGATCCACCTACCTTGGCCTTCAGTCACTTTCACAGGGCCCCTTTGTGGTTATTAAACTATTCTAATGACTGCTCTCTCTCTCTCTCCCTGTGTTCTCTCACCTTTCACATGTTTTAATACTGTGTACTCACTGGGACAGTACTCTAATACTTTTTAAAACTTGGAAAAAAATGCCACTTAAAAGTTATAAACCATTTCTGCCTGAGTTGAATTTACTTCTAGGGCAGACTCTCCCTCACCTCTTTTCATTTCCCAAGATAGCTCCACAGCACAGATAAGTAAAAACTCACCCACTGGGTATGAGGATGGAAACAGAAATGATCTCTAATCTGAACACAGGAGCTTGGGGAAGTTGTGCTTCCGGTACTGATGTCTCTGTGATGCCTGCCTGCCAACCTCTGTGTTAAGCATTTTACATGTATCCTTATAGGCATACTATCCTCATAGGTAACCTGTGATGTGGGAATTATTATTCATCTAAATGTACAGATAAGAAAAAGAAGAAAACAGCAGCTAACTGACTTGCTTAAGGTTGCTCAGCAACAAAGAATGGAAGGTGGATTCAAACTCAGGGCCTCTTGATGCCAAGCTCTGTATCTATCTATGTGTGTATACATATGTGTATATATACATGTGTAACTTAGTATGTATTATAATATATATTCTATTATCTATCTCACTACCTATATGTGTATACATATGCATATATACGCATGCATATACATACACATATTAACTTTGTATTCTAATATAATATATAGATATATGCTTTATGTATGATCTCTCTACTTATCTATGTATGTATACATATGTATATACACACATATATAATAGTATACATAATATATATATCATATGGTCTATCTCTCTCTTTCTCTTTCCAACTATCTTTTAGCAAAACTTTGTCCCTGTAAAGATCAGGATCAGCAATAGAGACCCTTCAGCTAACATGAAATACATGCAAGGCTGATGGCCACTTCACCCTGCAGGAAAAGAGAGTGAAAAGGAGCTGGCCTTTTCAAAAGGGCAAAAAAATAGCCTGAGGTGGCTGATTTCAGCAGTCAAGCTGCTGGCAGTTCATTTATAAACATGGGGCTGTGAGATCAGCACACGTGGGTTTTGCTTTGTCAAAACAATGCTTCAGGAAGAAAAGGAAGGAAAAAGAGAAGAAAAAGGAGCAGGAAGAATAAATGAAAAGACAAACACTATTTACTAGAGCTGAACATAGGCATACCCTATGACCTAACAATTCTATCCCTAGGTGTTTACCAACAGAAATCGGGACATATGATCATCTAAAGACAGGAGTATTTATTTATAGCAGTGCTATTTGTAATAGGCCTGAACTGGAAGCTTCCCATGCACATTAACAGTGAAAGGAATAAAGTAATCAAAAATATTCATCAAATGGAATATGATCCAGCAATGAGAATAAAAAACTGAGTACTGTATGCAACACTGTGGATAAATCTCACAACCATATTGTTGAAAAAAGAAGCAAGACACAAAAACATGTAAGCTATCTGAGTCCATTTACACGAAGTTCAAAAGCATATCAAACAAATCTACACTGGGAGAGGTCCAGATAGTGCTGACTTTTGTTGAGGGGGTGGGAAAGGTTTGAAAGACAGCAGGTAGGGAGTTGCTGGGTCCAGGTAATTGTCTGTTGCTTAATCAGGTGATGGGTCAGTTGATGCAAATTTGTTGAGTGATATGCTTGGATATGTGCAACTTTCTGCATATATATTGCACTTCAATAAAAAAAAAAATTCTTAAATTAAAAAAAAGGACACCTTGGCCAGGCATGGTGGCTCATGCCTGTAACCCTAGCACTTTAAAAGCCAAGGTGGGCGGGTCATGAGGTCAGGAGTTCGAGACCAGCCTGACCAACATGGTGAAACCCTGTCTCTACTAAAAAAAACAAAAATTAGCTGGGCATGGCAGTGCACCTCTAATCCCAGCTACTCAGGAGGCTGAGGCAGGAGAATTGCTTGAACCAGAGAGGTGGAGGTTGCAGTGAGCTGAGATCCTGCCATTGTCCTCCAGCTTGGGCAACTGAGACTCCATCTCAAAAAAAAGAAAAAGAACACCTCAACTGAAGATGAGAATGCTTTAGCAGGCGTTATCACCTTGTCACTGCCTGAACCCATGGACAGCAGACCAGATTCTGGGGCCCAAAGTAGGAGGACAGGCACCTGAATGAAGCTTATTCCTTCTCTGGGTGATCACATAATGCCCTTAGAAGACAAATGAAAAGGGAGAATGTCTACATGCCACATGCAAAGTCTTATAGAAGAGAATAGCCCAAGGATGACCTGGCATGACCTGGGTGGTCAGTGACTCTGGTGCTGACTGAGAGTGTGTTTTACCTAGAAGGGGCCTTGTTCATCATGCCATACAACCTTCCAACCCCTTTGGAGAGCAGAAGTCACAATCTACTGAAATAATCTGCCTGGGGCTTTATATTTACTATGTCAAGTCCTTGTATTGATTGAAGACCTTTCAATTATTTGGCCTACAAAGCAACTCACCAAGACAGCCAAATAAAAAGCCGCCCCCAGGGAAACTTCAACTGGTCTCACTGAAAGGAATGTTCACTGGGATGGAAGTGAACACTTCTCCCGCTCCGTTTGCACATGAAGAGGAGCCTGGCTGGCCTCTCCTGATCCAGTATGGTAACTCAACTGGGGACTCAGTCTGTGAAATGGGGGCCTGGTAACAGGAACTCTCGCTTTCCTGAGTTTTTTTCCTTTTCACCCAATAAAACCCTGCCCTCCTCACTCTTCAAATTGTCTATGATCCTCATTTCTCATGGTCATGTGACTTTTTGAGATGGAGCCTCACTCTATTGCCCAGGCTGGAATGCAGTGGTGCAATCTCAACTCACTGCAACCTCCACCTCCTGGGTTCAAGTGATCCCTGTGCCTCAGCCTCCCTAGTAGCTAGCTGGGACTACAGGCATGTGCCACCATGCCCAGCTATTTTTTTTGTATTTGGTAGAGATGGGGTTTCACCGTGTTAGCCATGATGGTCTCCATCTCCAGACCTCGTGATCCACCAGCCTCAGCCTCCCAAAGCGCTGGATTACAGGCGTGAGCCACTGCGCCCACCTGACAAGGACCCTGTCTTTAGCTGAACTAAGGAAAAGTCCTAAAACAGCTTTGGTGCACAGAACATAGGGCTTGAGAAGGGGTGAGTGAAATGGGACTCAAAGCCTCTCACTGTTACTTCTGAGGCTTTTGGTCCTATGGCATTCCTCTTCTTTTTTGGGGGGGGACATTAATAACACACACATGTATATATATATGTATATATATATATACATATATATATATATGTTTATTTATTTTTTATTTTTATTTTTTTACAATACTGAAGGTGGTTCTCACACACCCCAGTGGCCACAGGCATGTGTGTGGGACAGTTGGGTGTGGCAGCTCCCTCCTCCCCAACTCTCTACTGGTAGGGGTGCATGGCTGTGTCTGCCACATGTGTGCACAGTGTCTGATGGCCATGCAGGGTGGGAACGAGCCACAGAAGCTGCCTGAGCCCCAAGGCATCCCACGCAGTTGGCTGGCATTCCCTGACACGTGCCCAAGGAGTCTCCCCCTCCCCAAACCAGGGAGTCCAACTCCATCAGACAGCAACTAAGCTTCTCTCCAGGGTAGGGGAACTATTTGCATGAGGATAAGAGATCTACTTCCAGACATCCTTTTTTCTTCTCCACCTCATCAACAGTTAACTTTTAAATGAGTTTTTTTTTTTTTTTTCCTTTTAGAAGACATTTTACTAGACTAGGAAGGATAAGGATCATTATCATAATTTAGTCCACCTATTTATGTGGACTAATTCTCTGTAAGGTTTTCACTGTGAAAAAGGATTCGTGAGGCTGGTCTTAAACTGTGGCCAACGTGATGTGCTTTGCATGTCTGTATGGTCCATAGCAAACTTTGCTGCAGGCCTCCATCTTGTTTGGTCCTGGGGGTGTGGCCTGTAGCCCGGGGCAGGGCTTTGTTTGGCATTCTTACCTAGGGGATGGGTCCTTTCTGGTTTGATAGCACATTTTCCTAGCCCTGTTTCTTAAAGGACTTCACCCAGTGACTGAGTTTTCTTCTGCCTGTTTGTGTAGCTAGATGTGTTTGTGTATACGATGTCTGTAAAAAGAGCTCTGATTAATTTCACCTAAAGGAAGACAAGCACTTGAATCAAGTTTTCTTTTTTTGGAAGATAAAAGCTGTGGTACCTTTCAGTTCATGTGACTTTAATCTTTGAGAAATAAGGCAGCCTTAAAGATTATTGGTAAAATGCAGATGTCATCAAAATATAAATAGCTAGACTAAATTATGCAGGTTAGATACTAGGGTTGCTAAATGTTTTAAGGTTAAAAACTGCCTTTTTGGTTTTTGAGAACTTTTCAATTTGCCACCTTCACGGTCGATAATGCCTGGGGACATATGGAACTAACCACACCCTTAATTATGCTGGGAGAAGTCAAACCTTGGCTGCACCTAACACGCAATTAAAACAACTTACCAGGTTTTAAAGTTAAAAATTGCTAGGAGCTACCATTATAACATGTAATTGAAACTACTGAAAATAGATTTACATGAGAGATGTGTGAGAACAGTAAAATGCATTTTTAGTAAAAGATTATAAAAAGTCATGAAAATGTAAATTTTTGCCTAGGGTTAAAGGATTGTTTTGAATTAGACAAGATAAAGCTAAAGGTTAAAACAAATGGTGGAAGGATTGTGGAAATTAATCTTGCAGAAGAGGTTCTCTGTGTGAACATATTGACTAAATTCAAAAAGGGTATTACATGGTTTTTCTGTAAATTGAGCATTGAAATAAAAGCACAACAAGGTGTTCTAAGGTGCTAATCTGCTCTTTAGCAAAATTTGTAAAGCGTTATAAAAGGTTTTTGTTTCTTTAAAATTTCTGAGTCATCATTTTGGCAAAATAAATAATTTATGATAATCTGGAATTCTATTTTATAACATCAAGTGTTTTAAACATCTAACATATTTAATAGGCTTCCCAAAATCAAACTTCAGTTTCAAATTGTCTTTTCTGACACCTGGCTTTTCAGATAATTCAGAGGGCCTCTGGAGTGTCCAGAAAAGAGAGGTAAACAGGATTATTTGACATGTTTAGGTACATGGGATTGCCAAAATGATGTTCAATCTTCTTTAGGTTATATTTTTGTGAGTAATGCTAATATATATTCCAAAATTATATGGAATTCCTAAAATTTTAATGTCTGAGTATATGCTATCAATCAAATTAAGGTTGTTAAGTTATTGTAAATCACAGAGATAATCAAACTTATTTGTAAATTGTGTTTCTAACTATAACTACCTGGGACATTTTGTTATTCATAGACAATTGTTGTCTTGTTTTAATCCTTTTCAAAATATGGTTTATAATGAACTATAGAACTTTTACAGGTCCTCTCAAATACAGGGTTCTGATAACTTTGGAGATTGTAACATTGAAATAAAGGAAAAATGTATAGGACTCATGAAGAGCTGAAGTGTTCACGAATATCAAGCAAAATAAGAACTAAATGGACTGAACTCAGAAAATTGAAACAATTTTTTAACTTTTGTTGGAATACTGCTGATCCTTGTTTTGTTTTTCAGGGTTAAGGAAACTTATTTTGAAGTATTTACAGTCTTTAATAACTGGGTAAGCTATAGTCCTGTGAACAAAATTTGGAGCATATTAGTCTCTCTCTGCCTGGTTCCTCTAGAATTTGGAAATATCTGTGAGTATTCTTAACTTATGGCAATATAGTTTGTGTCAGTGCAATAAGAATCCATTTTTCTTTTGCAACAAAACACAACTGGAGAAACCAATTTTTTTTTAACCAAGGCTTTGACTATAAGGGTATGCTTCCCTTTAAGAAGTCAAGCTCAACTTGCAGAGCCGATAAAAGGCCCACAGGAAAACCTGTCATCATACCTTTGCCCACACAATCCCTGTACAGGGTTCCTGACCTGTGGTTAGTAAAGAACGTCACTTTCTAACAGGCCAAAAAGCTCCAAGTTTATCTTGGGACCTTAAGAAGAGTGGATCACCCAACTCACAGGTATTTGAGGATATAAACCATGGCTGGGCTTGGCTTTAAAAGGTCTCATCTGAGATTCTTTGTGGAACAGAATTCCATCAAAGCCAATCTAAAAGGCCTATGGAGAAATAGTTATTCTTGCTGCACTTTATGCAAATAATCAGGCCAAATATGAAATTAAAGTCTATTTTTACAAACAACTCAGTCCTATCACAATTTGTTTTTTTAACAAAAATTAGTACTAGAGAAAGAGAAATAATGTTTCAAAACTTATCATACATTTTTCATTAAATTATAAACCAATTAGTTGTTTTAAGTTTTTGTCTACATTTTAGACGAACCCTGCTTGTTTCTGTAAACTAACAAGCAATCTCTGGTTGCAGCTCAGAAAGAACAAAAGGGGATGGGTAATGTGAAAGTCTGGATCAATATTCTAGTTCTGAGCAATTATCCTAGAAATCCTGCCACATCATGGGAATAAATAGCATGCCTATCACCCAGAGGTTTCCTTTTTGGGAAAGTAAGACCAAGGGAGCTAACCAAAACCCAGCAGTATTTACCCAGATCCTAGCAAGCATAACTACAGCCACCAGTTGCCTGGGTGTGTCACAAGGCATCCTTTTCTCTCCTTTGTTGAAGGAGGACTCAATTGGACAGCCTCACCTTAGCATTTGGCTTATGATAAGGAATCCATGCAATGCCCCCTGAGACACATTTTTGTCCCAAACTCAATTCCAAGCTTCAAGTCAAAGATCTAGGAAAGAAAACTGGATCTAAGGAATCCAGAGGGAGGCAGATGATAACAGAGGTGAAAAGACGTTGTGCAGGTGAGCATGGCTAATTCCTGTCCGTTAAGCCAAGCCTCCCATTTCATGGATAGGGATCATGCTAGTAGCCATGGCATAAATTAGATCTAGTAAACTCCAAAGCTAATGATAGTAGCAGGGATAGAAACATAGATAAGAGTGGATAATTCCTATTCTCTAGGCCTTCCCTGCTTGGTGGGTGCAAACTGCTTTAGCACCAATGGGCAGCACCTGCCAAGGTTGCTGGGACTCAAGGATGCAGGGATGGGGGAGGGAAAGAGAACGTTCTTCTTTTTCTCCCTCATGTACCCTGGTATTTGCTAGGAGAAGAAGGGAACCAGGGATGCTGCTCCCCTCTTTCCAGATGGGTAGCCATTCAACTTCAGTCTGTATCCCTTTCAAATGCATCCTGAATCCCTAAAACTCCTTTGAAAAAAAAAAAAAAAGGCTTTTTTTTTTTTTCATTTTTCCTCCTCTGGCCTCTCCTCACTGATAGGTAATTGTGTCCCTGTACTATGGGACACCCCTCAGATGCATTCTTCAAACTGGGAAAAGTTAATTTCCCAAACCTCAAACTGGCTGGCTTAGGACGGGGCTCAGGTGAAGGGAACCCAAAAGCCCAACATGCTGGCAAAAGGGTAAAGTTGTTTTCACCATTTGGGCTTTTGGCCTCCTGCTCCCTGTGCAAACTGGTAAAAGGCCTCAGCTTTTTAAAGTTGTCCCCACCCTACCACCCCCGCCTTGTTTCGTTCTGATACACGCTTTCTAATAACCCAGTTTTTCTCTTCTCCCCTTCAGGCTGTCAAACTCCAAATGGTTATGCAACCGGAGCTTTGGACGATGGCTCCTTCTGCCAGGCTCCCTTAGATCTGACTGCCATTTTCCCCAAAACAGCATCCCTTGTCAGCAGGAAGCAGTTAAGATTGGTCTTTGGCCTTATCCTTATTTTAAAGGCAGTTAGATGTACTTCTTTAGAGGGGGAATGAGACAGCCACATGGGAAGGGGTCCCAGAAAAAGTCCAACTGGCCTGCATATTGAGAGAAGTGCACACTGGCGTGGAGCTTCAGGAAGTTCATGCTGTTTGCAGGAGGGAAGCCTGGCCTCTCCTGATCTGGTGGGGTAACCTGGGGATTCAATCTGAGATGGGGGCCTATTAACAGGAACCCCTCTTGCTTTGCTGAATTCTTTTTCTTTTTCTTTTCACCCAATAAAACCCTACCCTCCCCAAATTGTGAGCCTAATTTTCCTTGGTCATCTGACAAGGACCCTGTCTTTAGCTGAACTAAGGAAAAATTCCTACAACAGCACCATCTCCAAATTTCTGAGCTTGGCTGGTGATGAGAGGACATCATAAACATAAGTGATAGCAATATATTTTTCTGTAGTAAAACACTTTCCAGTACAACGAGTAGGATGTTCTTGAGTCTTGTTATACCACAGCAGCCTATAAGGTTTCTTGTTGCTGCCCTCAGCTCCTTGAAGAACAGAATCATTCTTGTCAGCTTTGCCTGCAATTCTTTCTCATTATGTCAGTTAGAAAGACATGTGCTGTTTTAGTAAGATACTGGATGTGGCTGGAGACTTAATTCTCCTCCAGTCTATCTGAGAATCAACTGTGATGGTTGCAAAGAGCCCTCAATTCAAAAATCTATGCAGATGACTCATGACCCTGGTCATGCTCTTGCTGCTAAAAGAATTTGGTGGATCTGTTTCTTTGCATGTAAAACAAAGAAAAATGATACTTGCATACCAAGAAAGTTCTGAGAAGAGTGACTTCATAGTAAGGTATTTTGAATTTAGTATGGAGGTGGTCCACCTGTTCACAAAGGAGGAAAGATTGTACAGATAGCACATTTCATCTTGACGTTGGAATTTCTATCTGACTCATTATTTAGCTTTGTATTCATAGTTTTGGTTCAAACCTTCACTTAGTGTACAATTATGAGCTTAAGGTGTCAGGAAGACTACCACCCAGAATGAGCTAAGACTTGAAAAGGGTACAAAACTCAATATTCGGAAAATATGAAGGGAAATTACAATGGGGGTTTTAAGTTTTATCTGAGCAAAAAGAACAAGAAAACAATTTGCCCGCTGCCTGGAGCAAGTATGGTAATGTTGACAGATTTCAGAGAGAAAACAGAGCATCCCCAGTTCAGTATTCTCTTTAGAGAAGGCTGTTCAGAGAGACAAAGATGAGGCAGTGGACGTCCAAGATTTGTTGGGAATTTTTGGAAAATACGACACTGATCAAATGGAGTCTATCAAAGGTAGTCAGTTCTCTGTGAGTCAGGCACATTACAGTGAAAACAGAGAGAGGCAGTTTCTTAACTGCCAAAAATGATCTTTTAGTAGCACAAGAACAAGGGAGATACTCAAAAAAGAAAAAAAGAAGCACATAACATATTGATTTGGACTCTGCAGACTATAGATCAGAAAGACTGATATTGGTATTAGATAAAATTCTAGGGAAATATATTAAAAGGATGGTCTATGATGTAATGACATGGTGACCCTGGGGAGACACAGTGATTTTTGGGAGACAGCATCTGGTGCATTAGAGCATGTCCATCTGGACAGTGCTCATTGCCTTGATTGATGGGTTTACTGGAGAAGTAAGAGCAGTGAATACAAATTTGGCATGGCATTGACCCAGAGTCCCAAGACATCCTTGCATACGATGGGGAACGTAAGCCCATGTTGATGGGTATGAGTTGCATGCACTGATGTAGCTCTAACGTGCGGGTTAAAGGATCCTGGTTGGAGGTCTCTCATGGTCAGACTCAGCACTGAGATTCCCTCCTGTTCCACATTGTCACAACTATCTGAAGGAGATTTATATGGTACAGAGATGACATCTTTGAGTGCTGATGAGAAGCTGACATTAGTGATAGGAAGGAGGATATATATATATGGACAGAAAACTTACACCAGTCTGATAGAATTAGAATCCTCAAAGGGTTTTGACAGACTAGGGTGATGGACCCAATTTAATTCATTGTCTAAGTCTCAATTTTCTCAGCTGTGAAATGGGAGATCATGAGATTATCTTTCCCACAGGGTTGCTGTGGAGATTCAGTAAAATAATGGATTAAATGGCAATGCATTTAGCCCCATGCTTAGGCCATGGTTAGTGCCCAGCTGTTATTTTCTTTGATACAACTAGTAACGTAGTTATAGGCAATAAGTAAAATGAAACAAAATGAAAAACCAAAAAACTTTGGACTTAGGGTCAAAAATCAGCTCCCCATATACAGAACCAGGAAAGTATAACTTAATGGAAATTTATAGGACAAATACCTAAGTGTTTGGATTGACCCTAAGTTCAATGTGAGCCAGAGTGTATCTAACTGTCAGTAACTTCCCATGTCTGACTTGGGTTGCCTACCAGAATTTTAGTGTCTAGAACAAGGAAAGTAGCAATTCCATTTGCCGATTTGAAGCTCTCTCCACACCAGAGGGTCTAAGTTCAGAGCTGGGCCACCCACCTTCAGGGATTCTCAGCCCTGGTTGCAAATTAGAATCACCTAGGGAATGTAGATGACTACCAGTGTCTCTGAGCCCCAACCCAAAACAAAATCAGAATTCTGGCCATTGCTTTAAACTAAATATTGGCCATTAGGAGCTTTTCCTTTAGAAATGCATCCAGGACAGTGATGGGATTTGAAACTCAGCTATCTAAAAAATGATTATGCAAAGATCCAGGATTTATTTAAGAAAGGTGAATGTGTGCCATTAAATAACTGAAGGGCTGAGATGTAGAAGCTAAGATTTACTTTTCCTGTTTTGAGAGGGCGGAACTTGGACACTGCATGAATTAAAAGAAAATCGACATGGATTAATTTAAAAATAATCTTCCAAACTGTCCAAAGTATTAAATTTGTTAGAAAATTAAACGAGTTATTTTGAGAAATAATTAAATTTTCATGATTGCCGGTGTTCAGTGTTTTCCTGACTACTTTCCAGGTATGTTACAGAAGGAAGTTGCATACATAAAAGGAGTCTTTCTGTTTCAATTAGTTAATACATTTATGATTTTATTAAAAATTCTTATTCTTTTAGGGTATAAAATTGACCGCATTCACTAAGCCATCAGGGGCAGGCATTGGTTGTTTTTAAAGGCTCATCAGGTGCCTTGCCACCTCCCAGAAACATTCTGATTCCTGACTCCACGTAATTCCCAGAACCCCAGTGATAAGAATGCTGTATGATTAACCAGGGGCTTGTAGAAGACAATCCTCTATGCTCCATTCACAGTGTACTTACGAAAGGCTTTAGACATACAATTAAGGTAACCAAACCTAGAGGTCCAGACAACAGTGTGTAACACAGAATCCTGGAATCCTTGGGAATTTTCTTTGCTTCAACTATTCCAATCTCTAACAGGCAGATTGAATTCTTAAAAAAAAAAAAAAACAAAACTTTATAGTAAAGGTCTTCAATATATCACAAAAGATTTTTGATCCTCAGCCAATTACCCATTTATTTGAAAACAATCAATACAACTGAATTCCAGTGAAATAAAAGGAGTTGGATAGTTCCCTGGAGATTGTGACAATAGAGGATTAAATTTTTACTTTTAAAATTCCAGCTCAAAGTCCGGAATACCATCTGCTTAGGCCACCTCTTTTTGTTCCTATTTTTAATGCATTGTTCTTTCTGAATATGAGTAACATTGCTGAGCTAATAAGTCTGCATTGCTGTAGGTAAATGATTATTAGTTTATCAAAAGGGAGAGGAAGCACCTTGGCAAAGAACAGAGTTTTATTTCATCCAGGATCCAGGTTATTCATTAGTGATCAGAAAACAAGAGCTATCCCATTAATTCTGTGAAATTCCAACTGATCTCTTTGTTTCCCCGCCAAAGATTGAGAGGGAGAAGGGCCTTTCCTTTTAACCCTTAATCTCAGTCTCAAGGCAATTTGTTTTTAAATTTTAGGCAAAGCCTTTTCAGTCATTAATTGATCTAGTGAATTGGTGGGGGTTGGGGGGATCCCTCATTACTCAACGTCTTTGTTTTTCCGTGTGTTTTCTTTCATTGGGCATAACCGTCAAAAGAATTGACTGTTTTTGACTAATGTGGTATGCTGTAAAGAATATTAAGATATACCTTCATTATTTGATTTAGGTTAGATCATTTTGAATCAAAATGGGATCAGAGAAAAGGCCTGAGACCTATAACATTTTGAGTGTTTAACAAATATTTGTTAGGTTAGTGAATAATTCCCATAACGTTAAACACAATATAGAAAAATGTTGGAGGCAGGGTCTAACTCTGTTGCCCAGGCTGGAGGGCACAAGCACGATCATAGCTCACTGCAGACTTGAACTCCTGGACTCGATTGATCTTCCCACCTCAGCCTCCCAAGTGGCTAGAACTACAGGCTCAAACCACCATGCCCAGCTAACTTTAAATTTTTTTGTGTGGAGATGGTGTCTTGATATGTTGCCCAAGCTGGTCTCAAACCCCTGGCCTCCCAAAGGAATGGACAAAAAATTATTTTTACATCCACATTTGTCTATGGGATTCACTTTATCCTAGGTGAATTCTACAATTTTGTGCTCTATGTTGTTAGTAGCCTTCCCTTGATCTCTTCTCTCATTTCTCGGGTGCTAACAAAACCCCAATTTTGTTAGGGCAGGGATGTGCCCAGGAAAACATGCTGGCCACTAGGTGGAGCCAGGAGATACAGGTCTAGCCAATGGGAAGAAACCTTAACTTGCTCGAAGCCTCGGAGAAAGCTTTCGGATTTCCTATTAAAGGGGAATTGATAAGGTGTCACCTGTCCCCTTTTTCCTGTCTTGAACCAGCAACACAAGCATTCATGTTGTGAAGGTGGGGAAAGGCCAAGCAAACTGCAGAGACATTGGCCCTGCCATGGAATATCTGCTATTTAGAAAAAAAGTCACAACTCATGATACGTGCAGCAGATATGTAGGTTCTGGTAGGCTCCAGGTACTGTTTTGTCCAAAGGCAGGTAACCGAAAAGCTGATGCTTAAATTGTGTTTTCAGGCAAATGAAAGAAGAACATTCTGAATTTATACAATGACTGAGAGAAGACTTAATGTGTTCTTAGAATTGTAACTCCTGTTTAGAGAGATTGCAAGAAGGAGCACCAGGGACAGAACCCAAGGAAGGGCCACAGGTAAGGAGAAGCTAATAATGAAATGAAAACCAAATGCATGCTTCCCTTCTACGCAACTACTGACTCTCTGCCTAAATATGTTAGTTCAAGCCTGAAAGAAATGTGATTAAACTGGAGAAAAATAATAAAAATTAAAGACTTCCTTCTTTATCCTTTTTTTCAATTAATAATGTACGAAGTGGCCAAGTGCAGTGGCTCACACCTGAAATCCCAGCACTTTGGGAAGCCAAGGGGGGGCAGATCACCTAAGTAAGGTCAGGAGTTCGAGACCAGCCTGGTCAACATCGTGAAACCCCGTCTCTACTGAAAACACCAAAATTAGCCAGGTGTGGCGGTGTGCACCTGTAATCCCATCCACTTAGGAAGCTGAGGCAGGAGAATTGCTTGAACCTGGGA
Organism: Sapajus apella; assembly: GCF_009761245.1. NCBI lineage: Eukaryota > Metazoa > Chordata > Mammalia > Primates > Cebidae > Sapajus > Sapajus apella. Next base: position 12,437,638 of record NW_022436946.1, on the reverse strand, counting down.
GGCAGAGGTTGCAGTGAGCTGAGATCATACACCACTGCACTCCAGACTAGGTGACAAAGAGAGTCTCCATCTCAAATAATAATAATAATGATAGTGATAATAATAACATATGAAGCAATATTCAACTGGCAGTAAAGATTATAGCTGGGTTATCCTCTGGTTAACTCAATGCTTCTATTTCTCTTGATTTCCTTTTCTGATCATTCTATAATCTTTTAGTAGGGTGGTAAAATAAGTTCTTTGTTGTTAATGATTCCTTTAAAGAATCACATTTAATTTCTCTAAAGCAGCAGTGAGCACACTTTTCCTGCAAAGGTTGAATATTTTAGGCTTTGTGGGGCACAAGTTCTCTGTTGCAACTATTCCACTTTACCAATGTACTGGGAAAGCAGCGCTAGACAATGCATAAATGACTAGATGTGGTTGTTTTAATAAAATTTTATTTACCAATACAGGCAAAGTACTAAATTTGACCCATGAGTCTAGTTTGTTAACCCCTACATGTAACATTGACATGAAGTTCCAACTATCTGCATTGGATTAAGCTGCTTAGTCCACACTTAAGACACTTGAACCCATATAGAGTCTTCAAGTTTTCGGGTTGGAGGGAAACTGACTCAGTAAGGATAAGAAACACACCCTCACTGACAGCAGAGCCAGGCATGGAATCTGGGGATTTAGGAACCCCAACTGAGTCGGCATCCTTCATTCTACTGTCAAATGCATTCTCTTCTCAGGCATTACTCATTCTACTATCAAAAAAAAAACACCTGCAATGTATAGAAAAATGAACACATGGTGCCTAATTTCAAAATTCTTTAGTGCTTTTTAAGAAAATATTTTTGCCATATTAAATAGTAAATATTTATGCATGATATTAATGTTAGAAGTATGTATTGTGACTTTCGGTTTTGTGTTCTCAGAGATTTTATAGGTTAAACATGCACAGCGTTGTTTAATTGATGCCGTCTTTTATTAGGCAGAGCTTCCTACCATTTGCAAATTTAATGCTTCTTTCAGGACTATAGATGAAACTAGCGATGTGCTCTTCACACCCAGTGATTGCACCTACAGAGCTCCCACTCTATCTCTCGGAGAAACTTGCATGCATCCCTAAGCCCGAGAGAGAGCAGTCACATCAAAGGTTCATTGTTCATCAGAGTCCTGGGGACTCCTGGGCAGCTGTTAACCTGGATCTCAAACAGAAAACGTCTATATCCAGTATAAAAAGGAGTCAGTATAGGTGGGTGGCTGATGAAGGAAAAGGCAAGAAAAGAGTGGCATCGAAAAGCTGATGAGGGAAAGGCAAGAAAAGAATGGTGTTGAACCTCTGGGGACCAAGCAAAACGGTATGGCTATTTGGTTCCAGGCAAAAAGAAAAAGTCAAATGGCATGTGTGCTCATTTTCTGTTTCCAAACTTACCATGCCTATCCTCAGTTCTCAGTTCTTCAGGGCGACATCCCTTCCGAGCTAAAGTTTTACGACTGCTCTGTTAGACAGAAACTAAATTTCATCATGATATCTTCTTACGGGCCAGTTTAAGTAAATCAGAAAGGTTCGAACTACACTCTAGTCCCAGTGGGCTCCCAACCACCCATTCAAGGCCAAAGTTCTTGAGAATGACATTTTTTCCCCACGTGGGCAATCAGGAACATTGATGGCTATTGTGATTCTAAAATCAGTGTGTCCTGCTTATGTAATAGATGATAGAAAAACAGTGCTATGACAGTGATTTCCAAACTTTCTTCTTTGGTAGCTAATCACAGTTAAACAAAATCTTGAATACACTGCTCAGTTTGAATTTGGGACCCATTTCAGACCAGAGCAGCCCCTGCAGCCTTTCCACGGAAACAAAACACCGAACAAAGGCAGGTGTGGAAAAACGTACTCAACAGAATCTGTGTATAGAGAAATCCTAGGGAGGATATTTTGTGAATTTCTTTTTCTGTTTAAAAACTTTTTAAATAAATTGATCTCTAAATGATGAATCACTTTTCTCCCTCCAAATGTTTGTGTCTATTTTATTATTTCCACAGACAAAAATTCTGCCAAGTTTCTGCAACTCAGTAAGCCACAATATTATCAGTATGTAGTGTTACGGTCATCAAGATGATAGGAACATTCTGGAAGGTGTAGTATGTAGAGGACTATATACTTGTCCACACAAGGTGGTCTCTGGGGTTGCCTTCTGAAGCCCACCAAGTGCTCATTCATTACTTATTTAAAGATACAGTGCTTTAACACTTTATGGGATTAAAATGAAATGATTTTCTTGTTTCCCCATAGTGGGTGTATCTCTTGGGAGCAGACCTAGTATAAGCAAGAATCAACATTTTTAAAAATTAAAAGAGTTAACTTATTGAGAAATATGACAATCACACAGAGCATTCCCTACTATGATAGACCTACAAGATGTCCCAGCCTATCAACCTGAAACCTAAAGGAACAGACCTGAAGTCTGGAAAATTAGATTTATAGAACCATTTGCAAGCAAAGGAAAGAAACCATTTGCAAGTAAGGAAAAAGCTGAGTTAATATAGAATTTGAAAGAAAGGTGGTATTAAGGTGAACATTAAATGAAACAGTGCTTTGATAGGCTCAAAAAAAAAAAACAAGACTGTGAGTAGAGGATCAATATCAAGTCTGGACCGTGACATGGACTTCAGGCCCTGTTTCCTTAAAAACCACAAAGTTAAGTAACCCAGAGGATTATAAATCATTTTATTATAAAGACACATGCACACACATGTTTACTGCAGCACTTTTCAAACGCCCAATCAAAGATAGACTGGATAAAGAAAATGTGGTACATATACACCATGGAATACCATGCAGCCATAAAAAGGATGAGCTCATTTTCTTTGCAGGGACATGGATAAAGCTAGAAGACATCATTCTCAGCAAACTGGCACAAGAACAGGAAACCAAACACCACATGTTCTCACTGATAAGTGGGTGTTGAACAATGAGAACACATGGACACAGGGAGGGGAACAACACACACTGGGGCCTGTTGGGGTGTAGGGGGCTAGGGGAGGGTTAGCAGGGGGTGGGGGGTAGCGGAGGGATAGCATCAGGAGAAATACCTAATGTAGATGACAAGGTGATGTATGCAGCAAACCACTGTGGCACATGTGTACATATGTAACAAACCTGCACATTCTGCACACGTACCCCTGAACTTAAAGCATAATAATAATAATAATAAAGAAATGTTATAGGGGACAGGAGAGCTGAATTGGGCATACTCTGCTATATGGTACTTGCACCACATGTGAAGCAGTAAAATGCTATTTGAAATTGACTTAAAAAAAAGATTGATGTTGAATATTGTGTCTAGACACCCCTTATCTGAAGCTCTGCAAGTGGCCTGGAAATGGAGGTTGCTTCACTGGGTCAAGGTGAGTGAGGTCCTCTGGGCAGAAATGAAATATTTCATTCCTACCATATAATTTCAAACAGTGACATTTTGATCATCTATGATATTCGATAAACATGTTTCTTCATGAGTAAGAAGGCAGTAATCTTTCAAAGAAGAAGGTTGTGTGACACTTTATAGCTGTTGTCCTTGAGAGAAATATTATTTCCCATTAATGTTGTTGCTGGCTTTATCATGTCTGTTATTCTAAACTGATAGATGGCTGGATGAATGTTTACTTTCTCAGAGGATGGCAAACAACTCTCTCAGTTAGCTGGCGGAGCATGTGAGCCATCCATGTAAGCAAGATCGTTGGCGTCTCCAGCAGTTGAGGGCACCAGGTGAGGATGGCTGCCACATCCCATTGACTTTGACCTTTTCCCGTTTCCTGTGCCTCCCTTGTCCCTTACATCCTTCCCTATTTTCCCTTGTGGAGAGATGGGGATGTGGAGGTGGCAAAAACTCTTGATACATCCCTCCTTTATATGTGCTAATATTTTCAGTCAAACTTTCCACCTTTCTGTCTTGGTCCATTTTGCATCATCTTCATAGCTTAATTCTGAGAGGGGAATGGGCATCACATCATATTTTTAAATTATTAGAGGACATATCTCAAAATTTGCCCTGAAATGTTATTTTTAAAAACTGTATATTTGTTCAATGCAAGGAAAAAAAAATTGACCAAATTATCCTTAGTAAAGGATTATACTTGGTTGAAGTCATAATTTGGTTGAATTATAATTTTAGAAAGCAGTAAGATCATCTAGTCTAACACATTTGTTTCAGAAATGACTTAAATGGAAGCCCAGAGAAGCATAATAATGTGTCAGATTTTGAGAGGGCCACAGAGCCTGGCCAGATGTAGAACAGACGTGTTGATTTCTGGTGCTGAGCTGTGTCGCAGGCACCCTGGGGGGAGAGAGAGAGCCCCTGTGTTGTAACTATCCCCATTAAGCACTGGGCCTGAATAGTTATTTAGCATTGTGTATCCCAGGCTTTTTATTGTTAGGTTGAAGGTAGCTGTCTAAATATCTAGCTTCCCCGTCAGCTGAGCTAAAATAAAATACTGAAAACAACTTCTAAGCAAAACTGATCATCTTACGTTTACTTAGTAATAGGGTAGTTTGTTTATTGTAGGTTAATTCTTTGCCAGACTAAATGAAAGTGAAAATGATATTTTCGGCCATGCAGTACTTTTTTCAAAAAAGGAGATGCTTCTATGTACACACTTTCCTTTTTAAAAATGTATAGAAAAGTTAATAAATAACATCACTTTCAAATCAAAGGTTTTCTTGATGTGATTTCTACATAATTTTCTGAATTTTCCAAATGAGGTAGATCTGAAACCCCCGGGGCAATTTCTGTTCATGGATAAGCCGGATAAGCCTGGACTTCCCAAGTCAAGTCACAGTGAGACTTGAGCTTCAATAACCAAGAATTTCAAGACCAAACCAGCATTTCAAGAGATTACGAAGAAAGCAAATGTGAGAAGCTTGGTGAGATGTTCAACTGAAATAATATAGTCCTGCTTTTCTTCAGTACTTATAATCACATACTGAAAAGGAACTCTAAAAATTTCTTGTTATCCAGTGTCTGAATAATCTGAAGAGAACATCATTGTAAAAGCTGTCTAGCAAGTTGTTTACAGTATAATATTTTTAAGTGATGAAAACGAGCCGCAAGACAACCTGGATACTACAATTCAAGTTTGGGTTAAAAAAAAAAAAAACAGGAAGGAAAGGAAAGAATAGAAAAATCAATTACCATGGGTAGCTGTGAGTATGTGGAAAAAATATTTTAAGTCATCAAAAGTATCTACATGGAAACCCGTCAAACTATTAGATGTAGTTGCCTCTTGGACTATATGATTGAGAAGGCAGGAGATTTTTATTTTTTACTTTGTGGGCTTTTGTGTTTATATTTGTTGTACTTAGTATTACCATATTTGTAATTTAAAAATTCAATTAGGAAAAGGTTATTCAAGTTTGAAAACATCACGTCTCACTTGATTCATGACTTCTTTAGGTTTGAATATCATTAACATTTAGCAAGAACGTGAATGTGAATTGCTTTAATTTCAGTATCAGTGGCTTAGTAAAGCTCTTTCTGATGCATTACATGTAAAAAATTATACTGAACTCTATAATATTATTATGTAATATATAATATTGTATATGATAATGTTAATATGTGATATAAATAAGTTCTGAATTTGTTAGAAACTTAATCTGTTAACTCATTGATTCATTTAATAAATGTTTAAGTACTTTCTATGCAGAAGGCTCTGAATTAAATGTTAGAAATGAACATGAAAAGTCATAGTCCTCACCCCTAAAGAACTTGTGCTTTGTTGGAATGGACCAGCACACAGAAAATAATTGATACACCGTGAGAAGTGGTATAATAGATAAGTCTCAGTGGGATGTGGGGAATCACAGCATTTTCTTTGGCAAATGCTCCCAGGCACACTGAATTGGTCCCCTGGTAACTGTGTGTATATTATGTGACACTATTCCTACTCATCACATTAAACTAGAACAGATATACCCCTTTACAACAATATTTTAAATATATAAGTGTTGGCCAAATATGAAAGACAATGGAATTGAATTCTTGTCATCCATGTCAAAGCTTCTAGTTGATGGGCCAGCAATATTTGAATGAATAATAAAATAATGACATGTACATTCATAAACTATCATATATTTATTTAATGAAATATATTTTTCTTTCCTTCCATTAGTATTTTAGTTGAATTAATAACTATCTCCTTATGATTCAGATTTTCACAAAATTTGTGTTCTATCAACAGTATGGCCAATTAAGCCATGTTTTTAAAATTATTATAGCTCTCAGTTCTTGTTCCTTTCAGTTTGGGTCAATTTCACTCTCCTGAGGCAGCAGTGGCAATTATCAATAAAATTCTTAAAACAATACCTATATTCCGAAAAATGAAATTTATGTATAATGTTTAATCATTGTAATGGAGCTATGTATAATAAATTGTCATGATCATAGACAAATATAAGCTATTTTAATTGCATATGTCACTATCACAAAACTTTCATGGTCTTTTACAGCAACATCCATACAGTACTTCTTAAGTTTTCTTCTTCAAAAATTTCAATGTTGCAATATTATAAAAAATGAAAATAGCAATAAAATATTGCTCAATTTGTTGAAATTTCTCTTTATTTAAGATTATATCTGGACCTATAATGTATTCAGAAAATAATCTCTATAGAAATTGCTTTAGAGATTATGGGTACATGAATCCTCTTGTTTCAGATATGCAGACATTCTTGAATTTCTCTTTCCTTTATTGGAATACACTTTTATTATTTCACCTGCTATTTCTTTCAATTTAGAAAAAAATTCATTTTTTCTAACATTTTATTACTCTTTCAATTTTTAAAAAGTTAACTGGCCAGGCATGGTGGCTCACAACTATAATCTTAGCACTTTGGGAGCCCAAGGTGGGCGGATTACCTGAGGTCAGGAGTTTGAAACCAGCCTGACCAACAGGAGAAACCCATCTCTACTAAAAATACAAAAAAAAAAAAAAAAAGTTAGCTGGGTGTGGTGGTGCATTCCTGTAATCTCAGCTACTCAGGAGGCTGAAGCAGGAGAATGACTTGAACCCGGGAGGTGGAAGCAGTGGTGAGCTGAGATCACGCCACTGCACTCCAGCCAGCCTGGACAAGAGCGAAACTCCATCACACACACACACACACGCACGCACGCACGCACGCACACACACACACTCACTCACTTAATCAAAAGTAATGTTTGTTATAAGCTTTTGCTAACGTAACTAGTAACAGGTATCAGTTTACGTCAAATAACCAAATTGGTCAAATAATGAATTTTCTCTTAATTTGGGATTTGCTACTACTTTGCTTTCTTTTAGTATATTTTATATATTTTACTTATGAAGTAAAAAAAAATGAAAAATGAATTCTAATTGCTATAGCAGTATTTAGTTGCCATTCTCATTGTGTGTCTGAGTATAGTGGTAAAGTTATATTTGATGAGCATATTCAGAAAATATCTCACATAATAATGAATTACTCCACAAAATGTCATCGCTGTTGAACTATTGACACAGTGGAGGCTTTGTCTCAAGTGACAAATCCAAACTGTGCACTATATGGTAAAAAGAATGCTTTTTAAATTTTAGCCTGAATTCTGTCTTATACATTTGTTTTTAAAGCAACTATGCTGATACCATTATCGCAGCTCTGCCTAGATAATCTTTCAGACGAATGCCTACCACTGAAAATTGGGTTTTTTAAATGTCTTCATTTTAATCAAAACCCAAGCTTTTACCAACATATATAAAACGAATTAAACCTTTTTAATCTTAACTTTTTTGGGTTCAAACATTTAAATATTAAAAGTTCTTTTTCAGCATGAATTTTGTTTCTGGCACAATGTAGTTCAACTTAGTATTTTTAGATTTTTATTTTGTGGATGATTTATTTTCTCACTTTATTACACATAAAATTTTCAAATCTTATTTTGGGTTCTTTTTAGATAGTAATCCTTGGTTTCTTTCTTTTAAAATTAAATTAAATTTTAAGTTCTGGGTTACACGTGCAGGACGTTTGCTACATACATTTGTGCACATTTATTACCTAAACATATGCCCTTGTGGTTTGCTACATTTATCAACCCATCACCTAGGTATTAAGCACCACATGCACGAGCTATTTATCCTGATGCTCTCCTTCCCTCAGTCCCCCAACAGGCCCCAGTGTATGTTGTTCCCCTCCCTGTGTCCATGTGTTCTCATTGTTCAGTTCCCACTTATAAGTGAGAACATACAGCGTTTGGTTTTCTGTTCCTGTGCTAGTTTGCTGAGGACAATGGCATCCAGCTCCATCCATATCCTTGCAAAGGACATGATCTTGTTCTGTTTATGGCTGTGTAGTATTCCATAGTGTATATGTACCACATTTTCTTTATCCAGTCTATCACTGATGGGCATTTGGGTTGATCCCATGTCTTTGCTATTGTGAATAGTGCTGCAATGAAACATGTGCATGCATGTATCTTTATAATAGAATGTTTTATATTCCTTTGGGTATATACCTAGTAATGGGATTTCTGAGTCAAATGGTATTTCTGGTTCTGTAGGTCTTTGAGGAATCACCACACTGGCTTCCACAATGGTTGAACTAATTTACATTTCCACCAACAGTGTAAAAGCATTCCTATTTCTCCATAGCCTCATCAGCACCTGTTCTTCCTTGACTTTAATATTCGCCATTCTGACTGGCTTGAGATAATATCTCATTGTGGTTGTTTTGATTTGCATTCTCTAATGATCAGTGATTTCAAGCTTTGTTCATATGTTTGTTGGCCACATAAATGTTGTATTTCGAGCAGTGTTTGTTCATGTCTTTTGCTCACTTTTTAATGGTGTTGCTTGGTTTTTTTTTTTCTTATAAATTTGTTTAAGTTCCTTGTAGATTCTGGATATTAGACCTTTATCAGGTGAATAGATTGCAAAAATTTTCTCTCAATCTGTAGGTTGTCTGTTCACTCTGATGATAGTTTCTGTTGGTTTGCAGAAGCTCTTTAGTTTAATTGGGTCTCCTTTGTCAATTTTCGCTTTTGTCGTAATTGCTTTTGGCAATTTTGTCATGAAATCTTTGACTGTGCCTATGTGCTGAATGGTATTGCCTAGATTTTCTTCTAGGATTTTTACAGTTTTGGGTTTTACATTTAAGTCTTCAATCCATTTTGAGTTGAGTTTCATATGAGGTGTAAGGAAGGGGGCCAGTTGTAATTGTCTGCATGTGGCTTTTCAATGGCATAGAAGAGAGGTTTTAGAAATAAGACCACACATCTACAAGTTTCTGGTTTTTGACATTTGTTTCTTTATTTTTATTCAGCTTACATGTTCAAACATCATAGCATAACTTTTCTCAATGATTTCCATTTAGACAAAATTTTCCATTGTTTTCTGAAAATGTTTACTGTTCATGCTATGAAAAGCTTGGGATAAATATGAAATATATAACATTCTTTTAAATATATCAGGCTAATAGACTATGTATTTCTTTGCAGAATACTATTTTTGCTGTTTAAATTTTTTAAAAATTCTAGTAATTGCACATTTTGTTTTGTGTGTGTTTGTGTATATATGCACAGCTGGTATATTTGTGTTCTTTTAATTGAGATCCTAAGTGTTGTTAACAACAAATACCTTCATTTTGAAAATTATTTGTGAAGTATTTACAGCAGTTAAGTAGTATTTTGTTTTTGACATTAAAATATAAAAGCCAGTTTTAACACTGTTTTTCTCCCTTTGAGAGAATTATGATATAAGATGGAGTATAACATTTTCTGCAATGTTCAGGCAATGAAAAATCAAAATCATTTATTTGTAGCAGTGTATTTTGCAAGAAACATTCTCACACTGTCAGAAAGAAAGGCCACATGGACTGTTTTTCAGGATCATCATCTAGTAAATAGTAAAGCTCCAGAGATTTTGTCTTTCTCATTCAATTTATAATGCATGAATGTTATTATTATTATTTTTTTTTGCATCTTTTAAGGGGAAGTGCAGAGTTGTATTTGAAGGTTTTGGGTTTTGATTTTGATATGAATATCTTTTCAAATCTCGTTTGTTTTAATGAGTAATTAAATCTTCATTTGATAAGAAATATTTGTATTTTAAAATATGAATTATTGAATTTTCTTAGTTGCAGGAATTTCACTGGAGGCATATAAGTTGTGGATTTAACTGGGACAATTTCTTGTTCATTTCCATTGTTTTGAACAGTAAGTAAAGTCTCTATATATACAGGATTTGTAATATCTTATTTATATATGTTATGTAGATTTGCTTATTTGTTCAATTTAATTGTGAGTTTAAAAATCTTAAGAAAACATCCTCTTTGAAGATTATTTCTTCTTTCTATTTTGGGTTTATGTTTACATTTTCTACTCCTTTTGTGATTTTGACTTGTAGTCATTCCTAAAAATCTAAAAGATTAAAAAATTAAATGTAATTTCATCATATTTTAATTCAAAATTGCAGCTTAGAATATATATATATACAATTTTTAAAATGTAGTTTTCCAAAAGAAGTTTTTCTTCTAAAATACTTAAAATCATTTTATAAATTAAGCAGTAAACACAAATTGTAATTAATGGGTTTCATAATGTTAATCAAAATTAGTTAAATCTAGCTGAATTTTAAAATTTTTATAATTTTAATAAAATTTTGTTGTTTCATAAAAACAATACTGTTTGTAATTTTACCATTTAACATGAAAAGAATCAACACTATGTTTACCTGATATTAAAGACCTATATATATACAAATTTCAAAAGCAATCTGACAATCTGAATTGCTTAACATTGCGAAATGTTTCTCAGCTGCAACGTGTTAACTATTGTGAATGCCACCCTAAAATCTTAAGTGCCTCTAGAACTGCAAATGGCAACAAGAAGAGAAATAAAAGAATAGATGTTCAGTGCTACTAGAAAACAGACTTTCATTATAAGGGGATGTGTTCTCTTTATGGTATCTGAGAACGTGGATTTTACGAGTTAATTAATTTGCCTTTACTCTTCTCTATGTGCAAGAGTTACTCAATCTCCCCTGCCCTCTAAAGCACTGTTTCCCTCAAACATCCACAGCAGCACAATCCACAAAGTCTCATGTAGTCCAAATGTGCTTGCCTTGTACTCAAGATCTTATGACAAGATACATAGAGAAATGTTTCCCTGAGGATTTAGAATTACCGCTTGTGTTGCACCAAGAACTATGCAGGATCCCAGTGATAAAGAGACCCATCTGTTTTTTAATACCTTTTTTTCATGGTTTTGTCATATTCAGGGCCCTCTGAAGTGTGGAGCCCAGGGCAGAGGCCAGCATTGCCTGAGTCTTGAAAAAAAAAAACATTGGCTGGGTCATTCCGATTTTCTTCTTACAATTCTGGAATTCAAAACTAAGGCTGTTGGGAGCTGAGCCATGTTAATGGCAGAGGAATGGAACTTCCCTTTGTGGAAGTTCCTGGATCTTCCAGATGCTGGGGAATTTACCTCTTCCTTGGATTCCAGCAGATATGCTAATATTCTTTTAATAAATGCCCTTTTTGTGTAGAAATGCTTGTTTGGTTTCTGATAGCTATAACCTAAAGAATCTTATTAAGGCATTGGTATGCTATGGGGAGGGACGAGATGAAACTAGAGCGTTGGTTGGACCCAAATCATAAAGTGGCTCCAACATCTTCATACCAAGGGTAGGAAACACACAGCTGGGGAAATACACAGTCTCTTTAGTCTGTCAAATTACCTTTGAATAATGGTATATATTCAGCACTTTCCATTGTTTCAGGTATGATTATATGATGTCATTGGATGCGCAGGGTTTTCCTTTCAATAGGTGGCTTTGGGCATGGGCTGAGTGTCAGGGAAATAGGAGCTGTAATTGTCTCTTCTTCTTGTCCTATCAGGCTCTCTCAGCTTCTGGCAGGTAGAGGAGGACTGGGATTTTAGATATTCATTTATCCTAATCTTGTTCTAATCAAGTCTTTCTTGTTTCAGAGAGGTGAAAGCTGTGCTGTGGAGGATCCTTTCTCATCATCATTATTGCATACGCAGAAGCAGTGATAAATTCTAATATATAATGCAACTCAGTCTACTTGGATGCTCACACTTAAGGCTGGAGAAGACCCGCTGTCTTCTGCAGAGACAAACATTCCTCACATGCTCCTTCACAATGCTGCAAACCATATTTATTCATTTTAAAGTTAGTTCCCTGCTGTTTCTTGTACATTAATTATTTTATAACTTTTAAAAAACAAACTAAATTTAAAGAGAAAATTACTTACTGATAGAACTAATGGCCTCAGAATAATTGCCCACATAGCATCACACATAGCAACAGGGAGTAGTTAATATACTAGGAAGTCTCTTCCAAATGTGCTTGGATTTTGCCAAAATTCTCTGCCATACAAACTAAGAATTTTTTTTTAGTCAATGCAGCAAGAATAGTCTTACATAGACTGTAAACTCCTGGAACGCTGTGTCTACATCGTTCACTGCAGTATCCCAAAATCTAAGACCAATGTCTTAGATGTCCTAGGTATAAGACTGTATGTATTGAATGAATATAGCAAAGAATTCCGTGATGTCTTCTTGAATTCATCTATTCTCCAAAATTTGGGTTTTTTTTTTTTTGTGCAGTGGTTATGTACTACTAGGAGTATGATATGGGTTCCTCAATAAATCTCTTCAAATTATAATAAAGAATTAGTGCTAACCTTCTGCTCATTATCTCCCTCTAAGTACTACAGATGGATATGATTAGCATGCAATTCATCATCTTGATGGATTCATGTCTTATAGGCATATGGGTTTCAAAATTGAAGTATCTAGATTTCTTTTATTTTTGTCAAATAGAAATGGTTTTACTCTATTGAGTTTCCTATACTTAAAAATTTATAGAGACCTAAAACAAAATCCTAAAGAAGAGTTTGAAAAAATATGCTTAAGAGTTCTTCTAGCCACATAGCTATAGAGGAGAATGAGTTTGAGGAAATCATCAAGTAAAGTCAAGAACATGGTAAAAATGGTAACGTACCACCTTTCATGTAAGATAGAACCAGATACGATTTTTAAAAGAAGCGTTTATGCTTAAGGAAGCCATTCCTGTTGAAAAAACTGATGTTGTAGCCATATCTGTCTGTGAATACTTGTAACAATGCTGCAGGTAACATTCCTGAGAGCATCATACGGTGAGTCAGCCTGCTGAAATGAATTGGGAACCACTACAGTGAAACTGAAAGATGGTCAGGGACTCGATCTGTGGTCTTGGGGTCCTTGGGGAAAGGGGTATGTGAGGAGTTTTTCCAAAGTGGCCTCTTAATCCACTTGTATAGTAAACAGTGTCTGACAGCTACATAAATAATTTCCATGTGTACTTACTGCTGTGTTTTCAACAGATGCAAGAACAGGAATGATAACAACAGTTTAATTTGTCCAAAAGATTTATAGCTTTTGTAGCACTTGCAGATTTTATGGACTTTCTCTACAAATAAGTATTGATAGTTCAGTGCTATGGTTTGAGTATGTTCCCCAAAAGTTCATGTGTTAGAACCTTGGTTCCTCGATGTGGCAGTGCTGGGAGGTAGGGCCTAGTTGAAGGTATCTGGCCACCCCATGAGGGCTCTGCCCTCATGAAGAGATTAACGCAGTTCTCATGGAACTTGGTTAGTTCTCAAAGAGTGGGTGGTAACACTTAGACTCCCCTCTCCTGTTTCTCCACAATGCTGTGAAGCAGCACAAGACCCTCACCAGATGTAGCCCCACAATCTTGGACTTATCAGACTCCAGAATCATGAGCTAAATTAACCACTTTCCTTTACAAGTTACCCGGTTTCAGGTTCTACTATAGCAATAAAAAACAAATGAAGACATTCAGCTAGCACAGAAGGGTCAGTCTGCTGAAATGAACTGGGAACCACTGCAGTGAAACTGAAAGATGGTCAGGGAAGTCCACCTCCCTCTGACTCCATCAACCATAGAATAAGCAAGAATGTTTGATACCATTAGGATAATATTTATTGGGCATGTGTAGCACATACTATTAAAAGGCTTGTGATTTTGAACCTTTGAGAGAATTTGGGCAAGACCTGGGCTGAAGCTTATCTTTGCCCTCTTTATTATGTTTTGAAATTTAAAAATTTGTTACCATTGAAGTAGATAATTTTAAAGTATTTAAGAAAAATAATGACTACATTAGAACAGCATACAATTGATAACTAATTATAGGTCATTTTATTGAAGCAGTGTATTCCATTAGGAGTTATTTTGTTTTACTGGATCAAGTTATCATATACACTAGCCAAAAGACATATTGCAAAAATACTTCAAAAATTCGGAAGCACTAAAAATGCTGAGGTTACATACTCAGAGGCAATAAAATTAGGTATATTTCAAAATACTTTAACAATTGCAAAAATCAAAAATCAATAGCTTTCATATACTCAAAAATAACCAGTTTGAAAATATAAGTGAAAAAACCCATTTATAATAGCAATAAGAAAAATAAAATATTTAGGAATGAACTTTAAAAGTGTCCAAAACCTAAATGAAGAAAATTATAAACATTCCTGAAGGACACAAAGGTAGACATGACATAATAGAAAGACATCTTGAGGACTTGATTAGGATGTCTCAATGGTATCTGGATGTCAGTTTTCCCAAAGATAATTTGTAAATTTGATAAAATTCCAACAAAACAGCAACCCCTTTTCTTTCTGTAGCTAGCCAAATTAATACTAAAGTTCATATGGAGAAATACACATGGTAGGGAAATACTGAAAAGGAATATATATAGTGTGTGGATGAGGGGTGAGGTGAAGGAACGGAGACTGGCCATACTCACATTAAAGCATATTATAAAGTCTCTGCTTTAAAAACAGTGAGGTACTGGCACATGAACAGTTAGAACAAATAGAAAGTCCAGAAACAGACCCAACAGCATGTGGAAATCTAGACTATGACAAAGGTGGTATTATCTCAAATCTCAGGAAACAAATGGGCTTTTAAATAAAGGTAGTGGGGCAACTGGATAGACAGTTGGGAAAAAGATAAAATTATGTCCACTTCCCACACAAATAAGTGCCAGATGGATTAGAGGTCTAAATGCAACTATGCAAGTGCCAGAATAAAACAGAAATGAATCTCCGTAAAATTTGATTGTAGGTAGATTTCTAACTGTAACTCAAAAGCCACATGAAAGAGAAGAAATGCTTGATAGATCTGACTACAAAAAAAGAAAGTGACAAAAACTATAAACAAGTTAAAAGACAAATAACAAATTGGAAGAATTTTTTTAAGTATTTATCACAGATAAAGAGTTTATATCTCTATTATATAAGCATTTTTAAAAGTGAGGTAACAGTGACAGTACTATCTTAAAGTGGGCAAAAGACATGACAAATTCCCAAAAAGAGACATAAACATGGCCCTTAAACACAGCAGGCATTGTACATAGAAGATGTACAATTTCACTCATGAAATTGAAATTGAAAGTACACAGAGACTCTTCTCACCCACCAGATTAGCACATATTCAAAAACTTGATAATACATTCCATTGAAGAGACTGTAGGGAAATATGCATGCTCATACATTGGTAATGGAAATGCAGAATGGTATAGCCCGTGAAGGGGAATTTGTCAATATCTAACAAAACCACACAGACATTTACTCTTCAATGTAGCAATCCTAATTCTAGGAATATATCATGAAGATGTATCTTCAAAATACCAAAATACAGGTTAGGCACACTGGCTTACGCCTGTAACCCCAGCAATTTGGTAGACTGAGGCAGGCAGATCAATTGAGGTCAGTAGTTAGAGACCAGCCTGGCCAACATGGCAAAACCCCATCTCTACTAAAAATACAAAAAAAATCAGCCAGGCATAGTGGCACATGCCTGTAATCCCAGCTACTCAGCAGGCTGAGGCATGAGAATCGTTTGAACCTGGGAGGTGGAAGTTGCAGTGAGTCAAGATTATGCTACTGCACTCCAGCCTGGGTGACAGAGCCAGGCTCTGTCTCAAAAAAAAAAAAAAAAAAAAAAAAAAGGAAGTACATACATACAAAGCTCTTAACTGCAGGATTATTTGTAGAATAGCAAAATACTGGGAAATATCTGAATACTTTGAAGTACTTTATACAACAGAGTACTATACAATTTCACTAAAAAGTATTTCTATGAACTATTCTATTTCTATTTCTAAGAAAATACACAAGTCTGCTTATTTTTGGAAAAAGAAACACAGGAAAAATAAACCAGAAGACAATGAAAACACTTACATACAATAGGTGAGGGAAAACCAGAC
The DNA here is from genome assembly GCF_009761245.1 of Sapajus apella. Lineage (NCBI taxonomy): Eukaryota > Metazoa > Chordata > Mammalia > Primates > Cebidae > Sapajus > Sapajus apella. Next base: position 12,421,345 of record NW_022436946.1, on the reverse strand, counting down.
AGAAGTAATAGAGTAGGCAGGGATACTTCTCTGCATAAACCTCTGCAAAATGGATGGCATTACTATATTGAAGCAAGGGTTGTGGAGACAAAGACAAAGAACTAATTCAAGTAACTTTAAAGACAACACTTTGATTATGTGCTTTTACTCTAGGGAAAAAATAAGGAACTACAAATGCATCTTAATTTCTTTTTACTTGATTTGATATGCATGGTGATTTGGGTATATCAATTCTGAAATGATTGTATGTGTGTTTTAGGACTGGGAAAATAAGTCAGTGTTCTGATGCTGTCAAAAGGCAGAATTCTCATTGCGGAAGAAGGGAGATTCAAAGATGGAGTGGGTGGGGGAAACGCAACAAAGAACCTCGTGGATTGGGATTGATATTGAAAGTATCAGTGTAACTGCAGAATTTCTATGACATGTATAGACAAGCCTTTGTGTGTGTGTGTGTGTGTGTGTGTGTGTGTGTGTGTGTGTGTGTGTATGCATCTGTGTGTGTATATCTTTCCTAGCTCTGTCCTCAAGAGCCTGGAGGTAAACACCTCAGTAACAATGAAAACATATAATGCCGAGATTTTGGTTTCTAAACACCATTCCCCATGATAAGGAAAGAGATGTCCTTGGAGAAATGGTTGATTCCTGTGCTAGAGCAGGGATGCTAATTGATGGGTCTGGAACATCTTGTTGAACCAGAAAACAAGAAAGTGTTGGTTTAAAAAAAAAAAATTATAGGAGCATATAAAAAGGGAGCCAGCTTAAAGGAGCTCCAACTTGCCAAGTCTGTGACAATCTGAGCATTAAAATCAGAGAAGGGAGAGAAGAAGAGAGGCAGAGCAGAGAGAAGAGAGAGAGGGGAGAGAAGAAAGAAGAAAGGGAGAGAGAGAGAGGAAGGGGGAGGGAGAGAGAGACGCTGATTATAGAACAAAAGAACACCTACTAATACATGTGGAGAGAGTGGGTAAACATGTAAAATCAACACTTTATAGCCATTATAGCAAAGTTTAATTAAAGCAAGAATCAGCTTTAGGAAGAAAAGTGTGATGAAGAGTAGGATATTTGCATGGGCTTAAAGTGTCTTTCCATATATTGCTTACTAGTTGCAAGGGAGAAAATGGACACACTATAGTGAAGAAAATAAACAACAATTTGATCAGATGATCAAAAGTAACATAATAAATGAGGAGCAGATGGGTATTTTATGCCTGGGATACCTGAGGGGGACACAGAATCATGTCGTTTTGTAGCCAGAGAAAAAATATCAGCAAATCCAAATGGAGAAACATTCCATAAAACTGCTGACCGTTGCCATGAAAGGCAAAGGAAAGGCTACAGAGCTGTTCCAGATTAAAAGAGACAAAAAAAAAAAAAAAAAAAAAAAAAAATGACAACTAAATGTAATCCATGGTCCTGTATTGGATTCTGGATTAGAAAAGAGAAAAAAGTTATAAAGGACATTACTGAGATAATTGGAAAAAATATAAATAAAACTATTGCATCAAAGTGTCCTGAATTTGATAACAGTACTATGATTATATAAGAGAGAAATGTGAGGCCTTGGCCAGATGTGGTGGCTCACGCCCATACTCCCAGCACTTTGGGAGGCCAAGGCAGGAGGATCACCAGGTCAGGAGTCTGAGACCAGCCTCACCAACCTGGTGAAACCCTGTCTCTAATAAAAATACAAAAATTAGACAGGTGTGGTGGTGGGTACCTGTAGTCCAGAACTCCAGAGGCTGAGGCAGGAGAATCACTTAAACCCAGGAAGTGGAGGCTACAGTGAGCCAAGACTGTGCCACTGCACTCCACCCTGGGTGACAGAATGAGGCTCGGTCTCAAAAAAAAAAAAAAAAAAAAAAAAAAAAAAAGAAGAGAGAGAGAGAATGCCATTAGTCTTAAGAAATAATTAGAAAATATTAAGAGGTAAACGGAAGTGTGAAAGGCTAACCCCTCGAATGATTCTAAAAATGTAAAGAGTACAGATATGGGCAAACACAGAAAAATAATGATTTTTAAAATGTGGTTACAATGTTAGAAATTTTAGAAATTTGGGTAAAGGATATATGAACATTTTAAGTATTGTTTAAAAATTTTTTATGGTTTGAAATTATTGTGAGAAGTTTTTCTAAGCATATAATTAAAAGATTTTACAAACTCAGACTGTTCTTCATCCAATTAGACTGAATTAGTTAAGTAATGGCTCTCATTTGTTGAGTAGTACCCTGGGAGCCTGTGAAAACTTCTATGATGATACTCACCTAGTCCCTCTGGGTGATGCCAGAAACATCTGCTGTGTGATTCTATGGAGATTTCTAACTTCTATAAATTTGAGGGAGTATGTTTGGGAAGAAAAGCAGAAGTTTCCTCCTACTTAAGTCTAGAATGAAATAGGATTCACAGTTTTTATTTTTCAGAGCTAATCAAGTGGCAATGTCAATGGGGGAAATCCAGGTCAACTTTAATTCCCATCATGACTAAGTGGCACCAAGACTCAGAATACAATGACCTAGAACTGACCTCGGGGAGAAATCACAGTCAAATCAGGATTGCTAACTTCCAGGATTCTTGGTAAGGTTGACTCAGCAATTCATAAATCTCAACATTTACAATAAACACACACCTACGTCACATGTCTTTTACTCTCAAATAGGTAGTACAGTATCAAGCTTTTCTCAGGACTACATATAGTGTTTCCATATTCTTTTCTTTTTTTTTTTTTTTTTGAGACGGAGTTTCGCTCTTGTTACCCAGGCTGGAGTGCAATGGCGCGATCTCGGCTCACCGCAACCTCCGTCTCCTGGGTTCAGGCAATTCTCCTGCCTCAGCCTCCTGAGTAGCTGGGATTACAGGCACGCGCCACCATGCCCAGCTAATTTTTTGTAGTTTTAGTAGAGACAGGGTTTCACCGTGTTGACCAGGATGGTCTCGATCTCTTGACCTCGTGATCCACCCACCTCGGCCTCCCAAAGTGCTGGGACTACAGGCGTGAGCCCCAGTGCCCGGCTCCATATTATTTAAAAAGACAAGTTCAGATAGAGAAATAGCTTACCAAGTATAAAGGGAATGTTTGTTTATAACCATCTTAAATGTAGCAGACATTAAAAATCTAGCATGCTTATTACCCACCTTCCATTTCTTAGCTCTGGAAAAGGCATATTCTTCAAAAGCTATCAGTTTCATTACCTGAGAAATAGAGGAGACAATACTGATTTTCTTAAATTTGTTCAACGCTTTTGTTCAAAATGTAGTCATGTTTTCATCTGAAAGATAGAGAAATCCTAGAAACTCTGTGGTCTGATTGCTTATCTGTTGGCATATTCTCATAGCATCTCTGGCCTCCAGGTTGATTTATAATACAGCATCATTCCAGGTAAAAAAGAAATCGCTATATTGTGAGTCAATTCATTGCAAATAACGAGTACAAATTTCAGCTCTGATATTTTTTGTATGACTTTGAGAAAATAATTTATCTCTTTTGGCCTTAGGTCTGTTTGGTCGGTTGGTTGTTTTTGTTTGTTCTTTGAGACAGGTTCTCACCCTGTCACCCAGCTTGGGATGCGGTGGCACAATCACAGCTCACTGCAGCCTTGACCTTTTGGCTCAAGTGATTCTGCCACCTCAGCCCTCCAGATAGCTGGGACTACAGATGCATGCCAACATGCCTAGCTAATTTTTTTTTTGGAGAGACAGTGTTTTGCCATGTTGCCCAGGCTGGTCTCAAACTGCTGGGGTCAAGTGATCCACCCACCTTGGTCTCCCGAATTCCTAGGATCGCAGATGTGAGCCATCATGCCCAGCCTCGGCCCCAGTGTCTTTATAAAGTAGAGCTTCACAAAAAGGGCAAGCGAAACAGTGAGGGATCTAGAAACCATATGACGTAGAGAATGGTTGCCAGAACTGGAGAGATATCAAGCCTAGTCTTGAGATTTGGATTTGGCTTATGACAGCTGCCTTTCCATGGTCATAAAGGTGAAGAGTGAGACTTGGTATATGGGCAATGGGCCATATACCATATACCAATGGGCCATCTTGCAATGGGCAAGATGAAGCTATGAGGTGGAAGTACCAGGGAAGTGGATGGTAGAAAAAAGTTTAAAATGTCAAGAGAATTTCCTATCAATTGAGCTGTGTCACATGGCAGTAACTGTTTCAGGGGTCACTAGTGGGGCCAAAGGATACCTTGGATAATTTGGAATAGCGAAAGTTCAGCATCATGCAAGATACTGAACTTTGAGATAACCAAAACACACAGTGCTAAGTTAAAGTGATTCTTCATCTAATTTGGCCTAAGATGGAATTAGCCTGTTTAAGAAATTAAAGCAAGCTCTTGACTCATACTAAGCTTGGGATCAGTTAAAGCCCCTAGATCTTTTTCATGAGAATGCCTGCCTAGTCAGACTTCCCCAAACCTGTAGTTGTACAGCAAGTTCTTTATTTTTCTGGGTGATGTAAATGTGGAAAGTCTAAGCACAGATAATTGTCAGCACATGAAGTTTCAGCAACTGAATAGACAAATTAGATACCATGAACCAGTGAGTCAACAACTAATTACATTTGTTAAGCTGGTAAAACATTCCACCTCCTTGAGGTATTTAATCTAGGCTTGCACACTCTTTTAGGGGAGCTTTTAAAACTTTTTCTATGCTGGTATATAATCTCAAATTCCTCCTACTGTTATGTCGTTAAGTATTTCATTTTATTTTTATTTTCTACATGGTTCAGCCGAGTTGTTTTTGTTAAACCTAAAATAATTTCAATTGCTCGACAACTAGGTGAACTGGAACTGCTCAGCATGGATCAGTCTCATCAAATTGGCAAATGCTTATTGAGGGTCTATCTGTCACATGATGGTCTTGATGCAGTGTGAAACCTGGAAGTATGGAATCATAGCTTTAAATAATGTGTAATCTACTTGGGGGTTCTGTGAGTATAACTCACAATGCAATCAGTCTGTGGTGAGTGAAGTGGGTGGAGGAGATAATAAGCACTTATAGGAATCAAAAAGATACCATCTCTTGGGGTGATGTGATAGGGAAGTTTTTACAGAAACAGTAAAAGCTTGAAAGATGTTCAGAAAATGACAAGGCCTTATTTTTTTTAATTTGTTTTACTTTCTCTTTCCATTATCAACCACAGGAGATTAATTCAAGAATTAGAGGTGTGTCTTAAGAACTCCAAGAGGAGAAAGACAGCCAGACCTCAGGAAGCAATTAGAACAAGTCTTGGAAAACCCCAAGACTTTTCTTTCAATATCTCCCTCTGCTGTCCTTGAGCCACGTGCTTTAGTCTGTCTCTCCCTGTACACAGATTTTTCTTTTCTACTTCCTTGGTTCATGGGGATAGAATTTTCATGTTATATTTTCAGCTACCTGCAGAGAGGGAATCTCACTTAAAATTTCTTTGTGAGGACAGGTGAAGCTGTTAGTTCAGGCTAATCTAAAAGATGTAATTTAGATACAACTGTCAAAAGTAAAACAACTTAAGATTTTCAGCTCATAGCTCAATGTTCACCCAAGATTTCTCAAAGACTGCTTCCTATCTCCCTGTTTTTCTTCAACTTTTTTTTTTGTAGCAAAGTTTTGAGACGTTGCCACGGCGGAATAACATAGTAGGTGAAGTATCCACTGATTAATTATGTTTATATCTCGTTCCATAAGTTAGCAGATAACCAACAATTGACTCTACTACCTTTCCATTAAAAGGATATGGTTCTCTAGAGCAACGGCCTATGCAGACGGTAGTCTATTATTCTACTATTCTCCTAAGCGATCAATCAGACTGAGCCAAATTTATGCTTCTATTCTATATTTGTGGTTATAACCATATAACATTTGCTTTAGATTGTAGGGAAAGTCAAAGTAGGATGGTTTGTTGGAGGTAAAATGGCCTAAGAAATGAATCAAAGGATTTCTATTATGGTGTATAAGAAAATTTAGAGTTGGTTTGTACAAATACGTATCCAATCAAGATCCAAGCATTATATTTGATGGTTAAGCCTTTTAAATCTCTTTCATTATAGAGCAGCCCACCACTCCCCTTCCTCCCATCCCACCCTTGTCACACCATGGGTTTACTGAAGATACTAAGTCACTAAAGGTCTTACAGATGGTAGTGACTTGATAAAATGTGTTTAAGAAGGAATACTGTGGCCAAAGTGATGAGTGCATTGGAAGAAACATAAAACTAAAGATTTGGAGAGTACATTAAGGAAAGAATTGCTGTATTCTGGGCAAGCAATGATGGTAGTCTGAATTAGGTAATTAGAGCAGGGAACAGAGAGAGAAACTCATCTTAGGTTCAATCCAAGGGACAGTTCCAACCTCAAAGAGCATTACAGAAGCATTGTCTAAGATCCATAGTTATCTAATAAGTGAGAGTAATATTAAATAAGCTTTACTCAAATGTTGGAGCAATATAATTAGGTAGTGATCTCTCCAACCCAAGAAGTGTTCAAGAAAAAACTGGATGACCAGCCACGGGCAATGATGTAACTTTAAGGCAAGAATCTCTGTCTCCTTCTCTTCTTCAACAGGTGATTGTCCAACCTGTAATTGAAGGGTAAGAGGAAACACAGCTTTGTGAGGCAGCCCATGTTTTGGCTGAGCATCTATAATAATTAAAACTGCAAGTAGCTCAAAGCCTATCTAATTGGCCCTGGTCTTCCTTCTAAGACTATATAAAAATAGCTCCATTCCTTATCATTTTCTCTTCTCCATGCCAAGCCCTTTAAGTTCCTTTAACTGTTTCTAATTTCCCAACCTCGTTCTTTTTCTCTGACCATGTTCCCAATTGACACTGTCCTTTTTAGAGTGTGCACCCAGAACTGAACACCCTTTGTGAGGTACAGTCTAACCCGAGTACAATAGAGAGGCTTTTCACTCTGCTGTTCCAGACATTTCATTAATGCAGCCAAAAGTTACAGTTAAGGTTTTAGCAGTTTCTTCATGCTCTTGACTCATTTTGAGTAAAAAAAGAAAATCCCCAAGGTTATTATCTTTATATGCTACTGTTTTGACACGTATACATGTGAAGTTCATCTTGAAATCTAACCAGAAAACTTCATGTTAACCATAATATGTTTCTTTGTTGGATTCAGGCTAATGTTCAAGTTCCTTTTTAACCCTACATCAGACATCCAACATTTCAGTCATTGTTCTCAGTCTTACATTTTCTGGAGCATTGATTAAAAAGCCAGCTCAGTCTATATTCTTTAAAACAGAAAGTTTAAACATGGTCAGACTGTGATGGAAACTCCTGGAGATCTCTCTGCTGGATGACATGGTTTCATGAGCAGCACTTCCTTGGATATGGTCTCTTACCAGTTACAAATGAACTTATTTGATTTATTACGTTCTATCCGCAAATGTTCTTCTCAAGACTTAATCTTGTCTGCCTGCAGCCTTCCATGTAAAGAAGAACTCTACAGACAAAGGAGATGAGTCCAGCATGGCTTGTGTGCAGTAAATCTAAGCAGATTCCTCATCTGTCCTGGAATGCATACATCGAGCTTGCCAGACTGCGTTCTGTAGACGTTATCTTCCTCCCTTTTTGAAAATCAAGGTAGCATATGCCAAATTCTACCTTTTTGGAGCCTGTGTCCTGCTTCACTGTCACAGATTAATGCCGCCTTGTGACCTGTCTGGCAAATTTTCTCAGGAAGCTCATTAGTTTAGGCCAAGAGATGTAAACTCAAGGGAGTTGAGTTTTAAGAGTCTTTACCAGAGTTGGATCAAACATGGCAGATCTAAAGATTGTTCTTATTGATGAAGACAACAGAAGCAAACTAGCAGTAGAACAGTATTGTTTTCTCCCTGTTTCCCATTGATGTTACATCATCAGCCCTTGGAGGAGGTCTTTCTTCATTCTTTCTTTTTCACAATGGAGTGTTAAATAGCTCAGACAATCTATTTGCTACTGTACTGAAAGTGAAAAACAGAGTGATTGTGTGGGTACTCCAAGTATGGTTTCTACTGAATGCATATTGCTTTTGCATCATAGTAAAGTTTAAAAAAAATCACATCGAACCATGGTCAGGGGTCATCTGTATTACCTTAGCTATTCATGGTTTTCTTGGGTATTTATTTTTTAAACTTTTATCTTAGGTTCAGGGATAAAAGTGCAGGGTTTTTTTACATAGGTAAACTTGTGTCATGGGGGTTTGTTGTACAGATTATTTCATCACCCAGCTATTAAGTGTAGCATCCTTTAGTCCTACTTCCCGCCTTTAGCATACTCCAAATCCCCTCACTTTTCACTTCAGCACTTTTCACAAGCCTTTGTTCCTTAGCATTCCAGGTCGTGGATGTAAACTCACATGCATATTACTCCTTAATTATGAGCTTTACTACCTTTCCTGTGTGTCTTTCTAAAATCTGAGCTGAATTCCTTGAGAGCCATATGAGCATCTTTGCTGACCACTTCAGCTTTACTTAAGCTGGGCTATTTGCAGAGATCATTGGTTACTCAGACATTTCAAATGCTCTCTATTTTATAGTTGAAATCACAGACTTACATCTAGCTTTAGCTGAACTCTTTCTGAAATGTCTCCCCAGGTCTAGTATCAATGTCTGATACTCTTCAAAAGACATGGTCTTTTTTATTCAAGGTTCTCAAGGAAGCAATGTGGTCATATAGAAGGCCTGGACTCTGAGTCAGGGCTTTGCTCTAAACCTGTACCTGCTAAAACTAGTTGAGTGACCTAAGTCCAGTTACTTCATGTCTCTGAGGTTAGGTGGAGATACTCATGCATTCCCTCAGAGCCACTGAGATGAAAAAATATAATGACATGTTTTAACTGCTGTGGGTGACATCTGATATGTGGTAGGGACTCAAGAAGTGTTTGCACGCTTCCTCTTTGACTTTCCCTCTCTTCCCTTCAGTTCACCAATCTGCTTTCACTTGTCTTTTATAATTTATCCATGGTAGAAGCTCCTCTCATGAGTTTTTGTTTCTTTTTGGGAGTGTCACCCTCTAACCAGGTAAGTTAAAAATGTATCAGTCTTTGAGTGTGGATGAACTGAGCTCTGTCAGCACAGTAGAAATCCCCCATCGTTGCCACAACATGCCTCTCTACTGCTTTTGCAATCTAGGTCAAGACTTCAGTCATATCCTCCATCTGGTCAGGTGTTGATCACTATTAACTCTAAAAAATATTTAGAAAATACTTAGAACGTTTTCAGCCTTTTACATTTAGCTGTTCTTATGTTTAGCTTCTTATCCCAAAACATAGTAATCTTTTACATCCCAAGATGACTTTTCTCATCTCGGAGAGTTGAGAAAACATGGAGAGTCCAAAACAGAGTGTTTGGGCCCCACCATGAAACTTTTCTATCCAGATTCCCTAGAGTTGTATGCACTTCTGCAACTATGTTACCATTCCAAGCACAATGCAAACTCCAATTTGATGACAGATTCAGAAATAAGTTTTCAAACTTTCAGATCTAAATATGATGAGTGTATACATTTTCTGTTCCAAAGTAACAGTGTTTGGTCTATTTTCAAAATTTGAATTCTATTCCTGTTGGAATGCCTGGCTCACAGGCCAGAGTGCCTCCTCCATCTTGATTCTCTCTTCATTCTCCCCTCTTTGAGTCAATTTGCAGTTTTATTCCAGAATGAACTTCATGGGTTGTCTGGGAGTATCAACAATGGCATATTATAACACAATACGTTCCTAGTTTTATTTGGCAGCATAAGCCATGAGGCAGGCCTTCACTTGTGATGGTCAGAATGTCTACAAAACAAGGAAATATTTATATGTGCAAAATTTCGAAGGTAGAGGGAGGCAAGTTGTATCGGTGGGTGATCCAAGGTCAATGCTGGATGGGATGTTTTGTTCCCAGGCTACATGGGCTGAACTTAGGTGGAAACAGATCAAAGGTTCATAGGAAATGGGCATGGAACTCCCCACCATCCCATGCCAAGTGGAGACCAGAACAGATGGGAGCAGAATGATAAGCACAGCATCCCACATCAATGGACACTTATTTGGAAATAACTGAAGTGGAAAGGTCAGGAAAAAATGTCAGCATCTCTGTGTGGGTGAAAATATGTCTGAGAAACTGACTTCACTCCAAGAAATATAAAGGCAAAGGGGAATGCCTTGGAATCAAAGAGAAGACACTTTCAGTGCCTTTATTCCTGCTGAATGTACTCTTAGACTCCCTAAACCTGATTAAAGTTGCCTCTTACCCTTAGTATGCGATCCTGGCTTTACCCTTGTTGCTATTTGGTCAAAAAGTTGGAGAAGCTGCTGCTAGTGTACTGCTCATGGAAGAAAATTTTTTGGTAATAAAAATGACAGGAAACAATTTTCCCCTCCGGATATTTTTAGGATACTTACAAAAACTTCAGGAAAGTCATTTTGAGATGATCACTCAATGTTCATGATTTCCTCCTCATTTAGTTTGATGTTACTCATCAATTCACTAACATTTATTGAGTATTTGCATTGAGTCCAGTTCAAGAGAGGTTTATGATTGGTCATATATACCCCAGGGCCACTAAACTGGGAAGGTTAGTGATTTATGGAAGCAGTGACTCAGGAAAGCGAAGTCCAGGAGAAATTGATAGTATTAACACAAATATTAACGTCAACACAGGAGTGCCCTAAAGAGCCAAAGGGAGTGGGAGGTTCGATGAAGACTAGAAAGCTGCACAGCTTCCCAGCTCTAGGCCTCATTCTCCATTCTATAGGAACTCTTACAGTTTCTGTTTACTATGTTGTGCCCTTTGAAAGAAAACCACACCCTTCCCTAATCATGATACAATGCACCCAGGTTTTCTAACATTAACAACGGAGTAAGAATCCTGTGTCCAGAGGGGCAGCTGAATCTTGCAGCTCTGACTTGCTCCACTTTCTTAGGAATTTTTATTTTTTCCTTACTGCCACCACCATGATGCCTCAGGTAGCACTGCTCCTTTACATCTTTGTCTGCATGGAAAACAGGACCTAATGCCTCAACACCTTCCTAGAAGAACACTTACAGAAGTATTGAGAGCTAGAAATGCCGTAAATGTCAACAATGTGATTTACAGGATGCACTTACCATCTAGGACTCCAGACCTCTTTCCATCTCCTCTCGTGGCTTATTCCCATGAGCCTGATGTGATCTCACCTCTGGATCCCATGTTTCCTACACTTCTACCCAAGGGACCACATTCCAGGAAGAAATACATGTTAAACTTTTATGCACAAGGTCATCAAGGGTGTGGTTACTTTTATGTGTCAACTTGACTGGGGATGTCCAGATAGCTGGTAAAACATTATTTCGAGGTGTGTCTGTGAGAGTGTTTGCAGAAGAGATCAGCATTTTAATCAGTAGACTAAATAAAGATCTATCCTCACCAGTGTAGGCATGCATCATCCAATATGTTAAGAGCCCAAATAAAACAAAAAAAGTGGAGGAAGGGAGAATTTGTTCTCTCTGTTTCCTCTGAACCATCATTTTCTCCTGCTCTTGGACATTGAGGCTCCTGGTTTTCAGGCCTTCAGACTTGAACTGAATAGTACCACTAGCTTTCCTGGTTCTCTCGTTTGCACATAGCAGATTGTGGGACTTCTCAGCTTCCGTAATGTTGTGATCCAATTCTCATAATAAATCCTATTTGTTCTGTTTCTCTAAAGAACCCTAAGCCCCTCAATCAATTCCAAGACTTGAGCCAGTTTAAAGGTCCGGAATTCTTGAGTAAAGGGGAGGTTGGGTCCCCTCAAGAAAGAACCTCAGTACACTACCAAAAATTTATACTATTAATCACCCCCCCAGTCTTCCCCAAAGAGGAACACATATACACATATATAAATATAAGTATATATATGTGTGTATGTGTGTGTGTGTGTGTGTGTATATATATATATATATATACACACACACATATATATTTGAGACGGAGTCTCACTCTGTCACCAAGCTAGAGTGCAGTGGCATGATCTTGGCTCACTGCAACCTCCGCTCCCAGGGTTCAAGCGATTCTCCTGCCTCAGCCTCACAAGTAGCTGGGACTACAGGCGCATGCCACCACGCCTAGCTAATTTTTGTATTTTTAGTAGAGATGGGAAAAACCTATGGATTTTTACCAGTATAAATGTGCATTGGAGAAAATTAAATAATCAGGTATTTTGAGGACGACAGAACACTGGGAGCAATGTCATCATCCACAGATAACTACCCTCCTTTTAAGAGATGGCATTTGGCCTGCCCCTGGGCTTGTGCAAACAGAATGCAGAACTACAGCCTCTCTCTAAGGCATCCCTGAAAGACAGTGGTGAAGGGAAATCCTCCTGGTGGGCGGAACTGCAGGCAGCACATCTGGTTGTGACTTTGCAGGAGAAGAAGAAATGGCCATATGTGAGATTACATACTAACTCATGGGCTGTGACAGATGGTTTGGTTGGAGGATCAGGGACTTCGTAGAAACTTGATTGGAAAATTGGTGACAACTGAAATTTGGAGATGTACATATGTAAATTACTTTCAAGGCAAAAAACATAAAAATATTTGTGTCCCGTACAAATGCTCACCAAAGGGTGACCTCAGCAGGGGAGGATTTTAATAATTAAATAGCTAGGATGACCGTTCTGTCGCTCTGTCAACCCTGTTGCCAGCCACTTCATGATTGCCCAATGGGCACATGAGCGAAGTGGCCCAGTAGCAGGGATGGAGATTATGCATGGGTTCAGCAACATCAGCTTCCACTCAGCAAGACAAACCAGGCTACAGCCACTGCTGAGGGCCCAATCTACCGGCCACAGAAAGCGACACTGAGCCTTTGCTGTGGCACCATTCCCTGGGGCGATCAGCCAGCTACCTGGTGGCAGGTTGACTAGATCCTGTCATGGAAGAGGCAACGTTTTGAACTTACTTGCTCTGGATATGAATTTGCCTTTCCTACGTGCAATATACCATTCGGGGACAAATTTGAAACAGTGACTACCATTAGTGGACTTACAGAATGCCTTATCCTCTGTCATGGTATTCCACACAGCATTGCTTCTCACCAAGAACTCACTTCACAGCCAAAGAAGTGTAGCAATGGGCACAAGCTCATGGAATTTACTGGTCCTACTACGTTCTTCACCATCCTGAAGCAGTAGGCTTGGAGAAAGAGGAAATGGCCTTTTACATTCTCATTTACAGCAGCAGCTAGGTGGCAGTATCTTGCAGGCTGGGGCACAGTTCTCTAGAAGGCTGTATACACTCTGAAACATCGTCCAACACATGGTACTCTTTCTTCCATAGCCAGGATTCACAGGTCTAGGAATAAAGGGGCGGAAATGGGAGTGGCACTACTCACCATTACCCCCAGTGACACACTAGCAAAATTTTTGCTTCCTGTTCCCATGACTTCATGCTGTGCTGGCCAAGAGGTCTTAGTTCCAGTGGGAGAAATGCTACCACCGGTAGACATAACAATTACTCCATTGAACTGGAAGTTAAGTCTGCCACTAGGCCGCCTTGGGCTCCTTATGCCTGAGTCAACAGGGCAAGAAGGGGGTTACAGTGCTGGCTGCATGACTATCTGACTGCTAAGGGAAAATTCACTACTATTCAACAGTGGAGGTAAGAAATAGCATGTTTGAAATACAAGAGATCTCTTAGAGTATCTCTTAATTACCATCTCCTGTGATTAAAATCAATGGAAAACTACAACAACTTAATCCAGGCAGAACTAATATTAGCTCAGACACTTAAGGTATGAAGGTTTGGGTCACTCTGCCAGGTAAGAAAACCATGATCAGTTGAGGTGCTTGCTGAAGGCAAAGGGAATACGGAATGGGTAAGAGACTAAAGTAGTTATCGATACCAGCTACAGTTATGTGACCAGTTATAGAAACAAGAGCTGTAATTTTCATGAGTTTTTTCTCCTTATATTGTTATAAATAGACACACATTTGTGTGTCTATTAACATATGCTAAGCAAATATCTATATTTTCTTTTCTCTCTTACTTCCTTATCATGTAACATTAAGCTGTATTAACTTTATACCAGTAATTAAGTATTGCTAATATTACATCAGTATTTACGTTATGGGAAATCAGGAGAGTCAACTTCACTCAAGAACTTTACCTCCTCTTCTAGGGAAGGGATTTTTGGTTGTACACAGCCGAGTTGTATCATGTTAGGTGGAATTATAACTCTGCTGTCTTTATTTACAGATTAAGTATGCCTTAAAAAGACATGTGTGGGTGTCAGATTAGCAAGGGCTGGAATTGTGATGGTGAATTTTTCAATTTGACTGGACTAAAGGATGCTCAGATAGCTGGTAAAACATTACATCTGAATTTGTCTGGAGGGTGTTTTCAGGTAAGATTAGCATTTGAAACAGTAAACTGGGTGATGGATATCTGCCCTCACCAATGTGGGCTGGCAACATGGAATCAATTGAGGGCCTGAATAGAACAGAAGCGCAGATGATGACAGAATCCATTCTCCCTGTTTGAGCTGGGACATCCATCCTTTCCTACCATTAGACATTGGAGCTTCTGATTCTCCAGCCTTGGGACTTGAACTGACTTATAGCAGTGGCTTTCCTGGTTCTCCAGCTTATAGACAGCAGATCTTGGTAACTTCTTGTTCTCCATAATCACATGAGCCAATTCCCATAATCAATCTCCTGTTGCATACATATATATCCTATTGGTTCTCTTTTTCTGGAGATACCTGACTAATACAAAGAGTTAGTGGTTAAAATTGGCTTTGAAATTCAATAGGCTGGATTTGAGCTCTTGCTGTCTCCACCGTTCACTAGCCGAGTCTCATAGTTTTTTCCAGCTATAAATTGGGGCTAATAATTGGCTGGTTGTGAAGATTAAATTAGCTAATACAAGAGAGCCTTTGGAGTATGCCTGGCACAGATAAATGCTCAATAAATCTTAGCTTCAAACTACACAAGAATCATCATGTCAGTGAATTCCATAAACCCCTTGAGTTGCCCATGAGGCAGCATCTAGGTCATTTTCCCACAATTTGTTTTGTAGGAAATGTCATGACCTATAAAACCTTATGTAGCAAGGTTCTGCTTAATTCAGAACCTTCCTTAAGCATTGAATGGACATTTGTCCTCTATTAAAATAAACGTGCTATGAACCTAAAACTGTTGTAGAAAATAAAGTTTATTTAAAAAAGAAAAATACACTGATGAATGATGAAAGCAGAAATCTCCTTTCTTTTTCCTAAATGACTCAGGTAATTGTCTCAATCTTTGTATCACATCAATGATTGAGTCCTGGCTACTCAATATAACAGGTTTCAAATGAGAAGGTAATATGATGGGATGAAAAATAATTAACCTGGAGTGAGCCAGGTCATCCCCCTTTCTCCTGACTCTAAGGAAAAGCACTGATTGCTAGAAGCTCTTTCCCTCCTGGAGAACATGGGGTCTCTCTGTCTGGGAGAGTGAGTGGATGGAGGTGCGTGGGAGAGTGTGGAACAGGCAGGCTGGGGGGCTGGAAGAGAAGAGCCACCTGGGGCTGAGGCTAGAGAGATTTGCTGCACTGAGAAGAGAGGCAAGCAGGGTATGTGAGAGGGGTGTTTCAGAGGAAAGGGAATTGTTGGAACAGTAGCTGTGGGTATGTATTTTGATCTCTTTCACAGTTTCATTGTTTCGTTTTTTTAAAAAAACTCCACTCAAAGGATAAATATGACTTTTAAAAAATTATTCTGGTCATTGGCCTGTAATTCTGCAACTCTGTCAGCATCTCAAAAAAGTACAAGGCCAATTCCAATTTGGCAAAGGATTCAGAAATACCCTTTCGAACTTGAAAATCCAAATGTGATAGTCTACAGATTCCCCGGTCCCAAAATATCAGAGATATTTTGTGTTTTAAATGTGCATCCCTATTGTGTTTTTAAATGTGCATTCCATTCCTGTTGGAATGCCTTGCTCGCCAGAGCGCCTGCCCCGTTTCCAGTCCCTTTCCAGCAACTCCCTACAGTTCAGCTTCTGCACTAATCTGGTTGCATTGTTTACCTCCCTTTGCTTCCCAGTGGCTCCCTCTCTCTAGCAGCATCCAGGTTCATGTTTCTTAAATGACCCTGGACCTCTATAGATCCTCCTCCTACGTAAAGCTCTCTACCTGGGAGGAGCCCAGAATGCTACAGCAGGCCCCAAAGAGGCTCCCTGTTGTGCACACCCAGGCCTTCACACAGGCTGCTGCTCGTGCTTGAAATGCTTCGCTCACCCTTCTTGTCTACAGAATTTCTACTAGGACTCCCTTGAAAACCTCCTGGCTGCCTACCTGGCTGTCCCATCTCTGTCCAAAGAGAAGGGAGCATTTCCTTTATGTCTCTCTCTGCCATGTGTAAATCCTAAATTTTGCCATAAGCATTAATGTTTCTCCAGCAGGTCTGCAGCCCAAAGGACATGAACTTGCCCTTTGTTCGTGCTGGACACTCAGGGTAGAATACAGGCGCGAACGTGCTCAGCGCTGGCTTGTTTCCTTGCTTTTGTTTGCTCTTTAAGGAAACCTGGAGCATCTAATCACCATATTCCCCTTGTTTTTAACCCAAAGAAGTTCAAAAGTCGCCCACAGGAATTTATTTCTTTTTCCTGTGATTTTTTTTTTTCCATTTTGAAAATCTATGTCTTTCATTAGCTGTTAAGTCTTTAGAGACACATGAACGCTTTCAATTTCACAACTGAACATCATTTAATGCCATGAAGCTATGTACCCACTGGAAGATCCTTTGGATTCATCTGAGCCATTCTGGAAGCCACAACAATATTTTTTTATTTTCATGGGAACCTATGGGTGCCTTGTACATGGTAGGCATTTGATTAACATTGAACTGAATCAACATCTTAAAGGCAATATAATGTGTCAGAGAAAGGAAAGCATCTGCCTGGGAGGAATCCCCAAGCCTTGCAGAATGTAATAATCTACCTTCTCCACTGCTGTTCTTGGGCTACTGAGCACAGCTGGAGGAAAGCCTCCTAGTGAATTGGTTGTTCCTGCTATAATCTCTTGGGCTCAGGTATCGTCAGGCCTGCCCGACTCCTGAATTCCTCTAAGGAGCTGTTTTTCAATTTTTTACTTTCTTAAATTACCCATCCCCTACCTTCCTAAGAGAAAACAGAAGCCATCTGATGAAATTTCTAGTATATCTGTCACCAAAACTTTAAATATTTTTAAAGAATGCTTTCTATTACAAATATTAGAAAACGTAACTCGGCTGGCTAAATTGGGAAGCTAATTTTATCAGCTACATCTCCACAAGTGTTGTAGCAGGGCCTGTGAGTTTGGTTTTCAGTAGCTCAATGATGGTGTCAAGGGCCCAGGGTTTTTCCGTCTCCCTTCTGTACCACGTCAGCTTGTCCACAGGCCAGTTCCAGGCACTACATCCACATGCAACAACCTTTAGTGGAAGAAAAATTGTTCCCAGAAACATGTCCAAGCCCCACAGCAAATTTCCCTTAATATCTACTTGGCCAGAAGTAGATCATGTGCCAGGCCCACCCCAAATCAACCCCTGGCAAGAGGAATATGTCCATGTTTAGCTTCTTCTAGGTTAAACCAAGCATCAGGTTCTGTTTCTTAAGGGCTGAAAACAAAGTTGCAGGATGGACTTAGCCCCAAATCCACCCCTCCTTTCCTAACGGTTTCACTCCCTGTTCTTTCTCTGCCACATGGTACGGAGCTTGATTAATATGTGTTGAGTCGATAAGTGACCAGCCATGTTAAAATACCTAATGAACTTCTTGGACCTCTGTTTTCTCTTCTGCAAAAGAAGGATTTAATATAGCTTAAGGCCCACTATTACTGGCTCCATCTCCATGACTTCCTAATGAATGCAAAAGGTTCCCATACCTTGGGAGTACCTAGTCTGCGCAGGGAGTGGCCGTGACTCCCTGTGGAAATTGTCAGCTACTGATGACAAGAGGGGTAGCAGCCATCTTCGTCAATGTCCAGCCACGGCTCAGCAGGCAGGAGTCCACATGCCTTCCAACCAGCTTTAGTTTCAGCTCAAGGCAGCAAACAAGACAAAGTCTTCCTAGGAATGCTGTCTGGCCCTGTCCATCCTGCTCAGGGAACCTTCGCAGGGTGAGGCAGTTAAGAGTTTATCACCATAAGCCATTGTTTTCACAGCACTGAGAGCTCTGGACTTTCCCAGGAATTCCACTGGAATGTAAACAGTCTTCAGATCCCAGGCAGAAACCAGCGGATTTCCTGAGCTGTCCAAAGTCCCATGTTGGATCCCAAATATTTGATTTCTTTTTTTTTTTTAATCTTAAAATGTATTTTTGCTCATTAGATAGACTTCTTTTTCTATCGCTAAATATTTAACACACCTGACCTCAGTTAATATTAATGATCTGAAATGAAAGAATAAATCAACTAAATAATAATGCTGTAATGAAGATGTTTTGCAAACAAGTCTCCATGTTTCTGAACTCTAGAAACTGTCAGCAACACAAGCTCATCAAACGTCCACCTTTTCATTGTCTCAGCCAGGCGCAGTGGCTCACGCCTGTACTCCCAGCACTTTGGGAGGCTGAGGCAGGCAGATCACCTGAGGTCGGGAGTGGGAGACCAGCCTGACCAACATGGAGAAACACCGTCTCTCCTGCCTCAGCCTCCTGAGTAGTTGGGATTAAAGGCATGTGCCGCCACCGTCTCTCCTGCTTCAGCCTCCCGAGAAGCTAATAGCTGGGCGTGGTGGTGCACGCCTGCAATCCCAGCTACTCTGGAGGCTGAGGCAGGAGAATTTCTTGAACCCAGAAGGTGGAGGTTGTAGTGAGCCGAGATCACACCATTGCACTCCAGCCTGGGCAACAAGAGCAAAACTCTGTCTAAAAAAAAAAAAAAGATGGAGAATTACAATTTTGAATTGTTGTTGTTGTTTAATGAAATACAGATTCCTCTCCTTCCTATGCCAGAGTGCTCTGCCATCTAGCACAGCCCTCAAGCAGCGTACTTCAAAGACAGATAGTCGGCAGGAAGCCTGGGACTAAAAAGTTGACGTTAGTCAACTTGTGTGTTGATGATGACTGTAGCTCTAATGTTTTTCTGCCTCTGTCTCTTAGGTTCTTTCTGGACCATTTCATGGCTCAGGAACCACACCCTCCTTCCCCACTTCCTGCATGCTTGGGATGGCCACGTATACTGAAGTTCAATCTTGTCAAAAGAGCACTTCAGAGGCAGGAGGATCTGGATTTGAATCCTGGCTTGATCCTAGGTTGAACAGGACCAGTTCTGCTTTCTGACCTGGGGCAAGTTACCCAACATCTCTGAGCATCTGTTTCCTTCACTATAAAATGAGGAAAATGATACCACGGGGATTGCTGAGAAGGTAAAAAGAGAAAGCGCACGAAAAGCCTCTCAACGAGACCTCTCACAAAGCAGTTAACTGTTAAGTCCCTTCTCTCCTCTTAGCAGCTGCTGTTTCCTGGAGTTGCAAACCTTTCTAGGTGAGCTCATGTGAGACCATCTGAAGCATTCCAAGAAGTAGTCCAGATGTAAAGACAGCCTTATTCTTGGCCAGGTGTAGCCTTATTAGAATGGCCCATTCTGGTAGAGAATCATCTGGCCCCTTAGACAACTATGACACCAGGAATGGGAGGACACAAAGGTCCGCTACAGGATGAGGTTATATAGATAAATGTTGATGTCATATTTCTTTCCTTTTTTGGTTTCCTTTTCCCTTGAAAATGCTTTCAGATCTCTGAGACATCCCAATGTCATCTTCCTCTTTTAAAACCCTCATGTGCTCTTTTCCATGAAGGGCTGGTTGGCAGCTGCTGAGGTCCCAGGCCGAAGGGAACTCCCAGGCTCATGGCGCACCAACCCCTAACTACAGCTGGGCGGGCAAGGAGGGAGGCTGCAATTTCATTATTTCATTCCCTTCTTTAGATTGATATTTTGACATCTTCAGAAGCCTCTGTTAAAATGGGAATGCGGAATCTGAGTGGTGTGGTCAAATTGGTATACCAGGACATTTTGGTGGCGACTCAAGTCTGATGAAGCTTTTCTAGTTACTTGTGCCTTCCCTTTCCTAGGGACAAGAGTGAGTGAGGGATAAGGACACAAGACGGCAGCAGTTTCAGCCCCAATCCTATAATACTCTAAAAGTCTGACCTTGGATCTTGGTATTCTTCTCTCAGACAGAGGGTTTAAGAATATTAGAGAAGTAATATCCTGATACTTTTGCATTTTAAGGTAAGCCACAGTCAGAAAGAACAATGGGAGGCCCAGAAGCCCACCCTCAACCACTCCAACCAGATACACCTAACAGTCTGGCTCAGACCAGATACAGCCACCTTGGTGATCCAGAGAGGCCTCCTACTGGGTGCAGCGGCTCAAGCCTTAATCCCAGCCCTTTGAGAAGCTGAGACGGGAAGATTGCTTGAAGCCAGATGTTCAAGACCAGCCTGGGCAACATAGTGAGACCCCATCTCTACAAAAGAAAGAGAGAGAGAGAGAGAGAGTGTGAAAGAGGCCTCCTCTCAGGAATCATGCTCAAGTTCTGATTCAATTTCAATGAGTGACAAGGGAGTAAAGAGGAAGAAGGAGGGAGGTTCCAGAAAACCCCAAGACTGGGATGCTGGGCTGCCATTGTTCACAGGAATTACTCATCTGTGAGTCTCCATCTGGTTTCACCCACATGCCTGTGCATCCCATCTTGCTCTCTAGGAACCATAACATCTCTGTGGTTCTTTGGACACAAGTACTCTATTTCAGGGGCTCTTAGACTTTTGTTTATTTTTAAAAAGGGATGATGGTGGTGAATTGCCTTAGGATTACTAAAATAAAAGCATTAAGAAACTCCCCCAAACTCCAAATACATCTGGAGTCATTCTTTCCTAATAGGGACAATATTCTGTTACCAAAAATGGTAGAAGGCTGGAAGGGCCCAAGTCTCAGGATAAAGGATAGTTCTTTACATTTAAGTAATTCACATTCAGACACAAATTTTCCAAATTGATCTTATTTTTTTCATCTTGCCATGGATTGATAAAATTTTATCGCAAATCACAATAGAGAATTAAGAGGTCTGTGTTTAAATCTAGGCCCTGATCCCCTGGGCAAAGCAATTATTCTCTCTGCTTTCTGTTTGGTTATATCCTAAAGGAGAGAATTCTATTAGTTGATTTCTTAAGCAGCTCTCACTTTCTTTGAGCTCCTGTTTCTCTAATGTAGAAAACTGAGCTTTGCTTCCATCTCTACATAACCACATACTTCATCTAATATTTTATAACAAATATTGTTTCCCTGATTTCGCCATTTGCAGCCCAGATAACAACTGTCTTCCTAGGATTAGTGAAGGCTTGTAATATCATACAAAACCCAGTAATTTTCCCACTAATCGGGGAGTTTCCCAGAATTATCTGCCAAAGATTATTTTGGCATCTACAACTTTTTTTACTTTTCCGTCATCAGTACTATCATCAACAAAAAATATTTCTTAAGCTAACAAGGAAAATACTGAACAAAGAAAATAAAGACATAATCATGGAATGGGTAAAGGTTCAGACAGTCTGTTAGGGGGCAGTACTTTCCTGCAGTCATAACCACGTCAAGGACATGAGACAGGGATGATGGTGATTGGAACGACAGCTTTGAGGGTCACATACTGAAATCGTTAGTGGACAGAGAAGCCAGTACCCCCCTTCTAATCAATCCAAAACCTTCATAGAATAAAACAGGATTATGTAAGAAGCTAGTCTAAGGGGAGGGTGGCAGAAGTGAGACTTTATGGGGCCAGATGTCAAGGACATTTAAAAAAATAGAGCCAGACCTTAGACCAACACTGTGACTGGGGCCAATATTGGCCCCCAGAGACATTTAGTCACGTCTGGAAACATGTTTGATTGTCACATTTGTGAAGGAGTGCTATTGATATCTAGAGAGTAGAGGCCAGAGACGCTGCTAAACATCCCATAGAACACCATCGTCCTATAAACACAGAGCAGACCCCACAGTGAAGATTTATCCAGCCCAAAATGTCACTGGTGTCGAAGTTGAAAAATCCTGCATTGGAGTAAACTTGGGAGTGATCATGAAACTAAGAGCAAGAGATCATTTCACATCGGTGTGATAAACAAGGCAGAGAAGAGGAGTGTGGAGGTACATTCCTTGCTGAAATCTGGACACCTCTCATCCTTTACTGAGGCCCTAGAATCAGTCCTAAGAAGTATGGAAGATCGAGCATCCTGGCCAGGCCTGTTGGCCTGAGAGCAGAAGCAGGGAGTGGGGATGAGAAGCAGAGGGAGCTACTGCCTTTCCTCCTCAGTCCATTTACCATGGAAACCGCTGGTGTGAAGATGGCTAAGACCACACTGAATGAGAAGGAATGAGAGCAAGTGAGGGGAGGGCCAAGTCACCAGACCCAGAGGAAAGCAAGGTGAGCAACGCGTATCTGCCCCCTCAAGATGTGCAGTCCTAACTCCCACATTTTCCCCAGCACAGAGCAGCTGCCATGTTAGAACAGGGCCACACTTCTGTCCGGGTTTAGCACACAAAAACCTCTGACCTGAGGTGCTCTGAGTAACTAAATAATCCCAGGGTAATTAGGTAGTCCCAAGGGAATCCTATAGTTTAAAATTATGGGCTCCCGAAGATCCTATTTGGTCCCTAAAATCTCACTGTGATTCATTCTTTCCTTAATATTTACTGAATACCTATCATGTGCCAAGCCTGTCCGGCAGGTGAGAAAACAATTGGAAGAAGAAATAGACATAGTCCTCTCATGTCTGGCACTTAGAGTCTTTCCGGATAAATAGTAAGTAAGCAAATCATCACACTAGTATCATAGCTGAAATGCCTGCTCTGAAGACGTACGTACTATGAGGGATATCATGGGGCATCTGTTAGCCACGGGGGAATGGGGCAGCCTTTTTGTGAAAATGGGGCCAGAAAGGCCTTTTAACTAAGGGGGATTTACTGGCAAAAAGGCTGTGAATTTACAGTCTTGATTGTGTATCCAAGTGAGGTTGTAGGCTCAGGTGCAGCGACCCTCTGATGGAACTGGGAGAAGTTGCTATGTCCCCCCTGAAACAACCCCATATTCTGTCTTTCCAATGTCAGTGGAGGCCGACTCAGTTCCCAGTACTCAGGCCAAAAGTCTTTGGTCATCCTTGACTCTGCTCTTTCTGACATCTCACAATGAATGAATCTCTACTTAAATTTTACCGGTTCAATCTTAAGATTATATGCAGAATCTGGCCGTTTCTCATCAACTCCGCTGTGTGCTCAGTGCAAACCACCAGCACCCCTCACGTGGCTGGTTTCAGCAGCCTCCTAACTGATCGCCTGGCTCCGGTCCCTGCTCCCTACAGTCTATTCGGAAAATAGCAGCTAGCACAATTCTTCTTTTAAAATGTACATCAGATCACAGTGCTTGTTTGTTCAAAATCTTCCAACGATTCCCCATTGCACTCAAGAGTAAAAGCCAAAGTCCTCGCTGAAACCCACAAGGTAATTCACAATCCACCTTCCCGAATTACGTCCTAGGCCCCGCCTACCTCCCTGCCTCCAGCACGCTGGACGTCTCTATTATTCCAGACACACCCCTTCCTCAGGGCCTTTGCACGGGCTGCTTGCTCCCCTCACCTGGAGTGCTCCTTCTCCCCATGGCCTCAGAGCTGCCTCCTTCGTTAACTGCAAATCTCTGCTCAGATGCCAACTTCTCCATGACGTGTACCCTGACTATCCAACAAAGTTACAGCCTACCCTTCTGCACACGTTCCCTACTGCCATTACCTGCAGCCTTTTTTTTCCCATAGTACTTATTACTATTTCCCATCCTCTCTATATGTCTTAATTAGTTTATTCATTGTTTATCTCCCCCCCACCATTAGCATGTATGCCCTTAGAGGCAGAGACTTTAGTCTGCTTTGTTCACTGATATATTTGAGCATCCAGTAGAGTGTTTGGCATATACATATACACAGCATAGATAGATAGATATGAAACAAAACAAGGCTATTCATTCCATTGCTATGTAGATTTAGAAATTAATATTTTAAATCTTATGATTATATAATAGTGAACACAATTAGATGGCATTGCACTCATTCATAAAAATAATCTTTTTTTCCAATATAAGCTTTTATTTTTGAGACAAGGTCTTGCTGTACTGTCCAAGCTGGAGTGCAGTGGTGTGACCACAGCTCATTGCAGTTTGACCTCCTGGGCTCTCGCCACCCTCTTGCCTCAACCACCTGAGTAGCTGGGACTAAAAGTGTGTCGCACCACACCCAGCCGAGTTTTTTATTTTTGTAGTGATGAGGTTTTACTTTGTTGCCCAGGTCTCAGACTCCTGGACTCAAGTGCTTCTGCCACCTTGGCCTCCCAAAGTGTTGGGATTACAGGCTTGGGCCACCTCACCCTGCCTAGACATTTTAAATATAGAACTTCATTAATTCAATTTAAGCATGTCTTTGTTGCTATTTATTTATTCACAGTAAAGAGCCATAGCATTTTATTACTATTACAAAAGTCAACAAATGATATTTTCATTAAAATAGTCACACCGAATGATGATTCAACATGTAAGGCAAAGAGGGATGTCTTTGGAGAAGGAACTTAAGGGAGACCATTAGCAAATTTTGTCAACTGGCTAAAACAAAAATGAGCTTGTTCGACCTGGCTGGAGGCAGGCCTGTTAGGGGTGTTCTTCTCACTGCATCCTGACTAAAAACCAGTGGCATTAAGAAAGCATCACATTTCCCAAGTCAGGGGGTGCCCCAGTGGGGTGGTGCTGCTCTCAAAACCCCTGTGTCCCTAAACACATCCATCCTCACAAGATCAGTTTCCCCAAGGGTTGGTTCCAAAAATAGTCTCAGGGTTGGCAGAAATCATTCAGGAAGCTTCTTTAAGACCTTCTCTTTATTTCTCAGTCTGATTTTCAGCTTGTCCCAGCTACTGTAAGCAGCTTCGGCTTCCCAAGGTCACTAGCAAACTTCTCTGTTTGCTAATACCCTTGGTTTTCCGTGCCACTGGTTGTGACCAGCTGTTAGACTAGTGGCTCCCCAGTTAACGGCACATTCACTTCACACTCTTTTCTTGAATCTGGGCTGAGCCTGTGACTTGTTTAGTAAGTAGAGGGCATACTCAGACTCTCTCCTGGTCAGAAAAAATCATTATCAATAGAGGGCAGCAGAAGGGATGCTGCGACAATTCTGGGCTTAAGTCTTCAGAAGGTCTGGCAACTTCTGCTTTCGAGCTCTTGGGAGCTCTGAGCTACCCTGCCGGTAAGGCCACTGAAAGAGACTACACGGAGGGATGAGACTCAAGGCTGCAGGCAGAGAGAAGCCCAGCCATCCCAGTCTCCACGCCGACCTGCTGACCACAGGAGTGGCCACCTGCAGGCTGGCAGAGGAACAGCCAGTCGGTCTAGCGTTTTAAGCCACTAAAGTTTTGGGGTAAACTTTTCAGCAACATTTGACAACCAAAAACACTGGTAATTTGTAGATGCCTTTTTTCTAAGTACAAGACAATGATTCAAATGCAAAGAAAATATGGCAAACATTTCCCCGCCCCCCACAGCCTTCTCAGTCAACAGCCAGATTGTAATTGGTCATCAGCTAAAAGAAAAAAAGTCACACCTCTTAATTCATAAATATCCATGATTCTTTTTTTATGACTTTTTAATGCCAACGCAAAGGTAGACCAGTCAGCTTCTGATAGTCTTAGGGACTGGCTTAATTCTCATTTAGCCAGAAGCCACCAAATAGAAGCCATCAAAATGAATTATCCACTACTGGATACATGACAGTAAATGAGACGGCCCGCACTTTTCTAGGATGTTGTTATTTAATTTCCCCAAACCATTTCTTCTTATCATCCCCCACAATGAGAAACAAAAAAAAAATTAAACTCGTTAAGATAATTTTTTAAAAGCCTGTCACTAGAATTTGAATCTCCATAATCTGCAAAATATAGTAAACAATTTAACTGTTTCCTCAATTTAAAACAAAATTCTATAAAATACAATGCTGTCTACACGGTAGAGATGATTTCTTCTTAGCTGAGCAAATGAATAATTGGGAAGCAGGTATTGTTGAGTTAAAACACAGTGGTCTTTACATGGTTTCCAATTTTGTGTATCAAACGGTAGTCAACCACAATGCAAGCCTTCCAAATCCAAATCCTGTCTTCACATAAACTTTCTTGTGTCTGTTCTTGATCTTCATAGGGAGAGGGTGAAAGTCCACATCTATCTCTGTGCTGAGGTTTTGGCAGGAATTTTCTCATCTGTAACTTTCCTGCTGTAGCGTCAGGTGCACATTTTCATTGGCTCTAGGCATGGCCTCCTCTCATTTCTGCTCGGGGTGGCGTCGGAGTACAAGGCGGGAGGGGTCTCCGATCTCCACTCGTCTAGTCTGCTAGAGAATACTTAATATTTGTATATTCATCCCCTTTCCTCTTGCTTTTCCGCTCTTCTTCAATCCTGCGCTGTAGTGCTTCAATATAATGCTGGACCACCAGATAACTAAATCGGTACTGCGCTCCTGTCTGGACCATCCCTGACTTTTGAGACCGCACCATCTGGATGGTTTTGGGAACGTCAGTGTTGCGGTCAATATCTTTCTCTCTCATCACGTCAATAAGAATATCAATCGCAATGAACATCCCTGTCCGGTCAATTCCAGCACTGCAGTGCACCTCGACCAGCCCTGCATCCATGATGCTCTCCTGCCTATGGTGCCATCTCCACCAGGAAGTCCAGCACATCCCCGAGGTCGCTGGGCACTCTGTGGTCTGGCCGGGTCTAAAAGTGGTATTGCCAGACCATCTCTCTGTATTCCTCTGGAGTAGAGCTTGTCCAACCTTGAAAGTTTACATTCTCTTAGCATATAGTCATGAGCAGCACTTTCTTCAACGTTCCTAGCACACATGACCCCATAGCCTTTTAGAGCACACTCATCAGGCCAGTATTTGACATAGTTACTCTTTCCTCTCTCCGCTTCTTTCATTGTCATGGCAAGCACTCGGGAGTCTTCTTGGAACACCATCCACCAAAAGTCGTTCACTGTGTTTTGCAGGCAGCCTTGTGTGGCAATGTAACTCTTTCTGGCCTTTGAATTGTTGACTTGGTTTCAAATTCAGGCACAAAGGCACTTGCATTGATGTAATCTGAAACGGGCTCATTGGGGTCACTGTGGTGTAGGACAAACCTGGTACCACCAAAGGGAAGGATGTTTTTCTATTTTTTTTTCTTGCCTTTGACCCTTTTCTTGGCTGTAGAGAAGTTTGCACTCTTGTTGCAGTGTCTCAAATTTTTCCCAAAAGTCTTGTTTGACGTTACCTCTGGTCTCAGCTAATTTTCTTATTTCTTGAACTCTGCTTTCTATTTCAGCAGTGTTATACGAGTCGTGTTAAGGGCTGCTTGAGTCATAGTCCTGGACCCAGGGTTTCTACTGTAGGATTCTTCTTGTAATGCTCCACACGATCTATCAAAGAGTCAGCCTGTTCTCCACCAACGCCATATTTCAGTTCCTGACAGCAAATCATGACATGGGTCACTTTAGTCTTGCCGTCATTGCTCTCCCTTTGTCATCACCGGTGCACACAGAGAGAACAAAATCTCCAGCATGGCTCTGGCTCTCTCATACAAGAAAGCTACTGTGTTTTTTGTTTGTTTGTTTGTTTTTTTCCGTTGATAATTTGTCTGTCTCTCTCCCAGAGAGGTGTTAGTGAAACCGCCTTTCAGAGGTGGGATCTGCACAGTTCAGAGGATATTGAAGCTCAGGAACATCGCCATTCTTCTAATTGCCCATGATGTTCCATGTAATACTGGACCAACTCTGCCAAAGTGGCAAACTTCTCCCCTCCACACAGGCCATAGTAATCACCAGCATCCTGAATCTTGATGTGGATGACAGCTGCATTTCTACTAGCAGAAAGTGTGAAGTCTCCAGGGTTACTTTCATTAGGCCTGGCCAAAAAACTGCCATCAACTCTACTTGTCAACAGTAGGTTTTTCTGCCTCCACACCAGTGCTATTCGGGTGAAACCATTCTCTCCGAGCCTCAGTTTCCTCCATTCTTTTCTTTCTATAAATAAGGATAGTAGGCTGGGCACAGTGGCTCACACCCGTAATCCCAGCACTTTGAGAGACTGCGGCAGGAGGATTGCGTGAGCCCAGGAGCTCGAGGCCAGCCAGGGCAAAAAAGCAAGACTTCATCTCTACAAAAATGTGAAAAAACTAACCAGGCATGGAGGCTGCGGTGGGAGGATCATTTGAGCCCAGGAAGTCGAGGCTGCAGTGAGTCATGATCACGCCACTGCACTCTAGTTTCCTTTCGTTTTATTTTTAATGAGCAGGAATCTTTTTAAAATGGAAGTGGTTTGTTCTTAATGTCTCATTTTCCTTACTAATAAATAAACCCAGAGAACTATTTG
The DNA here is from genome assembly GCF_009761245.1 of Sapajus apella. Lineage (NCBI taxonomy): Eukaryota > Metazoa > Chordata > Mammalia > Primates > Cebidae > Sapajus > Sapajus apella. The sequence continues at coordinate 12,392,999 of NW_022436946.1, read as the reverse complement.
CAGTGGTGTCGTATTTAGAACAGGCTTCAAAACAGAGAGGGCCTATTTGTTTCTGTTTGAAGCCACCCTTTGGACAAAACATCTGGTAACCTCGGGTGGCCCATGAAGCAATCGGCAAGATCTGAAGCATGAGAACAGTGCGTTCTTTGAAATCCCTCTGACAAGCAGACAGTCCCTCCTTCCCTCAAACCATCCTCAAAGGGAAGTGTGTCGGCTTGGGCAGTAATGAGATGATGTGGGAATTCCCCTGTCCCTTTGGTTTACTTTACAGACAAACTTCATTAGGGTTAAAGATGGGTCATTCCCATCCACAGATTCCTTCACTTGAAATCAAGACTTCTTGGGAAATATAAATTTGGAGAATAGGTGAAAGTGAACTGTAGTTCCCCCAAAACCAAATTTTTAAAAAATCAGGTAGTATTAAAAATTGCTGTTTTTAATACCAGTTACCAATAGATGGCAGCACGGGATTCATCTTCTCCCATAAGCAGCTTCACCCCTGCTTTTCCAGGTGAACGTTCACTGACAACCTCAGCCCCTCTGACGCTCTTGGTGTCATCAGAGAGCAATTTGAGGTGTGCAATGAGATCTTTGGGTTCCCCCCTCTTCTCTAGGTGACCTCAAACCACAATCACCAATCAATCAACTGTGGTACTGTGACCTGGAAAAACAGCAAGGAAACTAAAAACAAAACAAAACAAAAGAAAACAAAAACCCATCTTGTGAGCTTTGCAAGGGAGAACAAGATCATGCCACACAGGCAGCTGGCAAACTAAGTTGAAGATGGGTTCTGTTCAGAAGAGTTAAAAAACAAAAAGAACAATTTTTGTGAACTGCATTTTTAAGATCAGTGTCTAAACAATGGAGCATCAATATAAATACTCCTGTGCGATATATTCTGACTTCACCCCTGCAGCTCCTTCCAGTTCCAAAAACCTCTGATCTGTGAATAGAAAAGTTTCAGCAGATAAGTTTCCAAGAGAATGAAACTATTTCTAGATAGTAGGCTAGTAGCTCTACATATTAAAACACAAAAATAAACAAACAAAAAGACCTTCATGCTAATCAAAATATTTTTTAACAGAAAGGAAACCAAACCCTATCAGACCCAACCCACTAGAACCGTTTTTTGTTTGTTTGTTTGTTTCTTCCCAATGCACACAGCAATAGATTCATGTTTTGGAAACCAATTATGCAGGCCATAACACCCGTTGTAGAAATAATAGAATAGCACAGCATAACCTAGCATAGCATAGCATAGCATAGATCAGAGTGCATCACATCCTACAGATTTGCAAGGTAAAATTTCTTGCTCTATGTTATAGGCCAAAGAACACTTGCAAAAGTCTACCATAAAGAACAGCACCTGTCTTCAACCTTTGTATCTTCCACAGCCCAATGCCGATAAGTTCCTCACCATCAAAACATCTAACTAGACAAAGAGAATTTTTCGTGGGTTTGAGTGGCACCAAGCTCAAGTTGCATTAATCTCTTCTCCATCATTGAAACACAAATATGGAGAATTCGTTTATTTATCAATTTTCTGCATATCCATGCCTTTCCAGGACAATCCCAATTTCTGACATTTTGTTCTACTCTTCCATAAGCACATTCATATTGATGATGTTGTATGTCCTGAATTTCAGTTTGGAAAATATAATGATTAAGTCAATGGATGTGGGATAAAAACTTCAATGTCTAAAGGGGCTGAGTGGGTAGAATAAATGAAGCAAGCCAGGAATAGAAATGGATTAGAATGTATATTTTATAGAAGAGCTATACATTTTTCAAAAGTTAATAATAACATTAAAAAAGGAAAATGATACTGTCCTGGGTAGAAGAAAATAGGTCTTCTATGGACTGAATTTTATCCCTTCAAAATTCATAGGTTGAAGTCCTAGCTCCCAATGTGACTATATTTGAAGACAGGTCTTTAGGAGGTAGTTTAAGGTTAAATTGAGGGCATATGGGTGGGGCCTTAATCCTGTATGACTAGTGGCCTTATTATGGGAAGAAGAGATCTCTCTCTCTCTCTCTCTCTGTGTGTGTGTGTGTGTGGAAAGGCATGTTACCACATTGCAAGATGGCAAATGTCTGCAAACCAGAAAGACAGCCCTCACCAGAGAAATGAGTTAGCCGGCACTCTGATTTTTGGGTTCCCAGCCTTCAGAACTGTGAGAAATAGATTTCTGTTGTTTAAGCCATCAAGTTTAGGCAATGATCTTTTGTTACAGCAGCCTGAGCAGACTCATGTGAGGCCTTAGGCCTGGGTATGCCCAGGACCCTCCAGGGGGCAACTTCAGGATGAATGAAGCACTGCAGATTGGACGAAGCATAAACTCATTGGGATAAATATCTGAAGTCATTTAAGTATCAATCCTCATCAGGGCTCTGAAGTCCCAGAACAACCTGTAACAGGATATTCATTCATTGAACAAATATTTCAAGAGTACAAGATTAAAACTAGTTTGACTGTGAGTCAAGTGGGCCAAAGAACAGTGACTTGGAGAGCATAGAAAGAAAATGTGAGCAATTTCAGAAGAATGGGTGATCTCCAGAGTTTCAGAATGAGCATCTCAGCACCCCACACCCACAGACCTGGGAAGGGATTGGCATCAGCAGGACAGGGACCATAGCATGGGCTTTCAATTTCATCTTCTCGTCCTGCTCCAAGTCATTTTCTCTCGTGTTCTAGTACAATTCAAATATTATTTGATATAAGCCTCATGGTTTTCAGAATTTCTTTTATTTTTTCAATAATTATTTTTTAAGTACATTGGTGAAGAAAACAAATGAAAATTCTCGTGTTTGTGGCATCTTTAATTCGCTAGATAGTAAACAAAGTAAGTAAAAAATGTGAGATGGCAGAAGGCTGTAATATGCATTGGTAGTATTGCTTGAGAATATTCAATTCTGCTGTAGAAGAAAGCAACTGAAATGGGTGAAACTCATATTTAAGTATAGGAAAATAAGTGAGCAGCATGAGGGACAGGTTAGAAAGATCAAGTGGAGCATGTGTACATGCACAGGGGAAGGAAGGAAAGGCAGCGCCAGGATACCTGATCTTCATGACACTGTAATACATGTGAGACACTCGATATTCATGAGTTCTTTATTTGGCTACTCATTTGTGAAATTTATTCTGACCTCGAGTTACCTTTGCCCACAAAAACCAAATACAATCTTGGTTGCTTGGTTAATTGGCAAGCACCAGCCACCGCCATGTGCTGGATTCTGATACCGTTTCTGTCTGCTGAGACCCATGCTCAAAAGTTCAATGTTGGGCTGGGTGTGGTGGCTCACGCCTGTAATCCCAGCACTTTGGGAGGCTAAGGCGGGCAGATCACCTGAGGTCAGGAGTCTGAGACCAACCTGGCTAAACTGGTGAAACCCTGTCTCTACTAAAAAATACAAAAATTAGCCAGGCATGGTGGTGGGCATCTGTAATCCCAGCTACTCGGGAGGCTGAGGCAGGAGAATCACTTAAACTGGGGAGGAGGATCACTTGAACCAGGGAGAAGAAGGTTGCAGTGAGCTAAGATCACACCACTGCACTGCAGCCTGGGGGACAGAGTTAGACTCTATCCCAACCCCCCAAAAAAAGTACAATGCTGGTCCTAGTGACTACCAGGAATGGCTGGTGTGGTAGAGAAAGAAAGAGACATCTGAACATTGTCCTGGTTAGGGTTTTTACCCGTTTGGGTGCTATGTGAGGCATATTAGCTCACTCCCACTTCTCTAGTGTGAATTTTGAGTCAATTTAATGAACTACACGATTTGATCACCTTCATTTGATCTGTGATCCCTTCTGGGAGAGTTTGCCTAATTGTGGACTCAGAGGCTGCCATTGATTACAATAAAATCATTTCCCATGTGTCAGTGATTAAAAAAAAAAAAAGCATAACAGCATCCAAAATAAAGCATGGCAGGGAGCTAGGGAGTTTGAGGGATGGATTTCCATTTTGAATACAGTGCTCAGGGAAGGTCTGATTGCGAAGGTCCCATTTGAGCAAAGACTTGAAGGAGGTGAGGAAGAAAGATATGTAGCTGTCTTATGGAAGATCATTCCAGACCTAGGGAACCACAAGTGCAGAGGTCTCAGCCATGAGCTTGCCTGGCCAGCTCCAGCAGCAGGAAGGAGGCCAGTGTAGAGTGAGCAAGATGGCAGGAACTAAAGTTTGAAGTTACTGGCCTTATAGGTCATTGGAATAACTTTGGCTTTTACTATAAGATGGCTTTCCACTGGACAGAAAATTGGTCTCATATATATATATATATATATATATATGTATGTATATGTATATGTATATATGTATATGTATATATACATGTATATAATACTTTAAGTTCTGCAGCACATGTGCAGAACATGCGGATTTGTTACATAGTTATACACGTGCCATGGTGGTTGGCTACATCTATCACCCCGTCATCTACATTAGGTATTTCTCCTAATGCTATCCCTCCCCTAAGTCCCCCATCTCCTGCTAGGCCCCAGTGTATGATGTTCCCCTCCCTGTGTCCATGTGTTCTCATTGTTCACCGCCCACTTATGAGTGAGAACGTGCAGTGTTTGTTTTTCTGTTCTTGTGTTAGTTTATATTTTTACGTGATCAGCCTGGCTGCCATATACCAGAAGGGAATAGAGAAAGATTGTGGAGGTCAGTTATGAGACTTGTGCAATGATCCAGGCAAAGATGACAACTCAGATCAAGATGGTAGCAGGAGAGGTAGAAAGAAGTGATGAGACTCTGGATACGTTCTGAAAGTGGAGCCATTGGGATTTGCTGTTGGATGTTGGGAAGAAACAAAGGCAGGAGTCGATGAATCCAAGGATTTGGGCTTCAGTAGCTGGAAAGATGGAGATGCCAAGGATGCAAGAGGGAGAAATTTGGGAGAAGTTTGTGTCATTTTACAGAAGAAGCAACTGAAACTTTTATAACTTACCAAACTCACATAGGAAGTTAGTTACTCAAGCCAAGAATCCATCCAAGCCAGGCCATTTCCATGCTCATGTGTGTGTTTTCTCTCAAGTCCCTGAGAAGAGTATTCAGGGAATAATGGGAGCTGAGTGGACGGAGAGGCTTATTCTGCCTGCCACGGGGTTCAAAGGTTTCGCAGAGGAAAATGTGCAGCTTGGCCTTGAGGGTTCTGGACCAGGTCTGGGAGAAGGACAGGTATTCCAGACAGAAAGGAACATGGATAGAACGGAAAAATAAATAGTGTAGGGAAAAATCAGAGGTTTGAAATGTCACGTTATAGTTCTGTAAAGCTGTCTTATTCATGTAAAGATAGGGTCATATTGCAGCAATGTTTCAATATGCTGTCAGTGTGTAGCTAACCCAATTATTGCTAGAAGTGGGAATACAATGTTTTCACTGTGTGTTTATTGTTATGCAAATACGCATGTGCAAAGATGGGTCTGCATTGCCCCTCTTTTGAGGAGGAGGCACTGCCCAGATGCTGCAGACATTGCTTCCGAGTGATGCAGTGAGGCTGGTGTGGGGACAGTAAGAAGAAGCTGTAAGGTGGAATGGGCAAAGGCTTCTGCCTGGTGAAGATCCCCTGGCACTGCCATGCACAGGAAGCAAACAGAGAGGATGAAATCCCTTCTCCCTCCTTCTGCCTTCCAGTGTCTCCTCAGGGTCCTTTGGGGTGGACCCCAACAGGGAGCTAACACGGGGATAACAGGAATGTCAGAATTCAGCCCAGCATCAGAAAATAGAGTATAAACAGCTTAGCCTGGAGCTGAGGGACACTAGAGTATCAGCCACTAAAGCATTAAAATGGGAATAATAATACCTGCTTTAAAGGTCACATTAGGTTATATGTGTAAAAATACAATGTGCTTTGTATTGAAAATAACATTATCGACAAAGGCTATGAAAGATTTATTGGGCTGGTTGTAAGGGATCCAACCAATGTATAGGATGTTGACATTCTGCTTTTTAGCCACTAACTTGTATATACATAAGCAAATAAGATAAAATTAACTTTAACCTTGAGCTTTAATTTTGGAACATTGTCGAACTGCTTTGTTATAGACGCTTGTAACCAGGGTAAAAGATGTCCAGTGTCCTGATTCTGATGACTGTGTATGTGAGGGCCCCTCCCCCAACATGTAGGGAAGTTCTCCAATTCTGAAAAAATCCCACATCTTAGCTCTGGGAAAGGAGCTAACTCAGACTTGCTTCTGCTCAGCAGGGAGCCTGGAAGAAGCTGGATTATTGGATGAGGGTGCACATATGTTACATTGCTGGAACAAGCCATTGTGAAAAACTGCTTCGTGTTGTGTTTGTTGTTTATGATAGACATTGATGTTTATATTGACTTTTTTTCAGAATAATTTTGTCACAGAGCTTCTTAAACACATTATATTTCCATTTCTATTGATTCAGTTCACAGAAATAAATCCTGTATTAACATGTGGTTGATCCCCAAAATCTTGCCTTTGAATTATGACGTTTATTTTTAAGAATCGTTTCCTTTGTTTTCAAAAGGGATCTTCACTTTGTATTTCATGAGATTACATGTGTTACAGATTATATTGACTTACTCATTCCACAAATAATAATTGCGAGCTTACCATGTGCCTGACCCAATGCTAAGTGATCAACCAAAAAGTGATTGTCCTTGCCTTTGTGGAGGTTATAATCTATTGAGAAAGACAAGAGATAGATATACAAACACACAAACGCGAAAGTTCTCTATGAGGAAGGACTCTGTGAACTAGGATGAAGAGCATAGGCACTGAATTTAGCATCTATGTTTAGAGAGGTCTCCTAAAAATATAATGTTGGAACTATGAGCTAAAGGACATGTCAAGCCTATGATGCGTAGGTGGGTGCTTTGGCAGACTCAGGGTAGAAGAGAAGACTACAAAATGGTCCATCAGTATGGCTGAGATGCAGTGAGAGGCCTTGGAGAATCTAGAGAACAGCCAGACCCTCCCTGTGTGCATTTTATTCTAAAGTCAACAGGAAGCCTTGGGGGGACTTAAACAATGGAGTGACATATTCTGCTTTGACTTTTGTGTGAGGAATGGATGATGGTGCAGAAGTGATGGAGGAATTTAATTAAGAGGATGCTGCAGTGGTCCAAGCAGTATCACCCTGTGTCTCTCTCCAGGGATGGACATTCACATAGAGAGAGAAACTATCATGGTTTGGACTGGGGGAAGAGTGGTAAAGATTAATTGAATTAGATTCGAGCTCTATTTTGGAAATCTGATCTGCAAGAATTGGTTATTGATTGCATTTGGAGGAGGATATTCCTGGATTCCTTGCTTCTGCAGTTTGATGAATGGAAAAAAGAATTTCTGGAAGAAAGGACTTATGGCAAGAGAAAAAATGAAGGAGAAAAAGCCAAAAAAGATGTCAGGAGTGAAAGGCTTTGTACAACCAATCAATATATGCACATACAATTCAAAGAAATGCACTCCCATATAAAAAGGGCTCATACACAATAATCAGTGGTGATAGACTGACTCATGGAAGGCAGTAGGTATCCTTTTCTAAGAACTGAAATTTCTGTAGCAATAACTTAAAGTTGGGCCACTAGTTTTTCTCTACAAACTTACTTTGGTGAATTCACTGCCATTTAAAAAAGTTAATGCCCCTTGGCTTTAGAAATGGGAAAAAATCTCTAGGAACAATTATTTAATATAAAATTTCAAGGCATACAAAAGGTAATCCTTTGGTGTCAATTTGTTCAACACAAAGTCATAGTTATTATATCTTGGAGAAGAAAGAGCCTCTGTTAGAGATGATCTGTGATTTTTATGATCAGATTGATTCAGAAATCGGCAGAGTCAATATTAGAATCCAGGGGAAAATAAGAGTTGAAATTCTTAAATGAGTCAGGACAGATGATCAGAATTATATGGAGACAAACTATCTACTTTCAGGTTTCAATAATCCCAGTTGGCTGTCTATGTTCCCCGGAGTCATTGAAATACCGTTCCATGCTTTAATTTAACTGTTTGGATAGGGTCATAGGCTTTGTAATAAACTCTCTAATTTAAATAGATCAATAAGATCATAATTACAGGTACTCCTTCAACAGTCTCTACTGTAGACTCTGAAATGACAGAGAAAACCTTTCTATGATAACTAACTGCCAAAACAAAAACTCAAACCTTCTAATTTGATTTCAAAGATATTTCCCAGTATTAATCATGATAGACCAAACCATTAACTCATAATGGGATACGGCTTTAAACATAGAAACTGTCATTCATTGAACTTGACCATAAAATAAATGGCTTCTAACATTTTATTTTCAATATATCTTGGCTTAACATCGGTTATTTGTCACATGAAAATCCTAGCTGATGATGCCTGCAGATGAAAATAGGATGGTGAGAGTTTGGCCTTTGACACAGAAAGCTCTGTTTATGGAGACACTTCTTAATGGTTCAGAGCACAGACTCAGGGCTTAACTGCCTGGGTTTGAATTCCAGCTGCCCTTTCTTACCACCACCAAATTTCTACCAGTGTGATCTTCACTAAGTTGACATCAACACTCTGCACTTTGGTTTCTTCATCAACGAAGATAATAATCTACCCAACCCTAGGGTCTTGCACGGTTTAAGCGAGGTAATGTGTCTAACGGGCTTACGACGTGCTCCCTCCGTGTGCGCACTAACACTCTGGGTGACTGTGTAAAAGGTGGTGTTTGTTTGGGTTTTAGCTCTTCACAAACGAACCACAGGAAGATGTGGTGACTTGATATGAGCAAATACTTGTACCGAATTCTTTTTCAAACCATTCCTGGGGTGTCTTAGAACCTAAACATGAACAATATGAAAAGACCTGCCTTGCAAAATATTTGATGTTATTTGGATCCTTTGGACTCTACGATGTTTTAGTTAGTTGATGAATGATATTCACATTAGAGATGTTTATGCTATTTAGGTATTATTCAAAGAGCTTGGAAAAGCAATACATGATGGCTGATATTTTTAAAATGAATTTTGTATTTATCATGCCTGTCATGTGCACAGCACTTTGCAAGCCTTATGGAAGAGATGCAAAAATCTTAAAATATGATTGCTTAGGCCAAAGTAGCTTATAGTCTTACAGAGAGGTGGATATATATTCAGAAAGTAAATTGAACCAAGCTGGGTGGTGGCAGTGTTAAGTGTAACTAAAATTAAAGCTCTCCAGTCTCAGATGCCCAATTATAATGCTAGAGTTGCAGCCTTGCAATTACTTTTAAGCCCCATGGATACACCAGAAACAGAGAATCTTCCCGGGGCCTGTGGCAGTAGGTATGGGCAGGAGATCGGGTCAAAAGCAGGAGAAGAGGCTGCTTTTGAATTCCATCCAATGGTGTGGCAGTGGTGAGGCGTCTACCTACCTAACTGGCCTTGGAGAGTGGGATAAATATCAGGGGTATTTCTTTGATACACTCTGATTTTTAGGAGCTTATTATCTCATCAGAGAGATGAGTTGTATGCCCTCCGAAGCCGATCATTTCATTCCCCACTTAAAGCCTTTTAATGTCCTTCAGGACAAAACCACAGTCCTTACCAAAGCATACAGATATCGATGACTTGTTCCTGTCAGCAATAGCTAGGCGTGCTTTCATCTGCAAGTAATAGGACATTCAATTAACAGTGGCTTCAACCAGTGCTCCTTAAGCTCTAGTGTACCTTCCGATCACCAGGGCTTCTTATTAATATGCACATCCTGATTTAGGAGGTTGGGGTGGGGGCCTGAGATGCTGCATTTCTAACAAGCTCCCAGGTGGTGCTGATTCTGCTGGTCTAAGGCAAACCTTGTGAATAGCAAGAAATTAAAAAGGGCTTTAAAAGATGGAGTTTTCTGCCTTTCACATTACAAAACATCTGAAAGTTGTTCTACACTTGATTCAGAAGATCAACAATGTCAGTGCTCTGGGATTGGCAGATCAGGGATTGGCAAACTATGCCCCACAGGCCAAATCTAGCCCAACAATTGCTTTTGTAAATAAAGTTTTATTGGAACACAACTATACGCACTTGTTTACGGATTGCCTGTGGCTACTTTCACACTAAAATGTTGGAGCTGTGACAGAGACGATATCACTCACAAAGCCCAAAAATGTTTACCTTCACCCCGCCCTTTATGAAAATAGTTTGCTGACCCTTGGCTTAGACATCATTATTCGCCTCTGATCTGGGCACCCCTCTCCTCTCCAAACTCAGTGAGGACTCTGTTCACCAGGAAGAGAGGCAGGAGGAAGCCATGTCTGGAACATGACTCCTCTCCCTCACATCCTGCCATCCTCTGGTGTAGATTCACCTTGCAGCCATGGCAACCGCAGGCAGTTCCCCAAAGGCACCATGCTTCACTGTGGCTTCAGAAAATGTCATGTGGGTTTTGAGGACAATGAGATCAGAATGTTTGCCTAAAACAGTATAAAGGCTTGTAGGCTGGGCAGGTAACTATGGGGACGACACGGAGGGTGGCCTCAGGTTCCAAGCTAAAGCATTTGGACTTACAAGTCATAGGGGTGGGCAGTGGCAGCCTTGGAGATTTGTAAAGCATGAGGTCAGTTTAGGGCTTTACGCATGTAACTCTGAGAATACTGGGCAGATGGCCTATTTATTAGTCTGTTACGACTGACATGAAATACCACAGACCAGGTGGCTACAACCACAGAAATTTAATTCATTGCAGTTCTGGAGTCAAGAAGTTTACATCGAAAGGCTGGAAAATTCAGTTTCTGGTGAGACCCTCTTGCTGGCTTGTAGATGGCCACCTTTTCTCTGTGTATGAGCAGAGAGAACGTAGTGTCTCATACTCTTCCTATAAGGACACTAGTCCTATCAAATAGGGCCCCATCCTTATGATCTCATGGAACCACAGTTACCTCCAAAAACACCCTGTCTCTGAATACAGTCACATGGAGTTAGGGCTTAAACATATGAATCTGGGGTGGGGGGAACGTAATTCAGTTCACAACAGCTGCTGGAGGGAGAAATGTGTGTAAGGAGACAAGCTGGACGTATCAGGGGACTATTAGAGACTGAGAATACCAGGCCTGATCTAGAAAATTGGGCTCTAAGAATGGAAAGGAAGGAATGGGTGACAAGACAGAGATTGTTAAAAAAAAAATCAGTAGGTCTTGGTAACTAAATGAATTCAAGCAAAAGTGATTGTGTCTGACAGCTATGTTTAAAGCCAGGTGAGTAGGGAATGGAGCCATAGTTAACAGAAAAATGAAGACATGGGGACGAGAAAGTCTTTGGGCAAATATAGCGGTTTGGGATCTATTTAGTCTGAGGTGATGTTATCCAGGTGTATTGGGAAGACTATTAATTCATCTTCCCTAAAGTGAATGCTACCTAACACATCTTTTATCAAGAAGTTATGAATATTGATTTTTTTTTCAAAAGTCATTGCACCCTTCCCTTGAGACCCATGTAATCATTTGTGAGAATGAATGTCAGGTTCTTCATTATCTGTTCGTAGTCCCACATGTTAGGATTTAAGCCAACTTCTCTTATTCTGATCAGTGGGGATGTCTTCATCACCACAACCTGTTACAGATAAGATTCTCTAAAGAAATAGTTAGAGGACATTCATTCACACATGTATTCAAGCAATATATATATAGTAAATGTAAGATACAGTTCTGGCACTAGGGATTCCAAGGTGTCTAAAAAGGACTAATTTTAGCTACATTGAAAGTGAGCTTTATAGTTCTGTTTTAAAAGTGCTTACTCATTTTCTCATGTAAGCTTTCACTTTCTTAAGTTTTCTTTAACTGTCAGGAAAGAAATGAGACAGCATTCTGAGAAGGACCTAGATATGCCACAACGAACCTTCTGAAGGAGGCTGATAGAAGGGACAACCCGCCAAGTCTGGGAGTTGGCTTGACAGCCCTGCCCACGAGAAGCTGGCTAAGACAGCACAGCAGAGATGCGGCCTGGAGATTGGGGTGCGAACACTGCACAAAGCTACCATCACCGAGTCTTATATTTGCCTTATTTGTGAAGACCATTGTACTTGGACACCAACAAGAACGCACCCCAGCTGGCCTAAGCTACGGAGTCTACAGTCCTTGGAAAAAGAATAAGTCAGAAAAAAGACCTTCAGGATCCTTCCAGCTGTTTCCTATGATTTATCATTCTTACGTTATAGCCACTTCAAAATACTTTTTTAACTTCATGCTATGAATTCCAAACATATTTAAGGGTCATTTCCGCCTTTGGTAGGATATAAGACCACTTGTGCCACCGCTTTCTCTTAGTTGGCTTTGATATTTCCTTTCATGCATGCTCCATTTTCCAGTAAAATAACCCTATGCCGGGGCCTCTGACTAGCTCTACTTTTGAATTAACTAATATTTGCTGTTTCCACATGGCAGGTGTGACGTTAGGCCAGGTGCTATGAGTTAAACAAAGATAAATGAGACCTGGACTCTGCCCTTAAATATGCAAACCAGCCAAGGGCTGCTGGTTAAACTCTGGACTCAGACAGGCCTGGCGTGGAATTCCAGCTTCTCTACCTACAGCTTGGGCAAGTTATTTACATTCTTTTGAATTCCTTTTTCTTCCTCTCTCCACAACTGGGCGTGATAATATCTACCTCATAGACTTGTTGTGAGAATTAATTAAATAATAAAGTACAGTGCCATATAGAAAGCGAATAATTTATCCTTCTCATTATTCCTATTATCATTATTTCCATAGGGAAGAGAATATTTAGACTTTTCCTTCTGAACCCTGCCTTTCTTTTTTCATTCTACTTCTTAACTGCACAGAACTCCTCTATTTTCTTTTAAGAGAAGAGGGAAAGACACTCTAATGAAGATCTTAGTATAACCTTGACTGCAGATGCACAGAGACAATAGGAAATCATGTCATACCTCTATTTAATCTGCATTGGTCCTGTTTTCATCTCTTCATTTCTGACCTTTGAGAATCATTTGTTGTGGAAAAGGACAAATAACTCGATTATGTCACTGATGATTAGTCTTGAGGCATTCACTCAATAAATATTTATTCTGCAGTTTCTGGGTGCCAGGTCCCGAGTCAGTGCTAGAAACAGAGTGGTGGACATGCCAGCCATGGCCTCTGATCTCATGGAACACACAGCACAGCAGATGGCAAACATGCACCCAAGTGCAAGAGAAAGCTCTGGAAGTGAATGTAGTGGGGCTTTGCCTAGGCTCTCAGGCAGCAACATGGCCTTCGACCACAGTGGCAGTCCCAGGTACCTGGTGAGTCTCCTGTGCATGGTGTCAGGCACACTATGACCTTATACCGTAGTGGAAGTGCCATGTACATGGTGAGTCTCCTGTGCTTGGTGACAACTCTCAATTGCCCAAACTGGAAACTTGGGGTGAAATACATAACTGAGAGCTTGCAGATCTACACAAGGGATTAGATAGTAGAATATTGAAATCCATTGATATCATTGATTTTAAATTGAAAAAGAATTACAAAAGAATGTGGATTAAGAGATGGCTTTAGATTCTGCAAGCTATTTTCCAGCTAAAAATGTTAACACCAAAAATATTATAATCTGACAATGGAGGATAATGGATGATGTTTCCTGTGTCTTCCTCCAATCCTCAGGATGACCCTGGAAAGTAAACTATGAATTTGGATTGTAAATAATGTGGTCTGGTTGGAGGGCATCTGCTTCATCAACTGGATACAATGGCTGGAGATGCCCTGAATTTGCAGTTAGCAGAGTTCAGCTGGTCTCCGTGAAAATGGTAGTTCCATTGGTCTGCAATGATTTCATATAAAAATGGCATCACACTACTTAGCTATCTGGGAAGGATCTGATTGCTGAGACTTGGTATTCAGGATGATTGTGAACTCACAGCTGAATGTGGCTGGGGTCGGGGTGAAGGACTGAGGCCTGGTATTACACCCATTCTCCAAATGGAATGAGTCTGGTGCTGAGTCGGGTCCCAGTTGACCCTTGTACCTAACTCACCCTGTGATGATGGACACTGCCCTTAACGACAATTTGAAGATGTCACAAATAGTAGGTAAAGCAAATCTCCAGGCATTCCAGGTGGGGCAAGGCTTGGAAGTCTAGGCAGCAATAAAAAGGGCTAACACGTGTTGACTACTTCCTCTGTCTTACAGGGTTCTAAATTCCACTTGAATTACCTGCAACTCCTCTACCAAGTATTAACATGAGGGATTCCTACAGTCAGGGAGCTGGGAGAGATGCAAGGAAAATAAGGCAGGCCCCTCTGTCCTCAGAGGGCTTCAGGCTCCATAGTCCTCAGGACTATAGCAGAATTCAGAAACGAGACCAAGGCAAAGGCCCAGCTATGTGAACCGGCACCCTTGAAAAGCCATTAGCAGTCTGTGGGTCATCCCCAACTCAGGGACTGTATCAAGAGAGTCCAGGCCAAAGAGAGCTGAGAAGAGAGCATAGAGGCATTGGAAAGAGATACAGGAGGCCAGAGAGGCGTTTTGGCTTCCAACTTCCAGGTGAGTCTGAGAGAGAGAGAGGGAGATAAAGAGAGACTGAGCAATTCTCCCCCTTCCAGTTATGGAACACCAGGCTCAGCCTAGAAGGAGCTCCAGCTACGTCTGTGCTTCTGGACTGGTGACTTGGTTTATCACCTGCGGCCAGCAGGGAGTAGGGGAAGGAGATGGGATGGGGGAGGGGAGCGGACAAGCCGATTGCAAAAGGCATCAAGTCAGGGCTGTCAGTTACTGGAAAGGAGCACCGGTTCCCATGCTAAGGCATTTCTGAGGAAAAGGGTCATGGGATTACTTCAGCCTTTTGGAGAAAATGTACTTTAATTGTGACTGATTTAATAGTCTCCTTCGCCCACTCCCAATAGATCTCCCTCCCTTTCCCATCCTCAAGGGGCAGCCCAACAGTGTAACCAATCTGCTAGGCTCTTTGCATAATAGTGGGAAAGGAAGTGCATTACTCCCGGGTCATTTAGGAGATGCAGATGTATGCTCAGAGAGCAAGGCAGGCTGGCTAGCCACGCGACGGCTCACGAGAGGGAAACCGCATCACGCAGAAGTAACAGGGACTCTTTGAGCCTGTTCCCCTTCCTTCCCTTGCGCAAGGAGCTTGGCAGGCACCATCGTGGGGGCCAGAGGGGACACTCAGAAAAACAGCACTCTTGGCTTCTAAAACTCACTCTACCAGCTCCTGATTTATGAGGTTGGTGGCAAAAGACCTGCTCTTTCCCAGCCTCTGTATCTATATCCCTAAAATGAGGGCGTTGTGTTGTATGATGCTGAGGAATGTTAGGATCAGATAAGATGATGAGAAATTCTGTTCCTCCTCTGTGTTCCCAGATGCCTTAACCAGAAACCACAGAGTCATGGGAGGTGCCTCACTCCTTGTTTCCCACCTGCTACTGTTTCTACCTCCTAAACCCATCCCTTCCTCTTCTCTCAATTGTCCCCCCTTGTGTCACGCTGTCCCGTTGTCTCATCTGGATAAACAGACTCCCAGTGTCTCACTTTACCCTCCTTTTATGCATCACTTGCACTGTCTCCTCACTCCATCGTTAGACAGTGAGAAGGCATTGTGTCTTTTCTCTCTGCGTCACCAGTGTCAAGCACAGTCAGATGGAATAAGCTCCCCTCAAAATATCTGATGGATGAATAACTAGGTAGAGGAATGAATTGATTTAACCTTCTATGCAAGTACCTTTTATAATTTACTTTTTAATATTTATTTATTTGAGACAGGGTCTCACTCTGTCGCCAGGTTGGAGTGCAGTGGTGATCTCGGCTCACTGCAACCTCCACCTTGAGTTCAAGTGATTCTCCTGCCTCAGCCTCCCAAGTAGCTGGGAATACAGGCGTGCGCCACCACGTCCAGCTAATTTTTTGTATTTTTGGTAGAGTCAGGGCTTCACCGTGTTGGCCAGGCTGGTCTCAAACTCCTGACCTCTTGATTCACCCACCTTGGTTACCCAAAGTGCTGGGATTACAGGCATGAGCCACTGTGCCCGGCCTGCAAGTACTACTTTTATAAAATAGTGTCTGAATGTGAGCCGCTATTCTCTGCAGTTCAATAAGCATGAATATTTGCTATAGATTTGGCACTGTGCTAGGTACTGGGGATGTGAAGATGAGTTAGATACAGTTCCTGATATTCAATTACTATGCAGGGAGCAAGGTGGGCTGAATTAGTTAGGCTTCCCTAGTGAAACAGAGCCAACAGGACAGACAGATAAATAGGTAAATAGGGATTTATTTTAAGGAACTGTCTCATGCAATTTTGGGGGCAGGCAAGTCAAAATTTGCAGAGTCAACAGGCTAGAGACTCAGAGAAGAACTGATGTTGCAGCTCTAGTCTGAAGACAGACAGGAGGCAGAGCTCCTCCTTCCCTGGGGGACCACAGTTTTTTGTTTTTGTTTTTGTTTTTCTTTTTAAGGCCTTCAACTGATTAGATGAAACTCACTCTCATTATGGAGAGTAATCTGCTTTGCTTAAAGTCTGCTGATTGAACTGTTAGTCATAACTAAAAAATGCCTTCACAGCCACTTCTAGACGGCTGTTGACCAAACACCTGAGCCTAGCCACGTTGAGGCATAAAAACTATCACACAGGCATATGGACAATAACATAGTGCATACAATTGCATTTCTGCAAAGTAAACTAGGTCTTTCTTTTACAGGAAGTTCTCTACACATTTTGGCATTCCAAAACTAACATTTGTGAACTGCTTTCTCTGTATATGTCATGCACTCTACAGGGTGCATTCATAAGCATGGCTTCGATCCTTACAACAATCTGTGATGTGAGTATTGTGCTCGCCTTTTAAAAGAGAAAGAGGTTCAAGTAATGTGCACGAGGTTCCACTGCTGTGTAGTGCAACTCAGATTTGAGGCCAAGCCTCTGCACTACTCCAAATTCAATAATCTTTGTTCCACATCATGAAACCTTTGACAAACATATCTAGCTTGAAGCTTAGCTTTTCCTAAAAGAAGCACTTCTTTAGCCAGGAATGCTGCAGTATCACTAGATTTTGTAACAGGAATCCCTATTCCCTACACCAAGCCGCACCACACACACACTTAAGGAAGTGAATCAGTGCTCCCAGCTCATTTCCTATTGGCTCTGAAACTCGGAGAGGGCCATGACTAGCCCCAATCCTATTGGGTCGTGTTGAATCAATAAGCTGAAAAGGAAGCTTCTCAAATGTCACTATTATGAGTTTTTGTCACACACACTTAAAAATTTTCTCTTTAACTCCAAGCCAGACATAGACCACATAGCCGCTAGTCTTTCTCAATAGACAAGAAAGAATTGTTAGTACTAGATTTCTCTGTTAACTGCTTAGTATATAAAGAATATTCTGCTTTAAACTTGCCAGAATTAAGTAGGAAATGAGCTGCAAATGAAAAATACATTCTCTGGAGCGCTAGCTTTCAATATGAAAACGGACAGATGATATGAATGCAGTAATTATTTATTGATAGCCTACTAGGCGTCAAGCACTGTTGGCCTTCCAAGGAAACCAAATGAGTAGGGATAATCTCATACCTCAAGGATGCACAGAACGGGGAAAAAGACAAGAAATAATATTTACTGAAGGGCTTTCATATGGCAGTCATTTTAGCATCTCATTTAATCCTGACAATCCCATGAGCTTGATAGCATCAGCCCTTTATACAAAGGGGGAAACTTAGTGTAGAAAGTAGTGAAGTTCCTCTTTAAAATGTTCTTTCTTGTTAAATAATAAATCATACGTGTGCTAATAACTCTTTGTTAAGCCCTATCCTATGTAGCTGTTAGACATGCCATGTTTACAGGCACGTAGTACATTCTGTGTCCTTGTACTTTACCTGAGATGTCTGTGCTGGATGTGCTCACAGGCATGTCCCAGCTCGCCACTGCTTTTACCTGTTTAGAAAAGTTTTAAGTTGTTAGCCAATCGGGTTTTAGTTTAAATCACGGCAAAATGGCTAGCGAGAGTAGCCTTCCTGCAGCCCAGGAAGTAAAAATTGCTTTGCTGAGAGATCTGTTGTCTCGGTGCTGATTTTTCTTTGCGACACCGAGCATCTGCTTCCAACACTTAGTCTTAGCAAAACGGAGTGACTTGCCCAAGATGACACAACTGGTAAATACCGATAACTTATACCAGATCTCTCTCTAAGTCCAGAGCTCATCAACCTTCCACCGATCACATTGCAGAGGAGATAAAACAAAAATATAAACCATTATAGCTAGGATGGACACCAAGAGGGAGTCAAGTAAAGTTTCAGGAATCTGAAGATGTTATTTGAGATGGTCTTTAGAAAGAACAGATGGTATTTTTGAGGCAGAGATGAGAGAGAGCATTTCAAAGGAGAGGAAAGAGCTTGGGTGAGACTTAGAGCAAGAAGTAGAAGGGCTTTGGTGGGTAAGAGTTGGAAGCTTTCTTGGAGTTTCAAAAGCAGGATGATCCTCCTAAACTAATACAGATTAGAGCAGAGCAGATTGGAAGATAAGGAGACGAGGTGGGAGATCCTTGCAAGTGTCTTAGAGAGCACCTGGAGGAATGGAAGAGAAGACAGATTTGAGAGACAGCACGGAAGAGGATTGCAGGGTGACCCTCAACTGAATGATGGACCGGTGATTTCAGACTGATGTGGGAGAATGGAACCAAATGCAGTGCTGGAGTAGGTGACCAGGTAAGGACTATGCAGCAGAAGTCAAGAAAGATGAAAAGCAAAAGCATAGCAGAAAGAGGGAAGGAGGGAGTCAGAAAAGAAAGGGATTTCCAAATGTGCCATCCTGAAAAATGGAGTGGATCTGAGTTGTGGCCAAGCCTCCTGGGGAGTGGCTGAGACCATATGAAGACAGAGCTTATCCAAATGGAAGACACCAGAAGATTAAGAACCTGGAGGTCACTGGGAAAGCTGGCAGTGAATTACATGGAAAGGAAGTCAGTGCTCCAGAGACCGAAACCAGGGAAGAATGTGAGAAAAAGTCCTCAGAATTAGAAGTAATTGGGCAGTGAAGGGCAGAAAAGTCACAAGTTTACATCAAATCAGAAAAAATCAGTTGTGTACAAAATGGGTGGTGCATTATCCTGCAACCACAGTGGGCATTTCCACTGGAAAACTTAATAATAAGGGGATCTCACTCCTCACATCTTAGGGGAAAGGACAGGACAGAGTAGGCACATTCACACAGGGTATCGCATTTTCACATTTGCTAGCAAGGAATGTCAAGGGAGGCAACTAGTGTTCTCAGATAACATTGAAATGCCTCACCCTCACCTTTCCTCACCTGTCCTGCGACCCACCTAGCTTGCATAAACCCAGTGAAGAGGAGAAAGCTCAAAGCTGAGCAAGTTCTCTTCCATTCTTGCTGAGTCAACCACTTGCTATCACAGGAACAGGCACGCATGTTTGAGGACACCCTGCCCATCGTATCATTTGTGCTGTCAAGTTGAATGGCAAAGTGTTAGTTCATGTGATGTGCAAGAAGACTTGCAGCCTGAGTGAATAACTTCTAATCACCATGAAGCATAAGAGAAAAGGCTTTCTAGTGTGGAACTGAGCTGCATTCCAGCCCCATGACTTGGCATCAGGTTTAGCGACTGGGTCAGCAATTGTGCTCCAGTTGTTGCTTCTATTTTCTACAGGGTGTTGCAAGCCTGGAACTTCCACCCACCCAAAGCAGACTGCCAGAGCTTATCTGGCGTTTGTTAGTGCAGAGCTCATTGTGTTGCCATGCATTGTCTAGTTTAGGCTTGATTCAACTGTCACATAATCCAAGGGAAAATGAAGAGCTCTGTGGACTAATCTCCATTTATTTTCAGTTTTCTATTGTCAGTGCTCTGCCTGCTAGGGAATTCCAGAAAGTGTTCCTTAATAATTACAAGGTAGGTTGTAGCAAAGAAATGAATGGTGTAGCTATCAGTCATAAGGGAAGACTGGGGAAAACAGCCCTGGCTGCTGGCAACTGACTAGATGCATTTGCTTTGTGCTGACATTAGGATCTCATTCGGAAGCAACCTGGGCGGTCAATGAATCCAACTGCTCTCTCAGAGCGGCAGCATTGGAATATGGTCTTTTGTTTTTTTCTTGCACTGTCACCCAGGCTGGAATGCAGTAGCACAGCCTCAGCTCACTGCAACCTCCACCTCCCAGGTTCCAGCGATTATCATGCCTCAGCCTCTTGAGTATCTGGGACCACAGGTGTGTGCCACCACACCCAGCTAAGTTTTCTCATTTTTAGTAAATATGGGGTTTTTCCATGTTAGCCAGGCTAGTGTCAAACCCCTGGCCCCAAGTTATCCCCTGGCTCAGCCTCCCCAAGTGCTAGGATTGCAGGTGTGAGCCACTATGCCTGGCCCTGGAATATGGTCTTTTGGGCTCAGAGAGCTGACTCCCTCATTACCAAGATGGCCTTGCATTTTCTCCCCACTGGGTTTAGTTTTCATAACTATATTAAGAGCTAATATTTAGTGAGTGCCCGTGATGTGCTATGCACTGAGCAAGTTCTTTAAATGCATTATCTAAAATAGTCCTCAGAATAAACCCATAAGGTAAGCACTTTTATTCCCATTTTTCCAGAGGGATACAGACTCAAGCCCCATGGAGTCAGGATTCGAACACACATATGCAGGTCTAGAGGACAGTAGAGCCCATCTTGTCTTCACTCATGTCCCATGCTGGTCCCCAGGGCTCCAGCGGTACATTCCAGGATGCAATCAAGATTCATCTGGAATTCTCTAAAGTGCTCCAGCAGACCTTGTGCAACCCAAATGTTCTGTCAGCTCCTAGCTCGGGATGACATAAATCAACAGCTTCTTTCACAATAATACTAGTAACAACAACAACGACAGGTTTTTAAATAATTTGCATATGGATTCTTTTATCCTCACAAAAGTCTTATAAAATGAGAAGAACAGGTAGTTTACAGTTCAGTTTACAAATCAGAAACCAAGACTCAGGTAAGTAATTTAAATTCCCTAAGTTATAGCTAGCAAACTGTGGAATCCAGAAATCAAACCCACGTCTTCTAAGCTCAAGGCCAGTGGGTCTCAGAGTGTGGCAACCGAACCAGTAGCATCCAGGAATTTGTTTTAAATAAACATTCTCAGGGCCCAGCACAGACCTAATAAATCAGAAACTCTGGGGGTGGGTCCAGCCCTCCGTGCTGGAACAAGCCCTCCAGGTGACGGTGGTGCACACTCAAGCTTGGTCTAGGCCAATGCTTCTTCCCTTACCCTGTGCAGTGTTAAACTTACCACTTCAAGTTCCAACTCTCTGCAATGAATAAAAAGAGAAAAAAGTGAACTGTCTAACAGAATCTTTTGTACCTGAAGTTCAGTTTCATCAGTGACTTCTTAAAATTATGCCTGAGATTCTTGGTGTTGGAAAAAAAAAAATACCACATCTCAGCCCCAAAGAGGAGGTTAATAAAGTCCACTGAACTTCGTTTATTTTCTCACAGGGAACTAAAGGGTGACAATTCTCCAAAATAGGGATTGCATTTTTTCCTACTTATAACAAATTTTATCTCAACAAAATCACATCTATGAAATACAACACCATCATAATCACAAATGGCTTTTTTGAGAGTTGTTTTTGTTCATTTGTTTGTTTTTTTGTTTTGTTTTGATACAGGATCTCGCTCTGACACCCAGGTTGGAGTGCAATGGTGTGATCAGGGCTCACTGCAGCCTCAACTTCCTGGGCTCAAGCACTCCTCCTGCCTCAGCCTCCCAAGTATCTGAGACTACAGTTGTGTGCCACCACGCCCAGCGAATTTTTTATTTTTTGTAGAGGCAGAGTCTTGCTATGTTTCCCAGGCTGTTCTTGAATTCTTGGGGTCAAACACTCCTCCTGCTTTGGCCTCCCAAAGTTCTGGGATTACAGGCATGGGCCACCATGCCTGAATAAGAGTTTCACTTTTGATAGCATTTTGCCTATGAACATTAAATTTAAAAAAATATTTTTCATGCTGTGTTTGGTTTTCTGTTCTTGCAATAGTTTGCTGAGGATAATGGCTTCCAGCTCCAGCCAAAGGACATGATCTCATTCTTTTTTATGGCTGCATAATATTCCATAGTGTATATGTACCACATTTTCTTTATCCTTTTATTCCTGATGGGCATTTGGGTTGATTCCGTGTCTCTGCTATTTATGTTTTCTAAACAAAGCTTACTTCTAAAATTGTTTTCAAATTTCATGACGTTTACTCTAATTTTTATGTTTAAATTAGTTTTTGACATTAAAATTTGTATGTTATAAAAATCTCATAAAGAAGATATCCAATTTTAATACTTATAAGTTTTATTGTCTTTCTGTCAATAAAAGATCTGTTGGTGCCTAAAAAATATTTTCCAATGAACTGTTTATCAAAAATCAGCAATATTCATCTAAATATTAAATCTCAGGGAAGCATTTAATGACTAATGGAAACTGGGGTTGGGGTACTCAAGCAAATAGCCGTCAAAATTAGTAGAAATGGCATTTATTTAAAATAAATATCCATTAGGGAGAAGGTGCTGCACAGAACGTAGGAGCATCGCCTTTAAAGTCAAATGCCCCTGAGACCCAGCAGAGCTCTGTCACTTACTAACTACAGGACTTAGAGCCAGTCGCCTATCTATCCTCAGTTGACTTTATGCAGAAAAATGGGAATCATAATTGAACCCACTCAAAGAGTTATCCTGAGAATTAAATGAGCTCACATATGAAAAATACTTAAAACACAGTGACTTCTACATAGCAGGGACTCAAAACCATGAGCAATTATTTTTGTGTTTTAAGTGATAGATACGTGCCATGTACGTAGTAGATCAGATGCCAGGGACAGAACAATGAATACCCTGTGAACTTTGCCCCTGATCCTTCAAGGCTCGCCCTTTCACTCTATTCTACAAAGTCTGTTTCTGTTTTGGTTTATTTTTAACGTAGCACTTGGAACATATCCCGAATTTACATATAACCTGGCAGGGCTGGCCTGGCTACCAGTACGACTTTTTTTATAAGTACTATCTTTTAACAAATTTAGGATATCATCAAAGACACATTATTTCAGGTACTGTTCAAAAAGAAAAAAAAACACTGCCAACCATAAGATGTCATCGATCGTGAAATACTCCCTTATTTCAGTTCAAGAAGTAGTAGAAGGCTGGGTGCAGTGGCTCACAGCTGTAATCCCAGCACTTTTGGAGGCTGAGGCAGGAAGATCATGAAGTCAGAAGTTTGAGACCAGCCTAACCGACATGGTGAAACACTCTACTAAACACTCTACTAAAAATACAAAAATTAGCCAGGCATGGTGGCTCCTGCCTGTAATCCCAGCTACCGGGGAGGCTGAGGCAAGAGAATCACTTGAACCCGGGAGGCAGAGGTTGCAATGAGCTGAGATCGTACCACGGCACTCCAGCCTGGGCAACAGAGTGAGACTCTGTCTCAAAAAAAAAAAAAAAAAAAAGGAGAAGTAGTAGAAAAAAAGTTTGGTTTTAAAACTCATGCAATGTAGTATTTTCATTTCCCATCACTGCCTAGAACCCACAAAGAAACACTCTGCCTGGGTTATGTGCATATCTGTGTTAAGGGATGGCATGGGAAGTGGTTCACAAAAAGGATATTTCACAATAGATCAGAACCGGCTTTGAAGAAATTTTCTGAGTCAGAAAATAAATAAAACATTAATGGCAGATATTCTGCACCAAGAGAACAGTATGTTTCTGGAACTGCCGGTGCACTCTATGAAAATGACTGAAGTCAGGTCAAGTAAAAATCCACTTATTTTGCTCCTACTCTTTCCATTCATTGTTAGGTGGAGGGCTACCAGCAAAATCACATCTATTCTCTCTAGATATTCACGTACTAGTAGAAGCGTCAGAGACATAAACAGAACGTGGAGGACAGTTTCAACGTGGAAATACGCACAAAGTCTAGAAAGAGTATAGGGAAAATGAGGCATGAGGGGAGCAGAGGGAGTAGGAAGTGTGGCTAAAGAGGCTCATTGACAAGGCAATGCCTGAGCAGGTTTTGAACGACAACTAAGAGCTGAACAAGCATTTGGTGAAAGCAACAACGCTAATAAAAAATGTGAGTGTTATGTCTATTTCAGTTAGTTTTGTTTTTCCACAGCTGTAGTTTGGATGCCCTACCTCAGCTAGTCAGGAGTGAGCTTGTGTAAGAGCTGCACAAATATCTCTCTGCCAGAACCAGTGAATCTGGAAGCTCATATGAAGTAACTCATTATTATTACACACACACACACATAAAACAAAATGAAAACCTGGCACAGACTTGGTACTTTTTGTTTTCATGGCTTTAAACAAAACAAAACAAAACAAAACAAAACAAAACATTAGGATTGTGTCTTAAAGAGAAGTTGAGATATCCAATTTCTTTTCAATACTTCATATTGGACTCTGCAAGAGAAATGAAGGGGCAAAATAATATGCATCATAAAATGGTTAGACAAGGCAGGGCAAGGCCTATAATCCCAGCACTTTGGGAGGCCAAGATGGGCAGATCTTTTGAGATCAGTTCGAGACCACCTGGCCAACATGGTATAACCCTGTCTCTCCTAAAAATACAAAAATTAGCCTGTATGGGGGTACTTCCCAGTAGTTCTAGCCACTCAGGGGGCTGAGGCAGGAGAATTGCTTGAACCCAGAGGCGGAGTTTGCAGTGAGCCAAGATTGGGCCACTGCACTCCAGCCTGGGTGACAGAGTGAGACTCGGGGAAAAAAAGAAGAATG
This sequence comes from Sapajus apella, assembly GCF_009761245.1. Taxonomy (NCBI): domain Eukaryota; kingdom Metazoa; phylum Chordata; class Mammalia; order Primates; family Cebidae; genus Sapajus; species Sapajus apella. Next base: position 12,368,333 of record NW_022436946.1, on the reverse strand, counting down.
GAAGAGAGAGAGAGAGAGAGAGAGAGAGAGAGAGAGAGAGAGAGAAGGAGAGGAAGGGAAGGGAAGGGAAGGGGAGGGGAAGGGGAGGGGAGGGGAAGGGAGGGGAGATTGTTAGACAGTGCAAATAAATCAAATCAGGGAGATGGAGAGCATGTGCAATTTTTCTCAAAGGAAGGGTTTTGCAAGGAATGGTCTATGTTAGCTTGTGAAGTATGTACAAAATCAGTTTTTCTCTGGGCAATTGTTCAACTCTGTCTTCTTTCCACTTCCAGTCAAAGCTGATGATGTGATAAAGCTTTCTTTTTATTATTCAGAAAGAACTCCAGTCAACCTTGACACTTCTAAACATAGTGATTCATTTCTCTGACCCTATCAGTTTGTCACTTCCAACCTAGGACCCCTCAAATGGCAGAAGTAACTTGAACACAAATTTAGTGATGTTCCTTCCTTGTTTCATTTTATAGCTGTCATTCATCAAATTGCCTTCTTCCTACATCTGCCACCTACTATACACCCTCACTGACACTCTGAACAAAACACCAGATAAAACCAGTTTGTTCAGAGATAGTATGCCAAGACAGCCATATACCAGGCAATTCAACTTTGGACTTTCTGAGATTTCAGGGAGAATTTGTCCACAAATGCACAGCCCAGCTTCCCTCTGAAAAAAATCCTGAATCAGTTATGAAATTCCCATGACATTGATTATAATTAAGCAGAGATTGACAAGAAGATAAGAGTATGGCTCCAGTCAAGGAGAATTTATCTCATATAAATGTTTGCATGGCCATCATGAGATCATGGATGCAAGCAGCTAGCACGGGGCCTTGATAACATCAAACCATCCAAAGCTTAGTTTCCCCTCTGTGGGACTATCTCAAAGGCATCCCACCCTAATCTGAGGTAACAGGTATTCTGGAAGAGCCCAAAGCTGTGGAAGAAGGGAAACACAGAGGAAAGAGGAAGCTGTCTGGCTTGTGTTGGTTTTTTTTTTTTATCAGAACCTGTTTCAGCATTCTTACAGGGAAAAGCCAAGCTGTACCATCTTCCTCATTATTAAACAAGATTAGAAAGCCCGCAAAATCTTATTTTTAAATAGACATTGGTAGCATATACTGTGTATCAATGGAATTGAATGCTCAAGTTAGACCATAATTTTTGTACATCATTTATACTTTTTTTTTTTTAAAGCAAAGGGAATTATATTTCCGTCAGAAGGTTTTATCACGTCATTGCCAAACTCCCTCTTTTTTGTGTCTGATGTAAGGTCACACTGTTGCACAATTGGGAACACTGGGGTAATAACGGGAGATAGGAAGGACAGGGAACCCGTGCATTTCAATTTTCTCACGATGCGTTGGTAACTCATCTCTGTCTTCTCCACACTTCCTACTGGCTGGATGGAGGGGATCACGGTAGAGGAACAATTACATGGAAGAAGTCACATACGAGTGACTGCTTTCCCCCTCCAGCTCTTTTCCCTGCTTCCTCCTTGTGATGTGCTTATCACTTTTCCCTCCAGGGTTGTAAATAAAGGCTTCTGGGGCTCTCACAGCTCCAGAGAGAGGTAGCCCACTCCTACCAGCCCTGACAAATGGTTGTTCAGCAAATTGTGATGAGAACATCATTGTGGTACAGTGTATCTAATTGATTTCTAATTAATATTAATCTTTTGGCCTGGTACAGTGGCTTGCACCTGTAATCCAGCACTTTAAAAGGCCAAGGCGGGAGGATCACTTGAGATCAGGAGTTCGAGACCAGCCTGACCAACATGGTGAAACCTCGTCTCTACTAAAAATATAAAATATTGGCTGGGTGTGGTGGCACATGCTTGTAATCCCAGCTACTTGGGAAGGGAGGCAGGAGAATCGTTTGAACCCAGCAGACAGATGTTGTAATGAGCCGAGATCAGACCACTGCACTCCAGCCTAGGTGACAGAATGAGACTCCATCTCAAAAAAAAATATATATATATATTAATTTTTTATAATAAATAATTAAACATACAACAAATTTTATTTAAATATTTAAATTATATTAATGGAAAGAAGTATATTTGGAGCTTCTTTAAAACGAAAATAGCACTCTGAATGATTGTGTGTTTTTTGAAACCACTTAAAAGTATAAAAATCATTATATTTTAAAGATTGGAAAGATTTTAGGCACAACTTCGCCTATTTGTTTTCTATAACAAAAATTAAGCCCAGAGCACTTAAATGCTTCATTCAGAAACCACCCACAAGACAGCAGTGGAGGAACATATTGTAAGAATCTTTCTGCCACATGATGATACTCTTGAGTCAACCCCATGGATACGCTACACTGAGTCATAAAAATTTTACAATATATCTGGGATAATAGTCTAAGGATCTTATCCAACATAAATATAATTTGCCAACATTTTCACTTACATTCTAAAGCAACAGGCTCCCAACTAACAATTATTTCTTCATTTTGTGCTTTTGTAATAAGGCAGTCTGTCTAGTCTACCTGATTACTAACTCTGGTGTTACCCTTTGTTATCTAAACAAGTACCTAGGTGTGATTCATGGCAATGTCTCTTCTCTGGATCTGTTCCTCTGGCCATGCCTCAGTTATCACAATGTCTTCCTGATGCAGTTTCAATGGCTAGCAAAAAAGATGCTTGAGCGTCAAGAAAAATACCTTCTACTCAGATGAGAAGCAGAAATTCCCATGAATGCCCTTTGATAGTTACACATTTGATATTCACTCATTCATTCAGCTAAGAATTCCTTCTGAAGTCCCAGGCACTAGGTGAAGTGCTGCAGAGGCCGATGTCTAATGAGACGCTGTCCCTGGACTCATGAAGCCTGTAGTCAGATGAGGACAAAATGTGTAAATCATGCTCTGTGGATACTGGCAGGGAAAGCAGTAAATAATCAAGGTGCTTTGGGGAGTGGAGAAGGAGCTGTACCTGGGGAGGATGGGAAACAGCCTTATCTATATATGCCAAATCCAAGCAGTCAAGACACCTACCTCCTAACATTTTTATAAGAACAATCTCATTTCCTCTGATGGAGAAGATACAGCCCAGCTGTGATCTAGTATCTGGGCATTCTGTTCACAGGAACAGAAGATCGGGAGTCATTGTCTGATCACCAAACAGAACAGAAGGGTGGATCTCAGGACCCAGAGAGTGGGGATAGATAGATGGTCAGAATTAGAGGGGACCACAGAAAATATATTTGAAAACCAAGCCAAGCACCCATAAGCCTCTTGAGAGACAGTCAGACCACACAGTTCTGAAAACAAATTCTCAGCTGTTCGAGCAGGCACGTGGATCAGCCTGGGCTAACTCTGGGAGATCTAATCAGTTGCAGGTGCATTTTGGGTGTTTTAAGTATATGTTAGTCATAGGGGTAAACTGTCACTTTGCACAGTTGAAGCTCAGGCATAGAACCAGTACTTTCTCTTTGCTGGAGCTGCTGCCACACCTGAGCCAGTGTGGGCTCCCAGCCATCATGGTCCTGGGAGGTGTCCAGATCGAATTGCTGTCTTGCCTAAATCCCAGAGCTCTCCGACAGCACTAGTTGCCTCTCAGGGCTAGGACAAGGATGAGGTAAGAGAGGCACAAATGAAATATAACTCAGGTTCCCCCTCTGCACTGTCTTGAGCAAGACTGAGTTATTCCTTAGACCCTGCCTCTTTCTCCAGAATGACTTTCTAATTCTAGGAAGAGGAAGGGCTTCAACAATTCTATGGCAGGCAACACTGAACTATAAAAGAGAAGTATAGGACGGTGAGGAGCCTGGTCGATTTCCCAAGGACCTCTGACCAATAATCCCCATTGAATTTTTACAAAGAGATATTGGTCAAAGGTTATAAAATTTCAGTTAGATAGGAGAAACGTTCAAGAGACCTATTGTGCAACATGGTGATATAGTCAATAATAATAGGTTGTACTATTGAAAATGAGAAGAGTAGATTCTAAGAGTTCTCACCACACACACAGACGCAAGTATGTGAGGTAATGCATATGTTAATTAGCTCAATTTAGCCATTCCCCAATGTATGCATATTTCAAAACAACATGTTGCACATGATAAATATCTATAATTCTTGTCACTTAAAAACTAATTTAGAAAAATTTCTGTTGGCAGAGTCCCAAAAGCAATGGTACTCATAGCGCCCAATCTCAAATTGCTAATAGGTTTTTTGTGACTTCTCTTTTTAAAGAAAATATTTGATTCATCTCTTGTCTCCTTCCATGTGTCTCCTTCACTTCTCCCAGTCAAAAATGCATTTCTCAGCATCTTCCTTCTCTGTTCACTGAAAACAGATTCAAAATATACACCCCTGAGAAAAAATTTCTTATATAAGACCTATTTTAAATTCTGTTGTGTCTTAATTCTTGGTTGTAACACCAGAGCCCTGCTAAGAACTGTCAGCTCTATTGTTTAAACACTACTTCAGGACTAATACATATTTATTACAATGTTCCCTGGCTTCCTCTTCTGAATGAGACTTTAAACCGGCAATCATTTTACAAACAGAGCAATAACCACAAAATGTTCAACAAATTAAATATATGGTTTAACAACTATCTAATCCAGAGAGAAAATATAGACATTACTACTTAGATAATATTTCTTATTTTTTTATTATCCAATTTGCTTCAACCTCATTGCTTTCCTTTAAAAAAAAATAAGGCTAGTATTATAAACTGGTATCCATGGTTTCCTTTTCATTAAGTTCTCTTTTTCTCATTATCCTCATTCACCTTAACCAAAAAAAAAAAAAAAAAAAAAAAAAAAAAAAAAAAAAAAAACCTATTTGGGGACCTGGGGCCGTGGCTCACAGCTGTAATCCCAGCACTTTGGGAGGCCAAGGCGGGCAGATCATGAGGTCAGGTGATGGAGACCATCCTGGCTCACATGGTAAAACACTGTCTTTACTAAAAATACAAAAAATTAGTCGGACATGGTGGCATGTGCCTGTAGTCCCAGCTACTTGGGAGGCTGAGGCAGGAGAATCACTTGAACCCAGGAGGTGGAGTTTGTACTGAGCCAGGATCATGCCACTGCAATCCTGGGTAACAGAGCGAAAAAAAAAAAAATAAAAAGGTGAATCAAAAAAAAAAAAAAAAAAAAAAAAAAAAAAAAAAAATTCTGTTTGGGAAAGAGGAAGAAAATAGGAGGAAAAATGATTTACAAGGCAGGAGACATTTCCTCTACATGACACCATGGCTCCAAAGAGCACTGGGCAGATTTTCCACAAAGGATAAGGAAAAAAATAAACATGTTCTATTTCACAAAATTTCAGATTGATTATTGGATGCAAGACGGATTGCACCTCAGAAAGAGCACATTCTTCCGTCAGCACATATGGGTCACAGAGTCTCATAAAACATTTTCAAATAGCTGAGAGCAAGCCACGAGATGAGAAGTCCCTTCATGCTGGGTTTCCACAGAGAAGTCACTGCCAGTGAGCTTGTACGCTGATCAGCTGACGCAGGAGTTAAGTAAAAGCCTCCAGCAGCACAGAAATGTGGGTCTTTCCCTCAGTGATTCATCACTATCAGCAATCAGACAAACTGTCTCATAAAGTCTGGGCATAAATTACTTCATCTCCACCAATTTGGGTTTAAAGATTATTAAGCTCTGAGTGCATTTGGAAAACACCTTCTTCATTTGTTACTTACTATTAACTCTTGGATATTTTATATGGTTGATCACAAAACGACAGGGCCGATAAAATATTGCAATTATCCAACTAAAACTTTAAGAGAAATCTTCTCATGTTTAGAATGCTGTATAATTCATTAATAATATCCATCAGTATCTATGAATGTAAGAAAATAGCGGCACTTACCCAAATGAGCATTTTCTTAAAAGCCACCATCTATAATACCTTGTTCCATTGAATCCTCACAAAAAAATTTGTGATATATGGCTGAGATTTTAAACCCATTTTACGATAAGAAACTGAGACCCGGAAGAGTTAAGACACCGGCTTAACAGCACATCACTTGTTAGTAGCAAAGTTGGGATTTGAATCAGGGTTGTTCTGAATTCTGGTCCACTTTCTTCCTAATATATGAGGCTGTTTAACTCAGACAATGGCCAGGCTTACTGAGACCATTATGCTCAATGATGGTAAATAAATATAAGAATCTAGGTAGCAGAAAAGTTCTTTCTGTGCAGTTGGAAAAGTAACTTCATCTTAGAAGCACTTACCCATTTGAAAAGATGACCTTATGAATTACGCCAGTGTTGTGTCAATTGTGTAAGGCTCTGGTCAGTAAGAGGGAAAACTGATATGTGAACAAACCTAGTCATGCTGGGCCTACGCTGTTTGATTCCAGCTCGCCCCTCCATTCTTCCCACCTGCTCTGTGTACTGGGAGGTGGACCTCTACTAACTGAGCTCCTTCCTCACTCTCTGGGGTTTGGTTCCGCCATAGAATGTCTTCACAGGGGCCAGCGGGTGGGAGGAGGCTGGGTCTGGACTGTGTACTTCCCTCCCTGTTACCTGCTGGTCCTACAGTTGGCAGTAACTGATTTCTTCCCAGGAGACAGCAATTTGTCTTCACCATCAGCTTGCTCCTGCTCTTTCCCCAGCCTCTCCCCTTCCCTTTTCCCCCAGTAACCCTGCATGCCCCTTACACCTTCTGCCAAGGAAAAGCCTGAGACAAAGGCTTGGGTGCAGGTGGTCTATTAGGAAACTCAGCTTAGAGAAGAGGAATGAGGGGCAGGAAGAGTGAACAACAGCGAGGCTCAAAGCCAACAAAGATGAGTTCCTGAGTGGGCCACTGCTGTTTTCAATGGGCGCTTCACCCTCAGAATCTTCTGCGAAATCTTATGAAATATACCTCATACAGTCTACTGGGGAGGAAAACGAGGAATGTGCACCAGTGGCCTTCCAGCCCTCATTCTACAAGCGAAGTGCAACCCCACAGACTCACCTGTATTTCCAGGTCACACATGCCAGAAGGCCAGGCAAGGTCCCATAGGCACCTGCATCTCAGCATCAGGGAGGCCCAGGGCGGGACCTGAAGGGCACCATGGAGCAGGCAGATGACAGAGGCCCTGATGGTGCAGCTCTGACAAGGGGAAGGGCAGGAGGATTGGGGAAAACGGAGCCCCGCCACTGTTACCAGGGAAGGCTTTGCTGCCTTCTAGTTTGTTTGATTTTTTACTTAACCCTGACACTCACTGAAATAGTTCCTTCTTTAAACTCTCCTCGAGTTCCCCATTCGATGGGATATCTATTTCATGTAACCCCGCCTGCTTTACAGCATGCTGTATCTTTTCAGCTGTGTCTCCAAGACTCTTCCTCTCCTTTCCTCATTATTCTCTGTCCCCAAACAACAAAGTCTCATGGTTTTATGCTTCTCTCTTTTACCAGGTCGGGGAGTGTCCCCCCAGAATTCATGTTATTTTCAGAATCTCATAATGTGACCTTATTCGAAAGTAGAGTTATTGCAGATGCAATTAGTTATGAAGAGGTCATCCTGGATAAGCCTTTAATAAAATACAACCAGCGTCCTTATAAGAAGATAAGAGACACGGAGACGGAGACACAAGGAAAACAGCTGGTAAAGTCAAAGGCAGAGACCAGAGAGCTGCCTCTACAATCCAAGGAAAACCAAAGATTGCCAGCAACTCCCAGAAACTAGAACAAAGGCATAGAACACTCTTTCAAAATGTCCAGCAGGAACCAACCCTTCTACATCTTGATTTCAGCCTTCTGACCCCTAGAACTAAGAAAGCATAAATGTTTGTTGTTGAAGCCACTCGGTTTGTGGTTATTTGTTATGACAACCCTGGGAACCATATATACCTCCCCATCAAGGCCCTCCTTCCAAATCTCACAGAAGCCTGACAAAGACACATGTTTCATTTTCTCTCAACCCATCAACATTTATCTGTCCTGGGTATATCCTTCAGAGTCACAGCCTTTACCAGGTGACAGTGGGTGAATAGACTGTACTTGCTAATGCTTTAAGTAGCTAACTTGATGACTAGCATAAAATATATCTCATTCTCTTCCAGAAATTGAACTCTAAGAAAACGACAATGACAATGTATCTCTGCTGGTTAAACTATGTCTACTTAAGGAGACTCTTTGAGAACTCTTAATGGCCAGGTGGTGGAGACGGATTTGGGCAGCTCCTCAGAACCATGCCCTGCAGGCCAGCTGTGGCCTTCCATTCTTAGCTTGAATGAGAGGCTCAGCCAGAATGGAGTCATTCTGGAAATCTCAATGCCTGCCCTCCTGTTAGGTATCCCAGCAGGAACTATACAGGAACCAGGATTGCAGCAATGTAGCCCATGAAGAGATGAAAACCCAGATCAGCCAGCTCGGTGGGGGAACAGAACACACACTGGACTGTAACTATTTCCCCAGAAGCACAGTCACCTCTTGATACGCATTTGTTGATAATTCCCCACCTTTGTTTCTCACTCACCTTCTCTTGAACCACTTTTGGGCACGAATTAACTCTACCCAGGGCAAAAAAGGTCAAGAGGAAAAACATGCAGCTTGTTTCTTTGGGTTTTTTTTTTTTTTTTTTTTTTTTTTTTTGCTTTGTTGTAGTTCTCTAGATGACGTACATTATCAGGCTGAAACGAGGCTTTACATGCTATGGATGTTTTGTGTGTTTCTTATTATCACCTGCAAATGGCAGAGAGTGGATTTGACCCGCACCTCCCTGCTTTGCTGCTCTGCCGCCACCAAGCATGGACTTTGCAGAGGATGCACGCCCAGGCTGACTCTAGCCGCCTGCTAACTGGTGGCCCAGAGCAAGCGAATAAGCATCTCAGAGCTTCTCACCCATGAACCGGGAAGAAGAATGCCTCATCATAGTGGGTGGTGAGGCTTAAACACATGACTGTACTTACGGCCCCATGCGGAGTAGCAGGTATATTGCAAGAGTTAAGAATCCTGGCTGGGCACGGTGGCTCACACCTGTAATCCCAGCACTTTGGGAAGCCAAGGCGGGTGGATCGCCGGAAGTCGAGAATTTGAGACCAGCCTGACTAACATGGAGAAACTCAGTCTCTACTAAGAATACAAAATTAGTTGGGTGTGGTGGCGCATGCTTGCAATCCCAGCTGCTCGGGAGGCTGAGGCAGGAAAATCGCTTGAACCTGGGAGGCAGAGGAGGTTGCCATGGGCCAAAATTGCGAAATTTCACTCCAGCCTAGGCAACAAGGGCAAAACTCCGTCTCAAAAAAAAAAAAAAAAAAAAAAGAATCCCTTCTCAGAACAATTTTTCTTTAAGTTCTATGTAAAATCTCACTTTGCCTGGTCATCTTAATTCCAAGGTGTCTCAGTCTCTTTTGGCACTAGTTGTTCATCACCATTTACATACTTATTTAATTGATTTTCTGTTTTGTCTCCCCAACTTTAAGCGGGGACCACAGGTACACACCACCACGCCTGGCTAATTTTTGGCACTTTTTTTTTGTAGAGGTGGGGTTTCACCATGTTGCCCAGGCTGGTCTCTAACTTCTGGGCTCAAGCTATCCACCCACCTTGGCCTCCCGAAGTGCTGGGAATACAGCTGTGAGTCACCGTGCCCAGCCTGAATCTATTAATAATAACATTCATGAGCCATTCTGTGTGTCAGACACCATGCTAAGCACTTCACTTACCTAAACCTGACAACGACCGAGTTAGAATATTAACCTCATTTTAGGAATCTAAAGGGTAAACCTTACTTTAGACAACTAGTAAGTGGCAGAACCAGAATTCACGAGTATGTCTGTCTCAATTCTAGCATCTGCACTCTTAAACAGAATGTCAGGCACATAGTAAGAACTCTAAAGTAATCTTAAAAAAAAAAAAAAGTCCGGGTACAATGGCTCCCGCCTGTAATTCCAACACTTTGGGAGGCTAAGGAGGGCGGATCACATGAAGTCAGGAGTTCGAGACTAGCCAGGCCAACATGGTGAAACCCCGTCTCCTGAAAATACAAAATGCTACTGAAAATACAAAAAAAATTGCCAGGCATGGTGGTTCCCACCTATAATCCCAGCTACTCAGGAGACTGAAGTAGGAGAGTTGCTTGAATTGAGGAGGAGGAGGTTGCAGTGAGCCGAGATAGTGCCACCGTACTCCTGCCTGGGTGACAGAGTGAGACCAGGTCACACACACACACACACACACACACACACACACACACACACACACAAAGGGGGCTGGTCTCGCTATGTTGCCCAAGTTGGTCTTGAACTCCTGCTCTCAAGTGATCCTCCTGCCACAGCCTCCCAAAGTGCTGGGATTATAGGCAGGAGCCACCATGCCTGGCCAGAACTCTATAGTAATCTTTAAAAATTATAAACAGATCCTGATCTATCAGATACCAAAGAAGACAAAAATATGCACTTAATGACAAAGCTTATTTGAAAAAGACATGTATTAAAAGCAAATTTATTCCATGATTATTTTTTAAATGTATTCTTCTTTTCCTTTTTTTCTATTAAATTCTTTCCAGTTAGGCTTATTGCTGCTACTCCACCAAAATCGCACTTATTAAAATTATTCAAGACCACCATAGTACTAATTCAGTGGTCACTTCTCAGTGACTCCTCTTCTTTTCCTTGGTCTTTCTGCAGCGTCAGATGTGGGCGTTCAAGCCTCTTTGAACTTTCTTCACTTTACTTCCAGAACACCCTGGTCTTCTGGGCTTCCTCCCATCTCACTAGGCAGCTCCTAGGCTGGGTCCTCTTCTCCTAGACCTGTTATAGTTGGTGTGTCCCTGGATACAAACCTTCGCCTCTTCTGTATCTACACTCACCCACTGAATGGCCTCATCCAGTGTCACGGCTATAAACACAGTATAGTCTGCTCTGTTATCCTATAACATAGTGTATGTTAAAAAAAATCTCTGTGCTATGCAAAATACACACAGTAACAACCAAAGGTCTTACACAAAAATTGTGATTGGGGCACAACATTTAAAAATGTCAGCAACTGGCCAGGCATGGTGGCTCACACTTGTAATCCCAGCACTTTGGAAGGCCGAGGCGGGCAGATCACTTGAGCTCAGAAGTTCAAGACCAGCCTGGGCAACATGGTGAAATCCTGATTCTACACACACACACAAACACACACACACACACACACACACAAAGCAGAAAATTACCCGGGTGTGGTGGCATGGCCCTGGACTGCCAGCTACTCAGGAGGCTGAGGCTGGAGGATCGATCACCTGAGCCGGGGGAGTCGAAGCTATAGGACAAGGCAGGCAGATCACGAGGTCAAGAGATCGAGACCACCCTGACCAACATGGTGAAACCTCATCTCTACTAAAAAATCAGCTGGGTATGGTGGCATGTGTCTGCAGTCCCAGCTACTTGGGAGGCTGAGGCAGGATAATCACTTGAACCCGGGAGGCGGAGGTTGTAGTGAGCCGAGATCATGCCACTGCACTCCAGCCTGGCAACAGAGCAAGACTTCATCTCAAAAAAACAAAAAAAGAAAGAAATGCATAAATACTACAATAAATATCATACTCTATTTGACAAAGACCAGAAGTTTGCTTGGGAAGGATTGCAGCTTTAGTATAAAGTAGTGGAAGGAAAGTTTTCTAAAATCAGTGAAGTTACACCAACAGACATGAATATGTCTAGGTGTAGCTTGTAACAGGGTGAACTGAGTGTGAATAGTTTTGAGTTTTCCTATACAGCTTGGTTCAGCTGAGCGCAGTTTTTTATGCATTCACTAGTGTTTCTTCCAGAATCAATAGCACCTATGCAAATGCAAAATTTGCATTAAGTTTAAATTATTTTTTAATATATCAATCTATATCAGGTCTTCAAAGACTGTTTCCGAATAAAGTTACATTCACAGGTACCTGGGCTTAAGATTTTAACATATGTTTTTGGGGGTGCACTTCAATCCATAACATAAAATGTGTCCCCACATTTTTGGAAGTCCCACCCAATGTCTCACAGGGATCGTTTTTAACCTTTTATTGACAACTACCCATAGTAAGAAAGACTGTCTGCCTCATGTCATAGCTCACACACACACACATACACACACACGCAGACACACGCACAACTGAAATGTTTCACAAAACTTACTTTGTATGTTGCAATCAGATATTTTTTATTCTTCTTGACCTACTATTAAAAAGAAAAAATGCTAGTCATGACCCACTCTTTGATTTTATGACCTACTGATGATTTATGACCTACATTTTGTAAAACACCACTCTAGAATCAGGAAAAAATCTCCTATCTTTAAGATAAGGTTAGGTTGTAAAAGATTGTTCCTGAGTCTATTTATTTGCAAGCAGAAAGCATGTGATTATTGTTGACTACACTGCACAGGATACAAGCTGATTTGCTGTGTGATAGACTTTTATACTTCAAAATCCTTTTCACTGTTTTAAGGTTCATTCCATTTGCGTTTCCAGCAGGCTTTCTCTCTCTCTGTCTGTTTCTCCCAATTTATTATATTATCTCACATTTGGGTCACTTTGTAATTGTTAACCTCTTCCTACCCACTGCTCTATCACTTCCCAGACTTCACTGGGTTAATAGTGCTCATTAGAGCCTCCATGTCATCATGAATGTAGGAATGGGCAGGAAGCTAAGGGCCAATGGCTAAATGACCACTTGACTTTCACCAACTGCCACCCTGCAGATTTGAAAGTGGAGGTGCTTTTGTACTTTCAGCCTCTGCGGGGTCTCTGTGGCCTTGCTGGTTTTTACCCTCACTCCTCTTGTGGCCCCTTTGCATGGAGGGCTGTCATTACAGAGTATAAACCTTGCCAGGGGCAGCAGGTGCCAGGTCCTGCCTATGGTGTTGCTTCTCATTCTGTCCCAGAGGTTTTGTTGTGCCAGCCAAGGCCCTGAGGCCATTCTACTAAAATGGGAAAAATCCCTCCATCCTAGCCCTGCTCCCAACTCATTGAATAACTCCAAAGAAATACAACTCTGTGCTCCCAAGTGCTCGTTATTTCATGGGGTATCAACCATCTATCAATGCTAATTTTCGAACACAGCATATTGCAAGTTTAGATAATGTGCCCCCATCACATCACATATTCATTACAAAGTTAGAGCCTAAACTCATGTTCCTGATGTTCCTGGGAGCTTTTCCATAAGCTATAATGACTCTTCACCTATTTCACAATATTGCTAAGGCTGTATCCTGTTCATCTTCAAATAAACTGGGATGAGTAAAACTATGCATGAAATATTTACAATTTGCTGAAGTTACTCAAGTCCTCAATTTGTTACAAGTCTTAGCCAAGTTGTGATCTTTCTTTTCTCATAATTTTCTTGGCATTTTTTGCTAGCATCTTCTCCCCAATCACAGCCCCCCACCTCCACTATAGCTCACATTTGAAATGAGAAATATGACCTTAGATCTCTCTGGCAGAACAAGAACTATCGTTTTCCCCTTACAGTCAAATTCTCACTTCTCACACTTTTAATCTTTCTGAAATTCAGCTCTGTGAGAATTGATGTATCCATTTAATGTGATTTGCTTTTTCATCCCCAAAAAAGCTGTTTAAATTGATGGTGCTTTGCAAAATCTTTGTAAATCTGAATAGTGCTTTGTAAAATCCATATATGTCTTTAAAATTTTAAATATATATGAACATCTCTTATGTCTTCATACTATATATGGGGCTGAAATACCTGAAATTACAACATTTTTCACGTGTTTTTTAGTATTACAGGAATTACATTGGAAACAGTTTTTGTAATTTAATCGACATATTTTAGACAGAATTTCTCTGATGATCAAAGCTTTTGTCAAGACTGGCTGACAACTGGACCTCACTCACTCTTACCCTCTTTTTCCTCTTCCTTGTTCTCACTTAAACATCTCAAATTCTTCATAATTCTACATGAATGCTGTTAACGACTCAGCCTCCTGATCTATTGTAAATGTCTTCAGAAGCCAGAAGGTGTGCATATGCCTCTGTTGAGTCTGCAGTCAATGCTTCCTGGAAGCTGGCTGCTGTTTGGGGGAACAGTAGAAGTTAAGGGGTTTCCCTATAATTTGCACCCCTGACTGCTCCATTCAATTCTTTTGGAAAGCCCCTCTGAGGGAAGCATTTTGAACTTTAAAAACAAAGGTTTTTGTTTCTGCGGTGATACAGAACCTTGACATTTCAAGACTGAAAGAAACAAAACTCAATAACCCAAGGAAAAACAATGATGAGAAAATAAGTAAACCAAGTCTAGTGTAAACAGAGGCAGAAAAAAATATTTTATTACAAAAATAAGGTTATTAAGGACAAGTAGGGGTTGGGTTAAACATAAAAGTGGGAGATGTTTTTATTAAAAAAAAAATACTTGGCAACATTTCCGAGACCAGCCTACATTAGCCAACAATTTATTTCTGGTTCTTTGAAGTTACTGCTTTGACTCAAGTAGAGTTTTTCCCATTAATGTCTAAAAATTATCTGTTAATAAGCCTAAAAAGTATTAAATAATGGAATCAAGTCATTATCTATTAAAATATTATCAATATTTATTCCCACTATTGTCAGACCTACATGTCATCTCTGTGAGATGAAGCATTTATGATTATGTTAGGTAATTTTTTGAAATGCTGTATTTATTCACTTGCAAGTAGCAGAGAAGCTAAACACAGTGGTTAGAATAAATATGAGTTTGCTTACTCTCTCACAACAGGAAGTTTCTTGGGTAGTTGCTGGAGTTGGTTCAGTTGCCCAACAATGGTAGGGCCAATGTCTCTGTAATTCCCTAGCCTTGGCCTTTCTCTCATGATCACGAGATAGCTGCTGAAGCTCCGACTATCATGCCTGTGTCCACAAAAGGAAAGATATATGTCTTCTTTAGTGATGAAAGCAAAGTTTTCAAAAACTCTTCAACAAATGTTGACTTCCATCTTGTTGGAAAGAGTTGTGTCAATTAGCCACTCCAAGGAAGGATGGACTTTCCAGTGAAGGAAATAGAGGGAGAAGGTTAAAAATGGTTGCTGAATCAGCCAACTCATAATGTCTGCCAGAGGTTTTTTTTTCTGGATATTTCTGACACATGATATAATGTAAATAATCCTGGGAATAAATAGCTTTGATGATTCTGAGTCACTTAACTTCAAAACACCAATGTTACCCAGTTTTTTTATTGCACTGCAGATGAGAAATAAAATTAAATTTTAAAAGTGGCAGACAGAATAAGGGACCCCCGATTATGCCCACATCCTAATCCCTAAAACCCATGATCCTGATATGAAGAGATGGGGAGCTGATCCTCAATGCTCTGACTGGACCCAATATCATTGCAAGTTTTCTTGGAAGAGGGAAGCAAGAATATCAAAGTCACAGAAGGAAATGTCATGACAAAAGCAGAGGCCACAGAGAGGGAAAAAGGGTTGAAGACACTACGCTGCTGACTTCGAAGATAGAGAAAGGGGCCAGGAGCCAAGGAGTCCTGCAGCCTCTAGAAGCTAGAAAAGGTACGGAATTAGAGCCTTCCCCAGAGCCTCCAACAGTGAGGTAGCCCCGTCTACTGCCTTGATTTCAGGACTGCTGATCTCCACAACCGCAAGGTAATAGATGTGTGCTGTTTGAACCTACCGTGTTTATGAGGACTTTTACAACAGCACTGGGAAACTAATATAGTAGTCCAGATCAGATTAGAATGAAAGCTTCAAACTGCTCTTGAAAAGTAAGAATTCATGCCTTATAAGACTATGGCTACAAGCCTCACAAATTATTTCCTGTAGGCATGCAAAATAGCAATGATAATTGCTAACCTATGTTGAATATTTACTATTTCCTGGAAAATATCAATTGCATTGTAGGCATTTGATTTCATCCTTACAACAGCCCTATGAGGCCCATACTAATAGTATCCCCCATTTTTCTTGGCACAGATGAATAGACTACCAGGGGACAGGGACATGAGGACTGGGAAGTGGCACATGGACAGCAGCAGCACCCACAGGCCGCAGGACTGGCATGGGTTGGCAGATGGTTGGTAAGGAGTATCTGTGGTTAGTGGCACAGACTCACGTGGCTCCTTGGAAGCAGGTGGCTGCCACACCAGTGACCTGGGAACCCAAGAGATTGTGTGAGACACAAAGGGTCACTTCGAGGACTCACCTAACTATTTTTGTAACACTGGAAAGAGCCCGACCGAGGGCTGGAATTGCATCTGAACCACTTAATGGAGTAATGAACTGTGCAGAGAGTTCTTTGTGTTTGTCCTGCCTTGGAGTAGACCAAGGCTGGTATTCACAGAGACACTGTAAGTCTGATAAAGAAAACCTAAATAACTTCTCAATTGCAGAGGAAGATGCCAATGCAGTCAAACAACAAAGTTATTCCAGTCTCCCAAAAGTGATGTTTGAATCCTGATAAGTTAATATAAACAAACAGAAACGCATACAGCAGCCCTTGCTTTGCAGGGTTCTGATACAAATGTATTTCAGTTAACACAGCACTGTGCAAAGCAAAGGCTGCCTATATTACATTCTCAAAGGAGCAAAAATAATGCAGAATATTACTCTGCAAGGATTCAAATTTCAGAAATATATTGTATGCTACTATCTTCGATATTGTATTTATCGAAGATAAGTACTTTAATTGTGCACTGAAAAGATATACAATAAAGTAAAAGCAGCTCTTTAAAACAATGTTATTTGTAAAGCAAGCTTCAAAACTTCCAGCTTACTATCATTTTATTTGGTATTTGGTTAAAAATGTTCCAAAACTTATGGGAAAATATAAGTGTAAAAAAAGTGGTTGTTGCAATTATGAATAAGAATAGTTAAAGAATATTGGCCGGGCGCGGTGGCTCACACCTGTAATCCCAGCACTTTGGGAGGCCGAGGCGGGTGGATCACGAAGTCAAGAGATCGAGACCATCCTGGTCAACATGGTGAGATCATGTCTCTACTAAAAGTACAAAAAAAATTAGCTGGGCATGGTGGCACACGCCTGTGGTCCCAGCTACTTGGGAGGCTAAAGCAGAAGAATCGCTTGAACCCAGGAGGTGGAGGTTGCAGTGAGCCACGATTGTGTCACTGCACTCCAGCCTGGAGGCAGAGCAAGATTCCGTCTCAAAAAAAAAAAAAAGAATATCAATAACTTCATTTTAGTACATGTGCAAACATAAGCATCAAAGTGAAAGTATATGAACCAAATAGCTTTATATATATTTGGAATGAACATCATAATCTCAAAGGGACATTTAAGTTCACTGTTTAGCCTGCCTTACTGTGTTTTGTTTGTGTAAAAAAGGAAAAAGGCAAACCAAACAAAAAATATCTCCCCTCAAAGTCCTTCCCTTTCTCTGTGTTTAAGTAGGATTAAGAACCATTCCAAAATCTTGTCGTTGAGCCATGTCAAAAAAAAAAAGGTCCTAAAATAACCACTGGTATGTCCCTTGAGGGAAGAATTCTAATGTCGTCAAGCTGAGTTTTGGACCTTGATGGGGGAAAAGAAAGTGTGTCTCATTCCTGGGAATAAAAGGAGATACATGAACAAGGAAATGGCAGGATGAGCTGTTAAGGTTTAAAAAATAAATCGGATGAGGTGTCATGCAGGCTGCCTCTATGACTTAGGGAGGATTTTTGGAGATCTTCATATTTCAGACTCTTCTTACATCATTCTCCTTTGTCCTAAACAATGACAGTCCTGGCCGTTACTTCCTGTAGACGTAAGGGTGGCCGAAAGGAATGAGGCATAACCGCCTCCACATCCCTGTTTCCTTCCATTTCCATGATTTATTCAGACTGTGGCCATCGCTTCCAGGACCCGCTGCTATTTCTGGTGGTGCCTCAGACCTGGTACAATGGGTAGATGAGAATTAAACAAAAGCTTTTCCACTTGACAGGTTTCTCTGTCATTTCCAACTCTTGTCATCTCCGTTGTGTGGCTTCCAATTGTGCTTAGGATGCACTTGAAAGATCTCTCCTTCCTGCCCATTTTCAGAATTTTGCAGTGGCAGCCCTTTCTTATTGTTGATAAATTTAGCACAAGAACTTTAGGCACACATTTGAAAGGATTAATAGGCTGTAAACAAAACCAAACGCATCAGAATTGATTACCACGCAACCACCAGCACCGCCTAACAGTGTCTCTGTGAGCCTATTAAAACTGTTCCTAGCTCGTTCATTTTGTCAGCCTTCAACACAGAGTCACTGTTGGTGAGGATAACTGTGTACCATCCTGACTGTAGCCTCTGATAGAGCCACAAGTCATGATTTTTGCATATTCCAGTGAACAGCATTTAAAACGTTTGAACGTATCATTTTAACATCCAACTATGATCCTTACCTCTTACAGCCGATTAACCTGCTCTACCAATTAACCATCATCTAATGAGTTTAGTTCCATGTTCTCAATAATAAACATTACAAAAATAGTTTTAGCCGGGCATGGTGGCGCACACACACCTTGGGTCCCAGCTATGCAGGAGGCTTCTGTGGAGGATTCCTTGAGCCCAGGACTTTGAGGTGGCAGTGAGCTGGGATCGTGCCACTGTACTCCAGCCTGGGCGAGAGTGTGAGCTACGGTCTCTAAAAAAATGGAATTAGATAAATTAGTAAATGAATAATAAATAAATAAATAAATGGTTTTTGCCACCAAAAAAATTGGAAAATTGATTAAAATTTGGAGACAAACCTGTGCAGGAGTCTCAGCACACCTTTTGCTGTGGCCCATCTCATGAGAGTTACATAACAGTACTAAATTTCCCTATGCTTTTCGCAGCCTACTCCTATGTTCCATTAAGCCTAAATGTGAGGCAGAGGGAGATACAGCTCAAAGCAAGCCCTTTGCATGTATGGTGTCCCCTTTCACGAATGTTCATTAGAGTTCCCTTGTGTACAATTCAGAGGGAAATTATTATTTCTACTCCCTTGCTTCACATTCGGTGAAAGGGAAACAATCCATTGCTAGCTCAGAATTTGGCAGGAAGGCTTAGATGCCTTTCTTTTATTTTTGCAGTGATGGGGGTCTCACTATGTGGCCCAGGCTGGTCTCAAACCCATAGCTTCAAATTATCCTCCTGTCTCAGTCTTCCAAAGTGCTGGGATTACAAGCATGAGCCACCATGTCCAACCTGTTTTTTAAAAGATACCTTTTTAAAAAAAAATAAATAAATTGTATTGTTTATATTCGAGGTTTACAACATGATGTTATGGGACATGCATAGACAGTAAGATGATTATGCTAGTGCAGCAAATTAACGTATCCCAGTGAGGGACAGCAGTCCAAACTCTTTCTTCCTTGCCTGTCTTTGTTCATTCTACAGTAGTGGGACTCCAAGGCAAAAGTAGCTTGAATTCACCAGTGATAGTGGTGCTTGGAGAGAAATTCTCTCGTGGTAATAAAGCTACACGGTATTAAACACCTATGTGCCAGACAATGATCTAAACTCTTTATACAAGTTAATTCATGGGAGCCTCATTACCCTACGAGGCAAAGAAGTATTATTATCTCCATATTAAAGACCCAGAAACTGAGACACAGAGAGGAGAGATCATCTGCCAACAGAGTAAAGAAAAACCAGCAGCAGAAGGGATTATTACCAGGAGCCAGTCCTGAGCGTTACTGGGACGGGGCAGGTACTCAAAGAACAGACACAGTTGCAGGCACTGAAGAGGTCATTTTTCCGAGTAAGGACAACATGTGAAGAGGAAAGCCCAAGGATACTGGGGTCAACAAGCAGGAGTTGACTGCAGTAACGGAGAGTCTGCGAGGAAGTGATCTTCCAGGTCTGTGCAGGCAAGGGCCACCTGTGGATGTCAGGGGGGCTCTTCAGCAGAGAGCAGGACCCAGCTGCGGGGTCAGGATCAGTTTCTGGATGGAATGTGTAAGCCCAACATGGACTCTAGTACTGAAAATAGCCTGGGTTGTCTGTGCAGCTACTAGAAGTGGAATTTGAAAACTGTAACTGAAGGAAACCAAGCCTCAAAAACTGTAGCATCCGATGAGGACTGATCTAAGGAAGTGAGAGGCCAGCGATCCAACAGGAAAGGGAGGCCATGACAGAATAGCCCAGGAGATGTGCCAAATCTCATCTCCAGCGGGGTCCTGGCCACTGGGAGCCCAGCTGGGATTCTGCCTTTCCTGGCCCAGTTGTGGTCAGGTGGCCCAGGTTCAGGCCAGGAGGGGAAGAAGCAGCAGCCAAGGCCACCAGGAAACCAGAAACCTGAAAACTCCCCATGCCTTCCACATGACAAACACGACAGGACTCAAGTGTCCAACGCTAGCGTTCCAGCTCAAGGGATTGGTACCAATCCTTGCACTTTTAGGCCAGGAGAAAATAGATTTTGGGCTCAAGTAATGGTAATGCTCCATTATTTTTTAATGTGGAAAAATAAGAAACAACCAAAATCTGATGAGATGTCATCGAGAAACAGCATTTGATTACATAGTCTTCTGTCATCACAAATCACGTTTTCAGGGAATATTCAGGATTGAAGGAAGTGCACATCATGTAAGGGTATGATGAAAAGCAGGCTGACATGCCAGAATGTGTTCTGGATTTGCTGAGAGTAATTGTATTTTGGTACAATAAGGGAGTTATACCCACAGAATACAGCCTTGTTTTATATAATTAATAAATTGCCTTCATTCACACAATACTGATGGTACTGTTACACCCTAAGAATAGTCAAGATTTGTGAAATATAAAAGAGTCCTTACTTTCATAAGATTTAATTTCTGAAAGCCTGTCACTTGATATACCTAGATACTTGAAAACTTCATCACGGCGACTTTTATCTTTTTCGGTTAGCCTTTTAGCAGCTTGGCTTACTTCTCCCCTTTTGGAACTAAATGAATATTGTAAAATTTAAAATTACTACATAGAAACTAAAATTGTTAATTTAAAATCTCTACACAGCAGATTAATCCAGGACCTTTACCCTTACTAGATATGAACCTTCACCTTTAATAGATATGAATAGATGTAATAGTAAAGTGTTTTTGTTGGTTCTTTATCTGATCTAGTTGCCTGTAGGAAAAAAGAAAAACCTCTCTGAGCATAATTTAATTGTTTGGAAGGTTCGAATGGTGCAGACTTCCTGTTATATAGACTGAGAACCAATCAAGTATAGGCAAATTTTAAGTGGTTGAGATTTCTTTGAAACCATAAAGAAAAGGCAAGGAACTGCTTGAACTTCTGTTTTGTTTTGCATGATATCCTTTGAAAGTACCTTATGCATGAAATTAAATTGCTTGGGCTACAAACACTAAAGAATCACTTTAGCAGTCCTCAAACATTTGGTAGGGAGAAGAGGGTGCTGTTGATGGTAGAGAGCTACTCTCTGATTTTCTTCAAGTCTAGTGGAGGGGATAGGAGTGGTGTGGCTTAAAGAGAAGAGTGGACTTCCGTGAGAGAGTGCAGACAACCCAGCTGACCCCCTTCCCCACATTGCTGGGAAGAGGCAGGGCCAGAGCTGCCAGGCCCCAGCACCACACGAAACCTCGAAGAGGCAGGGCAGGCTGAGGGGTGAGCAGGGTGGGAAGGGCATGGGGTGCATAGGATCTTCAGGGTGACCAGGGAAGGGAATGTGTGAGCTGGTGCCAAGAAGCTAAGGATAAAGAAGGAAGAAGAAAGAAGAGACCGGGTCAGCTGTAGGACGAGGAAGCTGGAGGAAGGGGCTCCTGGGCAGCCCTTGGTATGCCCTCCTAGGTTTCATCCCACATTTTGATGGGTAGGTCTTAGTTCTAACACAGTCCCTCTCTTCTGTATTCTCCAGTGACCTCTTCCTTAAGAGATGCAACAGCTAATTCAGGCACCATCGGACAGCCAGGAGCTTGGGCTTCTGGGCATCACCCACACACCCCAGACAGGGATCTGGAGGTTGAGAAGATGCTGGGAACTTTGTGGGTGCCTGAGGGCAATGTGTGGGGAGGGAGGAGGTCTGTTGGTGGAGTCTACACTATTCCTCACTGCTCCAGGGTAATTCTCACCAGTGTCCAGATTTGCCCCATCAAGTAGAGATATAAAAATATAGCTAGTACATGAGATCCTACTCAGGAATACTTGCCCCCAGTCCAGTCAACCCCATGTTCACTCCATCTTCTGATTCACCACAAGCTTTTCCCTCACTCCCATGATCATCTTTTTTTCTTGAGACAAAGTCTTGCTCTGTCACCAGGCTGGAGTGTAGTGGTGCGACATCAGATCACTGCAACCTTCGCCTGTGGGTTCAAGTGATTCTCCTGCCTCAGTCTCCTGGGTATCTGAAACTACAGGTGCATGCCACCATGCCCAGCTAATTTTTGTAATTTTTAGTAGAGGTGGGGTTTCATCATGTTGGCCAGGATGGTCTTGATCTGTTGACCTAATGATCTGCCCACCTCAGCCTCCCAAAGTGCTAGAATTACAGGCATGAGCCACTGTGCCCAGCTGATTGTCTTTAAGATGTTCAGGAGGACATCACTCATGGCTACAGTTCCAAATACAAAATTCATTTCTGACTTACACTTCCAACTCTCCCCATTATCCACTCCCACTTTCAAAAAGGATATGAGGTCTATAAGTTGATATTCTATATAAATTGAAATAGAAAATGAAAAATTATGTGGAGAAAAGCGGAAGGAAATATATCAGTGGGTATAATTACTGTCACAGAGTAAGTCACAAAGAAATTGACTGAGGAAGTTGAAACTACTAAATACTCTGTATGTACTAACATCTCTGAGAAAATTCATTCCAATAGCACTAATTAACACCAAGGTCATTGTATTCAGGTAAAATGTGGTAGTTATGAAGCAAATAATCTTAAAAATTAGAAAATAGGTTTACGTTGACATCAGCGGAAAAGACACCGATATCAATAGCTGTATGGAGGCAATCACTTGGCAAAAGTCAAATGTGAAAGACAAACATAAGGATGCTTAGCCACAAATGTGGAACCTGAAAATCAAGCAAAGTGGAGCAGGTTGAATCACAGAAGAAAGCATGCATTTTAAAATCAGGCAAACCTTCTGAATTCAACTCAGCTTCCCACTCACTAGCTATGTCACATGACCTCTCTGTGCTTCAACTTATTCATACCCAAAACTTGGAAAACTTTTTGTGAGAAATAGCAATAGGCATCTAATGAATCTACCACAGTGCCTGGCACACAGGAGGTACTCAGTAATTGGCATTTATTAACAAAACCCCTATAATGATTCAGGCACTATTCTAGATGGCAAACTTAATGAATGAAAGAAACCTTTGTCTTAATGAGGTTTATGCTGTGATGGGAGCAAAC
The DNA here is from genome assembly GCF_009761245.1 of Sapajus apella. Classification (NCBI taxonomy): domain Eukaryota; kingdom Metazoa; phylum Chordata; class Mammalia; order Primates; family Cebidae; genus Sapajus; species Sapajus apella. The sequence goes on along the minus strand of NW_022436946.1, from coordinate 12,345,150 downwards.
AGCCAACAAGTAAGACCAGAGAGAGAAGAAAGGGTGGGAGAGATGAAAGAAGAAAAGGAGGGAGAGAAGAGAGATCTGAAAGTGATATTCTATTGGAAAACTGCCAGAGAAATAGGCTAGAGAGTATCTTGGGGCAAGGGCTAGCTCCTCTAGCTAAGCAGTTGGAGAAGGCCTCTCTGAGGAGGTGACATTTTGTCTGAGTGCTGATTGATGGAAAGGAAGTCAGATTTGGTTAAGATCTTGTAAACAAGCATTCCAGCTAGAGGGAATATTGTCCCAAGGCAAAGAGCAAAGGCCTTGGGACATTTCCAGAGAGAAATATTATCAGTGACATGTTATGAGTGGCAGAGGAGGATACAGGTTAAGTCCTAGGTGTTGGTGGAGTCAACTCAAGTAAGCTCTTGAGGGCCCTAATTGAGCTTAAAGTCTATTTTAATTACAATGGGAAACAATGGGGAAGGGTTAAGTAGGGGAGAGATATGATCAAATGTAATCTTCAGAAAGACTATTCTGTGTGTTGTATGAAGAATGAAGGGCAGTGTTCATGGGTGGAGAAAGGGTGAAAGCAGGAGGGCTGAATAGGAGACTGTGGGAGTCGTTCAGGTGAAAGGCTGCTCAGGTGAGCCTCAGTGGTGCAGCAGGTGACGTGTGGTTGGATTGGGGATATATTTTGGAGCTAGAGAGGACAGGAATTCCCAGCAAATTAGATATGAGCGAAGAAAGAGATCTTAGATGATTCCCAGATGTTAGGCCTGAGCCACAGGCTGATAGGTAAGGTAATGCCATTTGCTAAGATAAGGAGGAGCAGTGGAGAGATGGTTTGGGATTGATTGGGTAAAGATGATCAAATAAGACGTATCAAGTAGACAGTTAGACATAAACAGTATGGAGATCAGGACCACAACTGGGAGATAATATTTGTATGAAGTGTAATGTAAACTTGCATTATACAAAATATCCACTTCAGTTTCACCAAATCGAAAAGAAAAAGCTTAACACTATTAGAAGGTGATATTCACTATTTTTTATGGAATTAGATATTCTTGAAAACTTTTATTTAAATAACTGTTAAGTTACCTCTATCAACACACAAAAGTTGACTCAGGTAAAAAAAAAGAAAATCTTAATTTCTCTATGGGCATCAAAACCTGCTAGAAGCAAGTAATTTCTCAGTGTAGTGGCTCCATTGTAGCTCACTACAACCTCAAGCGATCCTCTTGACTCAGCCTCCCAAGTAGCTGGAACTATAGGCATGCACCACCACACCTAGCTGAAACAAAATTCTTGTAAAATACCACCATTGATTCTAGATAAAAGTTCTATGTCACTGATTCATAGCTTCTGATGGGTGTAGTTAAAATTCTTCCTTTGGTGAGGAAAAAAGGAAGAGAGGTTTCCTCAGAGTAGTATTTTTCTTAATATTCTAGCGATGTCCAAGATGGCCTGCATTAATTATGATAAACTGATTTTGATTGTATTCTTCTGTTCTACTCTGGTAGGGTGCTCAGGCTAACCTGTTCCCAAGATCTCAGAGATGTGATGTCAGGTGAGTAGTCCAAACGCCACACACCAAAGCTCTCATTGAAATGCTCATGGAGCAATGACTAGAGAGCTTAACTGCTTCTACTCTAATACCCAATTAGACCTATCTTGAGAAATTGACTATTGTTGAGTGCCAATTACAGTGATATTTACTATTCATTACCTCCTGCAGGTCAGGCTTATACATGATCTCATTTTAACCATCAAAACAAATTTGCAAAACATTTTTTTTATTTTAGAGGTAAGAAAACTAAAGATCAAGATTATTACTTGCTCAGGGGTAGAATATGAGTTTATTCACAGTTGTGTGTAGATCTAAATGTAACTCTCTGCCTAGTTTATTTTATTGTGCTATGAGTAAAAATAAACATCACTGAAAATTAACATTGATAATAGAGATAGCTGAAGATGTAGGGGTGAGTTGTTACAATGACTGTAACTTACTTTCACATGGTTCTGCAAACACATACAGCTGATACTCATTATTTGCAGTAGTCACATTCTTTTTCTTTTGTATTTTTTTTTTTAGATGGAGTTTTGCTCTTGTTGCCCAGGCTGGAGTGCAATGGCACTATCTTAGCTCACCACAACCTCCGCCTCCTGGGTCCAAGTGATTCTCCTGCCTCAGCCTCCCCAGTAGCTGGGATTACAGGTATGCACCACCATGCCTGGCTAATTTATGTATTTTTAATAGAGACAGTGTTTCTCCATATTGGTCAGGCTGGTCTCGAGCTCCTAACCTCAGATGATCCTCCCACCTCAGCATCCCAAAGTGCTGGGATCACAGGTGTGAGCCACTGCCCCTGATCTGCAGTAGTTACATTCTATACAGTCTCCATGAACACTGTATTAGCAAATACTGAGCCATTGGTCCCAGGAGAAAAACAGGGTTAGGTTCTTGTGTCACAACGTTTCTGTCAGTGAATTCATTTGTCTGTAACCTTGTTTTATGTGCATTTCTATTTAAAGCCATCTTATTTAATATATATTTTTCATTCATTAATGTTGAACTCATGGCAAACAATACTATAACTCAGGCCTGAATTAAGCTTCTTGAACACAGATATTTTGTTAGGCACATCACAGCCTTTTTGAGCTTAGGATCACTAGACAGTACTTCAGCTCTATGCTCAGGGGCCATTTTAAATAGTGAACTCACCCACAGGGGAAAAAAAGCAAAAAAAAAAAAAAAAAAAAATGTGGCACTGAATAAACTTGGAAAGGACACTTGCTGAATTTTGAGGGGTTGAGGGGAGATGCAGGATGCATGATCCCTGCCATCAGGGAGCTTCTAGTCTATTACAAGAGGCAAAATTAACACAGTAAGATACCCACAAGACAACATGATTTAGTGTGTGAATGGGGTGAGGAGAATGTTTTATATTAAACTATACGTCTTGGTGGCTTTTGTCTTTCCTTTTTCCAGATTTTTCAAGCACCAATGGCACTTTGTATATGAGCTTCTTTCAGGATAGGGCAGATCAGCCTAAAACAAAGAAGTTCATTAAAAATGTGACTGGATTTCTTAAATGCAGAGTAGAAAACTATAATCTGAAAGCCAACGGGTTGTTTATTTGTGAGAACCAGCTTTGTTCTGTGAACTAAATTGGTTTCATGAAATTCTGAAAGCTGAGATTAATAACATCAGATTATACGATTTATAATTCAAGTTTTGTGGATTGGACACTGAGCAGTAACCTCTACAGAACAGTGAAGAGTGCCAGTTGATATATCTGCCTTCCAACCCACAATGGAAAAGAGAATTTCCCAGTGAACAAGAAGAGGAAATTCAGAGGGAAAAAATTAGAGTTCTTAATAAGAAAAAGATAACTAGTAACAAAATCTGATCCCTCCTGTGGTCAGGCATAGGGTGGAGTATGGGAAAGGAACTCAGAAGTCTTTACTTAATAGTACTTTCCATGGCAGACCCCAAGAGGAGATAGCCAATATCTTAGTCACCTCAGGTGCTATAATGAAATATCATGAACTGGTCTCTTAAACAACAAACATGTATTTCTCATAGTTGTAGAGGTTGGGAAGTCCAAGATCAAGGTGCCGGAAGATTCGGTGTTTAGTAAGGGCCACTTTCTGGCTTATAGGTGGTGCATTCTCATGGTGTCCTCACATGGTGGGGAGAAGAAGCAAACTTTCTTAAGATTATTCTAAGAACATTAATCCCATTTATAAGGACTCCATTTTCATGACCTCATCTAATTCTACTTACCTTCCAAACACCCCACCTCCTAATACTATCACATTATAAGGTAGGGTTCAACATATAAATGTTGGGAGACACAAGCATTCCATTTCTAACAGAGGTTTATTAAAAAAAAAACACTTATTTTGAATGGCATTTGAATAACATGGCTCTTTGATTATGAATCAGCAATGATTGAGGGAGGTGGGGATGCTGCCAGGCCTTAGCATAGCCTTGGAGAGTCAGGTACATCATAGAATACTGAAGATAGGCAACAGAGAGTTTTCAGTCCTCAAGGAGGGTGACAGAAGGGCTGTAGGAGGGGGTGGCTCACAGGGGGTCTAGGAGAAGAGCAGGAGGACACTGACATGTGAACTTCACTGTTGATCAGAGAGAGGTAGGGACTAGGGTCAGCAGCAGCAGCTACCAGACCACCATGTCAAAGACCAGACTGGATGGTGACCCCTTGTGGGTGCCAGCCACAATTCTCTAAGGACCACAGCATGATGACACAGTGGCCATCAATGGCAGAGGACTATATGACAACCCAGGTTACCCCTAAACTCCCTGGATCATAAAGTCATTCTTGGGAAGAAGGAAGTAAAAACTCTGAATTTCACAGAATCCTTACTAAAAGAGGCAGCATTTTAAACCAGAAGTAGCACTATCTGCTTTTGTGTTTTGTTTTCTTTTGTTGTTGTTTTGACCCAGGCAGTCTCCCTCTGTCACACAGGCTGGAGTGCAGTGGTGTGATTTTGGCTCACTGCAATCTCTGCCTCCTGGGCTCAAGTGATCCTCCTGCCTCAGCCTCCCAAGTAGCTGAGATGACACGCATGAGCCACCATGCCCAACTAATTTTTGTATTTTTTGTAGAGATGGTGTCTCTCTATATTGCCCAGGCTGGTCTCAAGTTTCTGAGCTCAAGCCTCCTGCCTCGATTTCCCAAAGTGCTGGGATTATAGGCATGAGCCACCACACCCGGTCCAGAAGTAGAGTTGTTTTAAAATAGAAAAATTAAAAGCTTTAGACTATCAGTAAAAATGGAGTCTACAACTGGAGCTGAGCTGAGTTCAATTACAGAAAATTTTTAAATGTTATATGTTTTCATATGGGGCTGTCACTGTAAGTTTTGAACTTGCTTGGTGTGCTACACTGTGATCCACCACTCAAAAGCCCCAGAGCATTGCAAAGTTGAGAGAAGTGAGTGAAGCCAGGAATGGACAGGGATGGTTGGGTTGGGCCCAACAAGAGGAGAGGAGGGCAAGGCCCTGGATCAGGGCAATGACTGAGTTGCATAAGCAGAAACTTACTGGGAGAGACAGACAGCTGGGATCCTCAGGGTGCAGCTGTGAAGTATGAAGCCACCTATCCTGGGAATTGTAAGCACTGTAGCAGAAAAGCTAGCAGGAAAAGTCTGAGCCCACCACCTTCCAACAACACCCTCCGTTAAATGGACTGAGGGTGTTCTACACACTGGACTCAAGCAGACCCATCAACAGCTCTTCCCAGGGAATTTGGAATTGGGACACAGAGGCTCTGGTTCATCAACTCTCAAAGCTAAGCGTACCTAAGACCCATGTGAGATTCCATGCTCCACCACTGTATCTTCAGGATTGGAGCTGAAGGATCTTTGATCTTCAAAATCTTTGCTCTTCAATATGTGTCTGGTGCAGCAGGTTTAGAGCTCGGGAATCGGTATTTCGACTTCTATCCCTGGTGAATCTAAAACAGGAAGGCTATGAATCACTATTTGAGAAAGAGGCTTGTGGACTGGGGGTTCCCTAGAGCTAAGGTGGACATTTTTGGTCCTATAACTGGTGATGCAGAAGAAAGAAGCTTGGAGATAGAGAAGTGTACAGCAGACATGCAGAGAAAAGTCATGAGGTCTCAGGAGCTGGGCTCACCAATCACACCTGCCCAGCCCTTCTCCTTTGCCTCTTACTCTGGTGATTAGTTAGATTAGAAAATCTAAGCATCTTTTAGTCTCTTGTGAAGCCAAGAGGTCACGTGACATATTTTTGGCCAATGAGAGGCATGTGGAAGTCAGCTTTGTTGAGAGAGGGCATTTTGGGAAAGCATTTGCTTTCCTGATGGAAGGGTAGATATGTGGGCAGCTGCCCATTTCTATCCTTCTGCCTGCATGAAGCTTAGAGCTGCAGAAGTCATCTTTAATCCACGAAGCATTAAGTGCAAAGAGCCACCACACTTTGGCTGCAGAGTGAGAAGAAGGGCCTCAAGCAACAGACCCAATGCCTCCATTCTTGCCTGTGGCATATGTGTAGACTATGCTTATGTCTTCAGTGACTTATAAGAAGAGAGCTTATATACGTTTAAAAAATATGTGTAATCGGGAGCAGGAGAACAAAATTGTGGGTGAGCACATTCTAGCAGGATGATTAAGTAGAAAGAACTATGTGCAAAGCCAGTACAAAAGCAATCCCAGGAGAGACATTTTAAGAAAATGAATTAGAGGCCGGGCGCTATGGCTCACGCCTGTAATTCCAGCTCTTAGGGAGGCAGAGGCAGGAGGATAGCTTGAGCCCAGGAGTTCGAGACCTGCCTGGGCAATATAGCAAGACCCCGTTCTCCACAAAAAGGAAAACTACAAAAACAACAACAAAAGACCAAAAAAAAAAAAAAAAAAAAAGAAACTGAATTAGAGAGCTAATTGCCCAGGCAAGAAACTGAATCCTCTAGATTTTCCTACAGATTATAATGAAGTCCCAGCAGCTGCCATTACCCTATATTACGTGTCACTGTGGTATAGGTATAGGCCAAACCAACTTAAAGACCCCTAATCACAAAAAACAGAAAGTCAACAGGAAAGGCAGTTAAAAGTCCTATGAGAAAACCAGAGAAGATGATCACAGAAGGACCTCAGCCCATGATCAGCAGCTCACGTTTGCATCACCTTAGCCTGGGCAACCAGACCTCAGGGCCCAGCTGAGTTAACTGGTCGACAAATGCGGAATGTGCAACCTTACATCCTGATTGGAATGTCTTTTATACACGGGATGGTACAATTACTAAAATCTTAGGAAGGAGATTTATTAAAACCTAGGAAAAGAGAAAATACGATTAAGAAACTGGCCAAACACAGTGGCTCACACCTGTAATCCTAGCACTTTGGGGGACCTAGGCAGGTAGATTGCTTGAGCGCAGGAGTTTGAGACCAGCCTGGGCAACACGGTGAGACATCGTCTCTAGAAAATATTAAAAAGTTAGCCAGGTGGGGTGGCACATGTCTGTGGTCCCAGCTTACCCAGGAGGCTCAGGTGGGAGGATCACTTGAGCTTAGGAGGTCCAGGCTGCAGTGAGCCACAATCATGCCACTGCACTCCAGCCCAGGCAACAGAACAAGACCTTGTCTCAAAAAGAAAAAAAAAAAAAAAAACAGATTAAGAAACAAAGTCAAATCCATCACAATTTAAAAAAAAATTTTTGGTAGAGATGGGGTCTCACTATGTTGCTTAAGCTGGTCTTGAACTCCTGGCTCCAGTGATTCTCCTGCCTCAGCCTCTGAAAGTGCTGGGATTACAGGCATGAACCACCAGGCCTGGCCTTTCACACTCTCTTAACCAGAAATGATGTGAAGACATTTAAGCAGTTTTATAACCACAGTGACATTTTATGTTGTTTTGACTGCTGCTTACGGTATTAGAGAATTTATTAGTTTCCTGTGTCTGCTATATCAATGACCACAAACTTGGTAGCTTAAGACAACAGAAATTTATTCCCTCACAGTTCTGGAGAAGGAAAGAGTCTGAAATCAAGGATGTGCTGCTTTCAAAAGCTCTGGGAAAGAATTCACCACTTTCTAGTGACAACGGCATTTCTTGACTTGTGGCCTCATCCCTCTGATCTTTGCTTCTGTGGTCATGTGGGCTCCTCATTTTCTGTGTGTCCGTCTAATCTCCCTCTGTCTCCTCCTATGAGCACACTTGTAATTGGAATTAAGGTCCACTCGGATCACTAAATTACAATTTTAAACAGAGCACAAATGGTAGTGAATATTCTTTTCCACACAAAAGCTCTTGGAACGCTAATGAATCGTTAACATACTTTACTTGATGTCTTCCTTCACTTGCTCTGTGTGTGTTTGTGTGTGTGTGTTCGTTCCAGTGATCCCCAGTAGAATATTTCTGATTTCTACTCTAAAAGATGAGGATGAAATTAGATTCTTGCAAAAGGCAAACTTATATGTGTTCACCCACCTACTTATTCCATTACTGACGAGAGTTAGGATGAGAGGATGAGCAATGAACAGGCACTCAACACCCTGGACCACCCACAGCCCATGGCAACTGCACACAAACAGCCTGTGCAGGACTTCAGAGCTCACAGGTTAACTGCTGTTTGCCTCATAATGACTCTTGTGTCTTGTGCTGGTGAATTTGGGTTCCTTTAGCAATGGGTCATAGGGCTGCTACGGAATGCTTTGTTTTGTTTCTTTACCCTGACCAGGCTAAACATGTCCTAGGTTGTAAAGCTACTTTTTCAAGACAGACGTTTGCTGAGATGTGTTTTTACAATGCACTGTATTCCATGAGACCCTGACAGAGTTCAAGGATTGCTCATCATCATCCAGTTGAACACCAGGACAAGGAACATCTGGAAAACAGTTTTACTCCAGGACTTCTGCTCCTCCCATCAGCATATTCCCTTCTTAAGGTAATTTCTTTCCTGGCCACTGGTATTTCTTTTCCTCCAAAAATCTCCCACCCTTCTCCTGAAAGATTTTTGCATGCCTGAGCAGATGGTGACCCCACTTCGCAGGATTTGCGTAAATTGCATGATGTGGGGCTCTCTAGGAAAGTGGCCCTTGGTCAAGTCTCAGGGACCCTTCAAGTGTCTTTCATCTCCCCAGCATGCCATACTTTTGGTTATCTTGTGTCTGCGGAAACCACTTCCACCACTGAAAGAGATGTTTCCTCTGGTCCTCTTTCAATTTCCTCTGTGGTCAAAATGTTGGACCAAGGCCGTATTTCATGCCGCTCTTCTTTCCTTTCTGAGATCTAGTCTACTGAACACAATGCCCAGGCCATTCATTCATTCATGGCCATTTATTCTATAGATTATTGTAAGCACTACAGCATATTACTAATTATACTATGTATATGTAGTTTCGATCTTCAGGATATGTGACAAATAAGAACTCAGTCACCTTCCTTAACAGGTAATCCATTCCACATGTCTGGCCCTGTTTTTTGCAATTTAGGAAATTAGAGGGAGCTAGCTTAAGTAACTTTACTTGGGTCACAAAGAGGCATCATGTGTCAGAGAAGAAGTATGCTCTTCTATGATGACTAGATCAAGTATAAACCATTTCAAACTAGAAACAGTTGAATAAAGCTAAACTAGTATAATTTTTGAGTCATTAAAATAACATTTTCTGAATGCTTTAGGAGTTTCTTTGGACGCCTTCCACTAGACTGTCAATTAGCTCCAATCCCATTAAGCCTTTGAGAAGAAATGAAGTCACTAGAAGACTAAAGGCACCTGGAATTTTTTTTTTCAGTGATGTGTTGATGGATATGAGTCAAAAAGTAGATAGGAGCATTCCATAAAATTGAGGGAAATGAGAAAGGAGATGGGTTAATGATCCAAATAATTCTAACTGGCAAGGCTGATTTGCTCTTCTTAACAAGATTGATGTTTTTTAATGTTGTCTTCCAGCTCCTTAAGGAAATCACTATAGAAAATTGGAGGGGGTGCCCAGAAATAGCACAAAGATTTGGAAGTCTACAAAGAATTTCAAGTTCTAGTTCAAAGATTACATTTAAACACACCTTGATGGGCTTAGTCACTCAAGTGAATTGGCATTGCAAGTGTTTGCTTTCCATCCAGCCATGGGCTTCCTCTGTGGGAATTTCTCTTTGTGCAGCTGAGATGGTGTATAAGCCATCTCCAAAGTCAAAGCAAAGGGTAGTGACTAACATGAAATTTCTTAATGGGGAAATTTCACAAAGATCCCATGAGGGGCGGAAAATAATGAGTCTTAATGTTTTGGTAACTGATCATATAAGCACATAAAATAAAGAAAAGGGGTAGGAAAATTCATTTCCCAGAGAGTCCTGGTGGCAAGAAGTCTTCCCAAAACTGTGTCACCAATAAATCCCCACAGATTGGACCCATTTTTCCCCAGAAAACATGATAAAGCTCATAGGGAAATCCATACTGTGTCCAAAGTGCATTTTAAAATAATATTGTTCAATGAAAATAAAATTTAAAATATTTACACAGTTGAACACACACGCACCCATCTATATAGATATCCATACAGAATATAGTATAAAGAACATAAAATTAAGAGTTAAGACACTTGTATTGAGAGCAATCTCTATCTCTCTCCCTCTGGAAATTCCCTGAACTACGGGTTTCTACCTGTACAGTAATAATAGGATAGGGCCAAGGCAGTGACTCACACCGGTAATCCCAGCACTTTGGGAAGCCAAGATGGGCAGATCACCTGAGGCCAGGAGTTCAAGACCAGCCTGGCCAACATGGCAAAACCCCACCTCTACTAAAACTACAAAACTTATCTGGGTGTGGAGGCATGTGCCTATAGTCCTAGCTACTCGGGAGGCTGAAGCAGGAAAACTGCTTGAACCTAGAAGGTGGAGGTTGCAGGGAGCCAATATCATGCCATTGCACTCCAGCCTGGGTGACAGAGCGAGACTCTGTCTCAAAATAATAATAATAATATAATTGTACTTTCCTTATCTAAGTTGTTGTGAAGCTCAAATGAGGAAATAAATGAGAAAGTACCTTTAAAATTCTAAACAATTATTCAAATATAACTTATTATTATGTCCATTATTATAAGCAAACTCAATATAATGGGAAAACCACCTGTATTCCCTGATGCTCTGGCCATACCTATGAGATACAGTACATGAAAACCAAGTCCAAGTCTGGAGCTAATCATAAGGGGATGGGGATTAAGGATTTAACTGGGAGATAGCTCCTCATTTTACCCTCTTTGCTGGGCACCTTAGACTCACAGCTAATTGTCTACTTCTCCTCAACTTATTCCACCAGAAATTTCTCAGACTAATAATGTTGTTTCTAAAATGAAGGTACAGTCTTGGATAATTGAAGTCATTAAAACTGTGGGCACCAGTGCCAGACCACCTGGGTTCGAATTCTAGAACTGTCACGTACCGGCTGTGCACCCTTTAGAAAATTGTTTCCTAAAGGAGAAGTTGTTTCTGTACCTACATAAGCAATGTTCCATAAATGTGCTGTAGTTTGAATGACTTTAACCTACTAAGAAGAATGGCAGTGGATGAAAAATTTTTCTCTTCTTTTTATTTCTTGAACAAGTCAGTATACTTCCCTCGGACCCCTCCCACCCCCAACCCGTTCATACAGGGCCCTCATACACACTAGGGAAATGTGTGCATTGCTAACACTTTATAACATTCAGTGGGGAAAAGTCTCTAATGACAACAGTGCAACTGATCTCCCCTAGAACTGGGCAGTGGACAATCCGCTCAACCTCACACGATAGTCTTGTCTCCGAAACTCAGTCTCCTTTTGTGGAGGGAGAGATGAGTTGTTAGGTTAGAGCTCCCTAAATCCTCTGATAATACCAAAAATTTGGTGATTTTTTTTTTCTTTTAGGTTTTTATACCGTCTTTAGGATGCAACACCTCATTCCAACTCTAGGGCTAAGGAGGGCTTGCGGACCAAGCACAGGCTAATTTCAGGGCAGATAACAGAATGTTTCAAGCAGATAGCTGGTGAGGCTTGTCTTTTCTGGCTAGATTAGCACCCTTCTCACCACCTTTTTACACACAGAACCCAAAACTAGGAAGACACAGCATGAGTCCACCCTGTGCCCTGTGTCATTCCATATAGTCCAGGGAAGATACAGAAACTTGAATTGAAGCAAGGGTGCTTTTGTTTGTGAAGAAGACTTTTTTTAAAAAAAAAACCAGGCCATACATTTTCTTTTGCAAAGGAAATCAAAATTTCCATTTGTAAAGGTGGCTTCCTCTGCTGTACCAGCAAAAGGAGAACAACTCTTAATGAACAGAGACAACTCTTGTCACTGGAGGTGCACCATCTCAAGTCTGCATAACAAGGCTTATAGTTTCTCCCAAATATTTACCTTCTCATAATTTCCTACCCCAGAAGCTCAAGCTCCTTTTCCTTTGTCCAGTCATTTTTCTAGAATTTATCACCCTTTGTTAAAATGGGATATAAGCCTCCAGGCCTAACCATTTATTTAGGTTTTTCACCTATTTTCTGTAAAACCCCTGTGTGCATGTGAAATAAATCTCTTATTCTATTAATCTGTCTTTCATCAGTTTAATTTGCAGGCCTCAGTCACTGAACCTAGGAAAGTAGAGGAAAAGTCCCCATATTTCCCTCTCTCCTATTGCAAACAAAACAACTATTGCAAACAAAACAACTATTCTTTTTATATCTCTGAAAACATGAAATATGAAGAAAGAAAAATCAGTGAGAGGGAAGTCCTTACTAATAGGAATTAGGAGTGGGAAGAGCAGGACCCAAGCAGCTGGCCTTGCTTCTCAACCACTTCATGCTCCTGGGGCCACATATTGGAAAAGTCTGAGTCACCACCAAAATTTCTTTCTTGTTCCATCAGTGTTCCCTTTGCCCTCTTGTTGCTTCCCGCCGTTTCTCCAGCCCTCTTTGGTATATCTTGGCCCTTTTTTCTCATGCCCTTTCTTCCTTTGCTATTGCAAAGGAACTGCTGTTCTACTCAGAAATCACTAAACTACAATGGATTCATTTGCCTTTGTACATAAGCTGCTGGGGTGACCTCTTGGTTAGCCCCAGTGTGCATCTCTGGGAATGATTTAGCAATCTAAGACTTAGCCTCAGGAAGAAGAGGAACCAAGATGTTCCTTTCTCAGAGAACCTGTAATTTGACCTCCTTCTCAGAGCAAAGATAAAGGGATGTGGTTTTTACTTACTGGCTGCAAGACACATTATACATTCATTTTACAGATACTGAAAAAATAGAAGCCCCAGGGAGAGAAAGTTTTATAAGGAGAATCTCCCAGAATGTCTTAAAACCCAGAGACAAGTAAATGACACCTGAGTATCAGGACTGCCAGGAATTTCCTGAGATATATCAACGGGATCCATAAACATAAATCACTCCAGGAAGACCAAGTGTGCAGATGAAGATAATACCTTAGACAAGCAGTGTGTGTTGGTTCACAAAGGACTTTCATTTTTACAGTATTTTTGATCTACAAAACCTTAGCAGTAGTCAGGACATATATTACTATAATCCCTACTTTACAGGTCACAAGATGAACACCAAGGGAGGCAAAGTGACTTCTAAACTCACACAGCTAATAAGTGGTGAACAGGACAGGCTTTTCCCTTTTGGCTTCTTATCCAGTTTTTTTTCTACAAAAGAACTAGGATTGGAGCATGCTAGGGGAAACAAAGGGCAGAAGAATGCATCCAGCAGCTCTGCCCTCATGACCTGCTTTGCCAGCATCATCTTGGGGACCCTCAAGCACCTAGTAGACTCATTCTGTTTGCACACGCACACTAGCCCTTCATTCACATGGTGAGACTTTCTGACTGTTCTTCTCCCGAACAATTCTCTACTATTCTCTATTGTAGGGAAGGAGCACAGTTGCCCCCAGAGACAATAGTTTTGCCTAGGAGTTTCATCTCAGTCTCTCTTCTATTGCATTTATGACCACTGTTGATGCAAAGCTATCTGGGAGATAACACATAATCCATTATATAATAACTTATTGGGTCACCAATCATGTTCTCAGTGCAAGCTCTTTGCCAGTCCCTGTTAGGTGCCCACAGCATGAGACTCAGTAAGCCAAGAGCTAAGCGGAAGAATGTAAAGGTAAAAACAAGTGAATACAGAATTGCGTAGCAAGAACAGTGGAGGGAGGGAGTAGCAAAGGAGCTTCTGATCCTAAACACGTTACCAATTTCCTAAGCAGACAGATTTATGAACAAATGGCTTTACAAGGGGCCAACAACTGGAGGTAGCCATCTCTGCCACACATGGCAGTGAGCTATAAAGATTGAAGCTTCAACATAATTTAGTAGGAAGGCAGTAGTTTTATGATCAGGATAGCCAACATTTCCAAGTTCCTAAGGACATCTCGGAATGAGGAACAGTGCCATTGTGTGGCACTAATGAGAAGGAAGCAGTTTCCGGAGTCTGGTATGCCTGTGTTCAAACCTGCAAGGCACCCCTCAACCCACAGTGAGGCTAGTGACAGTCCCTTACTTTACTCACATTTCCTGCCGTGTAAAAGTGGGAATGTGGTAGTGCCTATAGCATGGTACTGCTGTGTGCATTATATGATGGGGCTTCAGTTAATGAAGGGACTTGGGATGGTGATTAAGAGTGCATCCCACGAGTTGGCATTCTAATCTTGGCACTACCCCTAACGCTGAACCTTAGACAAGTAAATTTATTTGTACCTCAATAGTCTCATTTGTAAAAACGATGATAATAGTACCTCCCACAGAAGGTTGTTATGAGGATTAGATGGCCTAATGCATGTAAAGTCCTCAGCACAGAGCCTGGTACATGGTAAGCACCCAATAAATGCTAGCTGATATTATAATAAACTGACTATCTACTGGGCCATAAGGCTCCCCATCATAGCAGCAAAAATCTTCAAGGCAACATCTTTAGTCCCTTTACAAATTGGAATTCATGGTTCTTATATGCAAATCAGGGCATGACAGAACTGTCATCACTATGTTCACCTTTTTCTGGGTTGACTAGGCAACTAAAACAACACTAGTTCTGAATTATGGTCAGGAACTAGAAAGTTCCTACATCTCATATGGTCAGCAACACAAGCCCAGATCCAGGTTTTACCTCACCTGTTCATTTCTACCCGCTGTGGATTCAGCATGAGGCTGTCTGAGTAGGTACATTGAACCACAGTGGACACTGGTCTCATGAGACATTGCTGAGAGCCCAGCTGTCTTAAACAGTTACGGATGCTATAACAGAATACTATAGACTGGGCAGCTTAAATAACAACAATTACATGGCATCTTGGTCTTGGACTTCCCAGCCTCCAGAATTGTTCTGGGAAGTCCAAGATCAAGATGCTAATTTGGTCCCTTGAGAGGGCTCTCCTGCAGATTGCTGCCTTCTTGCTGTATCCTCACCTGACTGAGAGAAAGTTTTTCTTGAGTCTTTTCTTATAAAGTCACTAATCCCCTTTATGAGATCATGAGGGCCCCATCCTCATGAGCTAATTACTTTCCAAAGGCCAAATCTCCAAATACCACCACAATGGGGCTTATGGCTTCAACATATTAATTTGGGGCAAAGAGGTGAGACACAAATATTCAGTCCTTGGCATCAGCTCACCAACAGCCAAATGATGTATCACCGTCACCATCCCCAACACTGTTATCCCTATAACCACCATAAACCCATGGTGTGATGAAGATAGACTTTAAGCAAACTTAATGTTTTCGAAAATAAGGACAATGATTTTTAAAGCTCTCGTATGAGTTCAAATTTTTAAAGTTTATAAACAAATCGCTTTACAAGGAGCCAACAACTAGAGGTAGCCATCTCTGCCACACATGGCAGTGAGCTATAAAGACTGAAACTTCAACATAATTGAGTATGTGTCTCAAAAAGAAAGCAATTTATCATGAGCACAAAACATCGACAGTCCCACCATAGCTTCCAAAAGACAGACCCCACCCGGGGCTGAGACTGTTTCGCGCTTGGCGTAGTAGAGACCTGGGGTCAAGGAACTGAGCATGCAATGATCTAAATTCCAGTAGAGCAAGCCATTATCCAACCAGAGTACATTCTCCTGGAGCACAGAGACTCCCTCTTTTCCATCTTTATATTCCTAGTGTTTGGCTCAGAGTGAATCCGCATACATGTTAGATGATAACAGATATTCCATGCCTTCAAACAAGAAAGATTTTGGAGTTAATGTTTTTATATGGAGAAATCTGAACTGGTGTTGGTGCACCATAAGCTATGGAAGAACCAGCACTCTTGTCTCTTTCTTTACCATTAAAGGTAAAATTCATTAGTCAATGACTTCCTTCGAGAATGAGTCCAACACATACATTCTGCATGAAGCACTTGACAGGAAGTTATGTGTCGCTCAATACTGATGATGCTACATTGAAGAGTCATTTGCTGTTTCAATTATACAATGCCATTTCCATCAATAGTTTTTACCAGGAAATTATATAAGAAGCTGCTTAACCTGTACGTTATCAGAATTGTCTAAAGACGTATTGTTATAGTTGCTACCCAAAGCCAAAAGCTCCTATCAGGGAGACACCTTGCCTGTCTCCTTCGAGAGAAGAAGGAAAAAATTGTTTCCAGATACCCAGGAGCCTTTGAGCACAATGCACTGGAACTCATACTTCATCTGGAGTCTAAACTTTATGAAAATAAAGTTATTTATACATATATTTTGAGAATATGATTTGTCTTTGGAGCATCCATGTAATCATTCATTTTCTGGTATTTGGAGCAAGAGAAAAAGTTCAAGAAGACTGAAATGGTAAAATGTTCTTTTTTCATAAGGAGAAGTAGACCTCGCTTTCTACCTAATAGTGTTCTAATGTTTGTTTTTGATAAATTCCTTAAACTTACTAGTAAGCATGTGATTTGAGATTAAATTTGTTAAATGCATTCATCCCTAAGAATCAGTATGGGTTTTAAGAAGTATAAAATGCCAGAATAAATAGACTTTCTTGATGATGGTTGAAAATGATTGCCTTTAATGCAAGAGATGCATTCATAAAGATACTGCACTATTCAAACTCACAAGGAGTGTCCCAGGAATTGTCTTAGCTGCCCTTGTTTAAATTGCCTTCTCCACAACTTCCTGGTTTCTACAGTTTCTCTCTCTTTCACTGGCTCTGGCTCTCTGTGAGGATTTCCAATTTCAAGGTCTCCAACAGTCTATATAAATAGTGAAAATGTCTTGAAGCCATTGTATCTATGGGCTTTTCATGTCCTTTCTCCATATATGATGTTCCCCAGAGCTATTGTGCCATTTTAGTCCAAAGGGAAAGCAGAGACAGAATGAGTGACACTTCAGACAGCCACCACGTATGCTGTAGGAGAAGGGTCCTCAAGATGGGAAGCAAAAGTGGGATACCTGCCAATCTGATCTTGGTGGATGATGGGAAGGAAAAAAAGACTGGGCAGAAGGTTCAGACTTACAAGCTATCAATTTAATGGCAGAAATGTCCATATGGGTATAGAAAAGACCAAGAGCATTCCACCCTAACAGCATCTCTGGGATGCAGCCACGTCAGCGTGGAGAAGGAGCCACGGCCCCCCATTGGTGGAGGGCAGTGGCTGGATAGCTGCACGCGAGGCAGCATTCCTGGTTTTCCATGGTCTACACAGACCATGCACTGTAACTAGCAGTTTGCATGTACCATATTGAGGGGCGCCAAGACTTGGGTGAAAAAGAAAACATAGTATGCTCTGCAGGCCCACAGTCTCCTGTTAGTCAGTGGTTCTACAATGATAACCAAAGGACCACACAGGCATCATGTGATTCTCAGGTCTTGTCTCCTCCCTACCACGAGTCACATGAACCTCACCCCATCACATCAAGATGCCCCTTTGGAAAGGAGCAGTGGGAGGTGCAGCAGGAAATTAAAAAAGACTGAGTCATTGCCTGAAATAGATGAGGCCTGATGAGATAGCGAGGTCACATACTGTCAAGCTTAACATTAGTTTTCCCTTGTGTTCAAGGATATATGTTTTAAGGGTCAAAACTATGACTCTCATCTGTTAAAGATTTTATTTCAAGTTATAAGGAAGCCAGTAAGACATTACAACCAGTTCAGAGGAGAATTCACACATACACATATACAGGCCATCCGGAAAATTGAAATGAATTTTTAAAATTGGTCAATACACACAAGGCAATAATTAACTCATCTCCACCAGATGCATTGGTAAGATCCATCTGCATTACTCTCATCTGTTCTACAACTTACAGAGTTTTAAAATAGCTCAAAGGCAATAAGGGCAGAGTTAGCCAAGAACAGTGTACTAGATAGGATAGTAATGGTTTTTGCTCAAAGTCTTTCACAATTTTTTCTGATAGCTGCTACCAAAAGATGGGGATTCTTGCAAAAGTCCAAATCAGTTATAGAAATTGACATTAAAGCTGGGCATGGTGGCACATGCCTGTAATCCCAACTATTCAGGAGGCTGAGACAGGAGGATTACTAGAGTCCAGGAGTTTGAGGCCAGTTTGGCAATATAGTGAGCTCTCATTAAAAAAAAAAAGAAAGAAAGAAAACGAAGTTAAATTTTCTTTGTATATTTTAGAAGTAACATGGGCAGTTTACAATTCTCTATGAAGTCAGCTTCCAAGATACTACTACTATCTGCCATTAATGTTCATCTGAGTTACTCCTCATCAGTGCTCTCCAGACCTAGAGGTGACTCACTAAGCCAAAGGCTCTGAGAACCTGAAGCCTTTGTATGCAGAGCCCTCAAAGCCAGTGCTGCCAGAGTCTGGACTTTGATGAAGTGAAGAGAATACCTCTCCCCATGCTGAGTGCCAACGCCATTTATACGAGGATGCCCAGTGCCATGCTCATCATCTTAGAGAACTGTCCTTTAGATTCTGTTTGGAGCCCCTCTTCCTAGGACTCAAACTTATATTCTTCTGGGCCAGGCCAAAGGCCCATCAAATGACAGATAACGATGGTTCGATCCATACTTTCATTCTTGGACTATTGAAAGCCTCCTGTTTGTGACTGTATTCCATCCATCCAACCTTTCATCTATTCATCTATCTATCTAGTCTTCTAATTTGTCATAACAGATCAGGCAATGGGCTAAGATTATTGAAAATTAGCAGAAAGTTCCTAAATCCCTTCAAGTGACACTCTTCCAGAGAGCTCCATCTTTTTTTTTTTTTTTTTTTTTTGAGATGGAGTCTTGTTCTGTCCCCCAGGCTAGAGTACAGTGACATGATCTTGGCTCACTGCTTTTCTCCTTCCTAGCCTCCTGAGTAGCTGGGACTACAGGCACGCACCACCATGCCCAACTAATTTTTTGTATTTTTAGTAGAGATGGGTTTCACTATGTTGGCTAGGCTCCTGGCCTCAGGTAATCTACCTGTCTTGGTCTCTCAAAGTGCTGGAATTACAGGCATGAGACACCATGTCCAGTCCAGAAAACTCTGTCTTCCAATCCAGAGAAATAGTGAGACATCTTGAGGAAGCGGCAAAGTGCTAGAGTCAAAGAAATTCAAACTTATTGGCTTGCTCACTCTCTTCAGGCAAATTATTAACATCTATGAAATATGGGGATGTTATTTCTACCGCCTCATAAAGCTGGTGCATAATTAGGGATTTATTTGACAAATAATGATCAATAATTCGGTGTGAATTTCTGTAGTCCACCACATCTACCACGTGGCTAGGTCTCAGTTTCAGCCCAGTTGCCGACTACATTCTTCTCCTCCCACTTAATGTTCTTATTTCCCCATTAATCATTTATGTAAATTTTACTATTTTTACTGTTTCTGATTGGTTTACTGGCATATTATTATTCTCTATCTTACTATACAACTAATATTAGAGTCATAATGCTGTTAACGTGTTTGTAACCTCATTAGCATAACTGCTTTGGGCTATAATGACCTCATTTTTCTTTTCTTAAAGTGTACACTCATCATGAATGATTTCATTTATTCCTAGTTATTACTACTTCCTTCTCAACTTTAGATTGCCTATGGGAATTTTCTAGTTTGTGATTTATAACTGGGATTACTTATGTGTTCGAACCTGAAGTTGCCAATCTCCCCTAGGATCTGTTCCTATTATACATTTTTTTTTTTTTTTGAGATGGAGTCTCACTTTGTCACCCATGATGGAGTGCTGTGCCACCATCTTGGCTCACTGCAATCTCAACCTCCTGGATTCAAATGATTCTCCTGCCTCAGCCTCTGGAGTAGCTGAGGTTACAGGCACATACCACCACACCCAGCCAATTTTTGTATTTTTCATAGAGACAGGTTTCACCATGTTGGCCAGGCTGGTCTCAAACTCCTGACCTCAAGTGATCTGCCCAATTCAGCCTCCCAAAATGCTGAGATTACAGATATGAGCCACTGTGCCCAGCCCCTATTATTCTTTTTATTCTAAACATCATGTTTACGACCAGTACAGAGTCCTAACTCCCCAGTTTGTGCATAACCTGGACCCTTTCCAACTTTCCATTACTCTACAAAAATGACTCTCTACCAGGCCTATGGTAAGGGCTAGAGAGAGAAAGGGGCTACAGGGCCCCCCAGAAGTTCAAAGCTGGTGGATAGGAATTAAAAAGAGACAAATATTTAATTCAACATGTGAAATAACTTTCTTTTTTGTGTGTGTGAAATAACTTTCTTAACATTTTTTGTTTCAAACGTTGAATAGGCTATTCCAGGAAATGCTGAGCTCCTTTCCCTGTTTTGTTCAAGCTGAAACTGACAGACCATCCTATTGAGTGGGAGAGGACAAATAAAACAGCCTCAGAGCATCTGTGTTTCCAGTTACCTCTTGGGAATGAAGAACCAGCTCCAACCAGAGTGAGGAGACCAACCCTTGCAGCTGCCTCTTTCTTGCTCTCCATCCCAAGGAGAGGATTTTGGGGGACAAGAAGTAGGGAAGAGAACGTCACTGGAGAAGGGCGTTAAAAGGAGACTTCTGACAAGGCGCTGTGGCTCCCACCTATAACCCCAGCACTTTGGGAGGCCAAGGGGGCCTTATCGCTTGAGCCCAGCAGTTTGAGATCAGCCTGGGCAACATGGCAAAACTTTGTCTCTATAAAAAATACAAAAATTAGGCATGCACCTGTAGTCCCAGCTACTCAGAGGTGAAGTGAGAGGATCACTTGAGCCCAGAAGGTCGAGGCTGCAGTGAGCTGAGATGGCACCACTGTACTCCAGCCTGGACGACAGAGCAAGACCCTGTCTCAAAAAAAAAAAAAAAAAAAGAGACTTTCTTCATTCTTATTTATTTTTACCTTATGCTTTCCACAGTACTAAAAAAGTTTTGTTAAATAATTTCTGTAGGACTAAAAGAGCCCCAGTGAAACTTCTATTTGGGAGCAGAAGATTTAAATTCATATCCTTCATCATTAAACAAATATTTATGCAATGCTGGCAAAGTGAAATATGTCATGGAGCCTAAATGAGAGATTACCTGCAAAGAACATAGCACAGAACAGCACATAAACAACAAATGGGAGTTCCCTTTGGCCACCAGTGCCATGTTGGTACGTCACTCTGGAAAAGTTCTGTTGTTTCATTTAAGGATTAGCAAAACCCCTGTCTCCGTTCTGCTCCTTTAGATTAAAATTAAAAGTGCCTCTATTCTTTAATGTATTATGTTCACAGCATAATAAATATCTGTAACTCAACTCCTGGGTGTTCTGTATCCGCATTTGTGTGTGTTCTTCCACGTGCTCTAGATATAAGATTACTTCCCTGAGGACAAGGATTATCTTTGGATTTGCTTTAAGTTTACCACAAGCCAAATATATGAAATGTTTATAAAGATGTTCATAAAAATGACAAAGAAGGGACTTTCCTTCATGCAGTGCTTGTCATTTTTCAGCCTGAGTTGTAGATGAAGAACAAAGTGTTCAATCAGTTTGCAATCCTGTTTATACTGAAGAAAAAACATACATGTAAGGACATAAATGTTTGACTAGTTGTACGTGAAGACCTCTTATCTGGAGAGGAAGATGACAATGCTAATGATGAATTCACGGAGGAAATGCATTAGATAAAGCAGATTGTCATCTTTTGTTTTAAATCATGAAAGGGATGGGGGCATGCCTAACCATCGTGTGTCAACCAGGAGGGTATTTTATAGGTTCTTAGATATGATATTAATGATTGAGACTGTTTCCCAGCAGGGTGTAACCACTGATTATTAAAAAAAAAAGTTCAGCTTTATGATAAATGTACTGTATGATCTCTACCATCTCTGCTGCAGTTGTCTCTGTGTGCAGCGTGGCTATGATTAACCTTATCGCCTGGCTACCTCCTGGAATATTATGAGAGTCAGTGATGTGACTTTAGCAAAAGACAGCCAACTCTTAGCCTTCAGCTTCAAAGAAAGGAAGCCTGAGCCATCAGTGACAAGAAACAGATAGTCTTACTGAAGGGCCACAGCAGGGAAGGAGACTGCGAAATCTGTAGTAAAGATGGCAAGTGAGAGGTTCCCAAATCCCCACATTCTGACATCCCAGAAGCCTATCCCTCATTATGAGACACATGAACCCTTGGTTGGTGCTCACCCTGAGGCTTCTCTGCTGCCTCTGTCCTCCTGGCCATCCTGCAAGTTTCCTGGCTTTGATGATAGGGTCTTTTTTTTTCTTTTTTCTTGAGACAAGGTCTCACTCTGTTACCCAGGCTGGAGTGCAGTGGTGCGATCTCTGCTCACTGCAACCTCTGCTTCCCAGGTTCAAGGGATTCTCCTGCCTCAGCCCTCCGAGTAGCTGGGATTACAGGTACTCGCCACCATTAGCAACTAATTTTTTTTTTTTTTAGTAGAGCTGGAGTTTCACTCTGTTGGCCAGGCTGGTCTTGAACTCCTGTTCTAAAATGATCCTCCTGCCTCAGCCTCCAAAAGTACTGGGATTACAGGCATGAGCCACCATGCCCGGCCAGTCACAGGGTCTTATGCAAAACCATGAAGGTATAAGAACTTTTCTTGTGCCTCTTTCTGTTTTCTCTCTTTGCGTCCTTTCTTTCAGTTTTGGAGCCCAGTGCAGAATGAAAATGTGGAATCCCATGTTAGAAAATTAAGAATTTCAAGATGGTGACAGCAGAGTGCTAAACTGAGCATGAGGTCCTGTTAAGTTTGGCGCCATATGTGAATGATTTGGTGGCACTGCCCATGAAAGGGGTGTGTTCCCACCCCTTTACCAACAGGCTTCAGCCTCTATGAGAAGCCTCAGCTTGGCTGGTCCAAGGGAACTGCCTGCCCCATAGTGTCCCAGACAGTCCTGTGCTTAATTTTTCTCCCTTGGAACGCTGTCTGCCCCCACTCAGCTGAGTTTGTATGTGATAAGGTGCCGATGTTATTATTCCATAACAGTGGAATAATAAGGCATCAGGAGCCGGGATTTTAACTCACTCTAGAGTCTCTGGTGGAAGAATTTCTAGGACAAGCTTCTGTAGGAAGGTACTTGAACCTTTTCAATTACAGATAATTCAGTCTCTTGCTTTTTCCTACCTGTGATTTGACCATGAGTGTTGGAATGTTTTTATCTATATATCCATCTGACAGTTATTGAAGACTACTGTCTCCCAAGCATAGTGCTAGGTCCTGGGAAGGCAAAGGGTGATAAAGTTCGTTCCCCGCCTTTGACGAGCTTCCTTCTACTTTGGTTAGCAGATACCAAGGATAAATCGTACAGATTGTGCTAGCACTGACTTCCTATGAGACACAAAAAGCGGTTTCGTGATACTGGAGAATGAAGTGTAGGTGGTGAGAGGGGTGGACTGTGGAGAGCGTTTTGTTTGCTTGTTTTTAACTACTGTCACAGGTAAAACCTGAGTAGTTAAAAGACAGACATGTGCAGAAATACAACTGACTCTATTTCTGAAATTGACTTGGTGTTGCTATGAATCCCACACTCTGCTTAAAGCAGTCTTGTTCTACACTGCTCAGGGAACTCAATCCCGTGCAGTGATTTTTCAGCCAAATGCATGTATTTTCTCTCAGTATTATCCAGCTCAGACATAGTCCTTCTGGGGATAAATACCTGATTATTTAGGGATTCTTCCCCACCTCCCTCTGAGAAAGACTCTCCTTTCA
The DNA here is from genome assembly GCF_009761245.1 of Sapajus apella. Taxonomy (NCBI): domain Eukaryota; kingdom Metazoa; phylum Chordata; class Mammalia; order Primates; family Cebidae; genus Sapajus; species Sapajus apella. The sequence continues at coordinate 12,321,590 of NW_022436946.1, read as the reverse complement.
CCAATTGTGAGTCAGGCTCCTCTGAGGACTCTTTCTCATGAGGCCCTAACCTTGGGCTTCTCTCTCTGCCCTTGTGGAATCCAGTTTGACCAAGAATCCTGCTATGTCACTTTAGCAAAAATCCCCCTCCTTTAGAATCTGTCTTTATTCCCCACCCTCGTTCTGTTATCACCCTGGCCTGCCTTCAGCAAGAATTCTATTGAGTCCATCGGACAAGAAATCCCCTTCTCCCTATTTCCTCTTAGTAATTTTCCATCGAGAACTCCTGCCCTGCTCCTTGGCTAACAGCCCCCACTTGCCCTCACTGGAGTCAGAGGTGAGCCCGGTCTCTCTCCCACTGCAAGGCCCCAGCGCAGTGGTCATTATACCTATAGTGATAGTTCCCAACTAACAAGGGTCACAAATGATTTTCTCTTTTTTTTTTTTTTTTTTTTTTTTGAGATGGAGACTCACTCTGTCACCCAAGCTGGAGTGAAGTGGTGTGATCTCAGCCTCCTGAGTAGCTGGGATTACAGGCATACACCACCCCGCCTGGCTAATTTTTGTATTTTTAGTAGAGATGGCATTTCACCATGCTGGTCAGGCTGCTCTTGAACTCTTGATCTTGTGATCCGCCCGCCTCAGCCTCCCAAAGTGCTGGGATTACAGACGTGAGCCCCAACGCCCAGATGATTTTCTCTTTAACACTTTGCCTGCTCTTTTCTAAGTTCCTAGGGCAGAGAAGTTACCATGTGTTGTTTTGTATTAGGGAGGTGACATTCCAGTCCTCCACCTACTGCTGACTCACCTGGGCCTTCTTCAGATATGGGCCTCCCTCCGGTGGCCTCTGCTGTGGTGGACCTGCCTGGTCACAGGACACCCAGGGCCAGGAGCTCTGAAGGTAGTGCAGCCTCATCTCCAGGATAACATCACACTCCTGCTGCTGACAGTGCCGTTGGCCTTCCCTCTCCCACCTGGGGACCTGGGTACTAAGTTACGGCCTCAGAGTGCAGGCCTTGGTGAGGCTATGTGGGACCACCTTCTTCAACCCCTCCTCCAGCCACCTAGGTCACTGGCTCAATCCCATGCTTCTCTGGAAGGCTGGCAAATCTCCCAGCTACCCCCAGGAGAACAGGGTTCCAGAACATTCTCATGTTCCCTTGAAACTGTGTGTATCTACCTCCCCCCACTCCACCTCAGGTTCTGGCCCTGATGCAAGGGCCAGAGGATCTCCCTGCCTCCTCCGCACCCTCTCCACTCCCAGCTCCCTTGGGCTTTTCTCCTGAGAAACAGGAACATCCTCAGATCTTGCATTCTTCCTAGATCTGCCTTCCACGCTGTACTGAGCCCTCTAAGTTTAGTTTCTTGATATGTGGAATGTAAACTGAGAGTTCTCAGAAAGCTCCTGTCTCTTGAAAGCCTGATTTTCGAATCCATTGTCCTCTTACGGACTTTAACATGTGAACCCAAAGCTGAGCAACAGCCTTTTTCTTGCTCTTGTCTCCGTCCTCCTCTTCCTGGGGCCAGGTCTGCATAGTTTACAGAATACTGAGCAAAAAGTCGGAACCACTTGAAGGGAAAAGGACGCTGTTTTGATGCTAGGCTAGGTCTAGGAGTCGGAACTTCATCCTATACACATTAGGTGCCACCGGCCTGGCGCGATGCCTCACGCCTGTAATCCCAGCAGTTTGGGGGCCAGTGCAGGTGGATCCCCCGAGGTCAGGAGTTCCAGACTAGCCTGGCCAACATGGCAAAACCCCGTCTCTACTAAAAATACAAAAAATTAGCTGGGTGTGGTGGCAGGCACCTGTAATCCCAGCTACTCGGGAGGCTGAGGCAAGAAGAATCGCTTCAACCTGGGAGGTGGAGGTTGCAGTGACCTGAGATCGTGCCATTGCACTCCAGCCTGGGCAACAGAGCGTCACTCCGTCTCATATATATACATGTGTATATATATATATATATATATATATGCATACATTAAGTGCCACTGAAGACGTTTTCTAGAAAAGGAGTACCACTGAGCAGGGGCGGAGCTTAGATACAGGCTGTGTTTGGCCCAAGTAGTTGTAAACATTTAAAAACCAAGAGATTTTACATACAAGTCTGGTTTTCCAGCTTCTCTTAAATGAAGATCTGGCAAAAGTGGATTCCCATGCCAGCAAAACAACATATGGCTGCAACTGAGGCGCGCTCACTGGTTTCAGATGGTCACAATCTTCCTAATTATCCCAGCCCCACTCAGCCCACTTCATTAATTTCTGGTAGCTTCCTGGGCCCTGCACCTTCCTCACTTACTCCCCCAGGGCTGTGTGAAAGACAGATTTGAGGGGCATCAAAAATAGTACCAAAGAAACCAGTCAGGCTGCTGTCAGGGAGGTCAGGTAAGAGCTCATGAGGGTTGGTTTTAGAACAATTTGAGGAGGGAGGGAGAGGAGAGTCAGATTAAATGTGGGCCGGGGCAGTGGCTCATGTCTGTAATCCCAGCACTCTGGGAGGCGGGCAGATCACCTAAGGTCAGGACTTCAAGACCATTCTGGCCAACATGGTCAAACTTGTCTCTACAAAAATACAAAAGTTAGCCGGGCATGATGGCCAGCGCCTGTAATCCCAGATACTCAGGAGGCTGAGGTGGAGAATCACTTGAACCCGGAAGGCAGAGGTTGCAGTAAGCCAAGATTGCAATTGTGCCAGGGAGGTGACCTGGGCAATGAGAAGTGAGAGGGGGAAGAGAACAAGAACACCGCCCAGGTTTCAGGCCTGAATAACCAGTGAACTCGCGAAACGTTAGCTAAAGAGTTAGGGCTCTATGGTGGCTCACGCTTGCAATCTCAGCACTTTGGGAGGTCAAGGAGGGTGCAGATCACCAGCGGCCAGGAGTTCAAGACCAGCCTGGCCAAAATAGCAAAATCTCATCTCTACTAAAAATTCAAAAAAGTTAGCCAGGCCTGGTGGTGCGAGCCTGTAATCCCGGCTACTCAGGAGGCTGACATAGGAGAATTGTTTGAACCCAGGAAGCAGAGGTTGCAGTGAGCCAAGATTGCGCCAATGCACTTCAGCCTGCATGACAAAGCGAGACTCTATCTCAAGAAAAAAAAAAAAAAAGATTAAGGAGTGTGGGGAGATGACCTGAACAATGAGACGTGAGAGAGAGGAAGGGGACAAGAACGTCGTCAGGTTTCAGGCCTGAGAAACCAGTGAACGGTCAGCCAAAGTGTGAGGACACTAGGAAGCCACGCTTGAGAAGACTGAGTTTGAGGGACCTGAGAGACAGGCAGGTGAAGATGTTCACCTGGAAGCACACATACCTGATCTAATATAAAGATATAACTTCGATATTAACAGTTTCTAAGCATAAGTTAGAGCCATGAGAGTTTTGTCGGGGAAAAGAAATAAAAATATTCCTCAAATCCTATGAGTTCTTTTTTTTTTTCCTTTGAGAAGGGGTTTCATCCTGCTGCCCAGGCTGGAATGCAGTGGCACGATCATATTTCATTTTGACCTCCACCTCCCAAGCTCAAGTGATCCTCCCACCACCTCCCAAGTAGCTGAGACCCCAGGCGCACACCACCACTCCCGGCTAATTTTTTATGTTTTCTTTTGGCAGAGATGGGCTTGCATCACATTGCCAAGGCTAGTCTCGAACTCCTGGACTCAAGCAATCCGCCAGCCTCAGCCTCCCAAAGTATTGAGATTACAGATGTGAGCCACTGCGCCGCGCCTCCTATGAGTTCTTAGTTGGGACAGACTCCAGTAACAAAGATTAACAAGAGGAAAACAAACACCTTTATTAAAACATGCAGTGCACATCACACCGGAGAAACCTCAGTGAGAATGATCTTAGAGCAGCGGCCTAGAACTCTGGCTCCTGCAGCATCTTCAACAAAGAACAATCAACTTGTAGAGAAACGACAGGATGAAGGGGAGTCGTTTTAAGCTTCCAAAGAGAGGAAACTGCAGGAAGGTAAATACATGGGGGAGACCTGACAGAATAATGTTTGTTTGCAGATTCCTCTGGTGCTATCTCGGGGCTGATGAGGGTGTAAAGCGCTCCAGCAGAGGAGAATTTACATCCTGTCTTCAGGGAGGAAACAACGAGGATAGGGAGCGTTTCCCCTTTGTCTGCTGTTTCTTAATTGTCGTTAGCTCAAAAATAATTTTTGTCAACAAGGCATATTTTGCGTTGACATATTCTGGTTTCCTATAGTTTCTTCTCCTGTTTCTCTTTTCTCCCCCGCTTCCCCACACCACGAATAAACAACACAGACGCTTGCTCTCAACTTTGATGTCAGGCCCAGTGAGTGCCACTTAACTCCACTCAAATAAAGCCAACTCCTAATGACATCCCAGCTAGCCATTGTCATAGCCAATGAACTCCAAAGACTATGGGAACATTTGCCTTCATTCACTTCACCCAGAAAGGTGTATAAAGCTAACATTCCATTTGTATTTAGTTAGATATTCTCTGGAACCCTCCTGCCTCCACTGTTTTCTTGGCTGATGTTTGCCTGTTCCTTAAGTTTCTGGGTAACTGCCTCTTCCTCAAAGTACCCTGCAGTGCACCGGACTCTAAGTCACGTAGTCAGTCATCTTCCATTTCACCCTTCACCTTACATTCTCAGTATTTAGCAGAAGTTACAGTTAAACACTTGGATGATTATTTGCTTACTGTCTACTGACCCACTAGATGTAAGGACAGGAGAACAGGGAATGTCATTTGCTTTTGTTCTCCACTGGTATCTGCAATAGATTTGACCCACAGACGGAATTCATGACTATTTATTAAATTGATTAGCCGTAGTTTAGGTGAAGCTTTTTAAAAAATACACAGCATTCTTCATCACCTGCTCATGAGGGAAGAATTGTTCTGGGAATTGTCCTCCTCTATAAACAGCTGGGAATATAGACAAAATATGTGAAACATTTTTCACATATTTAAACAACAGGCACAGCTGGATTGTGATCCTCTGAGAGAAGAGAAACAAACCAAGTGACCCTCTGATTGTTACAGCTGTATAGAGACAATTTCCAGACCACGGGAAGGGGAAAGAAAACCTGGTGACCTCTTTAAATAGAGGAGACAGATATAGAAGTTTGGAAAGACTGAGATTTCTGCTATGCGTAGGGCAGAGTGCCAGAGAGGAAGAAATTGCACCCAGAAAAGGATCCAGCGATCCCCTTAGGCCCAAATACTAATACTCCTTGGCTGTATACTAATCTGTGCACTGTAGGCTAAATTTCCACAAGGCTGAGAAAAGAATAGCTGCCCCAGTAATACAAGCTGAACAACTTCCTGAACTCAAACACATCTGGGAGAAATTTGGATCCCTGCTAGCCAGAATGAAGAGGCCTCATTGAATACCCAGTGTATTCAGCAGACTCCAGAAGGGTCATGTCTTAGTAGTAAGGTTAAACTAGCTCTAGAATAAAGACTATCTTACAGCGATCCTAAACAAAGTTTAAAAACGAGTATCTAAAATCAAGAGGATGACAAGTAATCTCACTGCTTCCCTCATCATAGTCAGCATTTTTAAAAGAAAGATAACAAAATTAAAACACTCAATAGCATAGAATTCAAATGTCTACCATTCAATGAAAAATTACTAGATATGCAAAAGAAAAGCAATAATATGTGATTCATAATCAGGGAGATAATTAGTCAATAGAAACAACCAGGGCTGGTCTAAAGGGAGTGAGTTATTCCAATTGACTGTTCACAGTCAGCTACAGATCAAACTTTTCGTTCTATTCCTTCACCCTTCCTCCCTATTGCACTTGACTAGTTCTGGAGAGAGACAGAGACAGAGACAGACAGAGAGAGAGAGAGAGAAGAAACAGCCAACACAGATGATGAAATTAGCAAATAAGGATATTTTAAAGTTTGAAAGTAGGCTTGGCCCAGTTGCTCCAGCCTATAATCTCAGCAGTTTGCGGGGCCAAGGCTGGAGGATCACTTGAGCCCAAGAGTTTGAGGCCAGCTTGGGCAACATGAGGACACCCTGCAATCTTTAGAAAAAGTAAATATAAAAAAATTAGCATGGAAGCACACACCTGTGGTCCCAACTACTCACTACTCAGGAGACTGAAGAGGGAGGATTGCTTGAGTACAGGAGGTGAAGGCTGCGGTGAGCCATGTTCATACCACTGCATTCTAGCCAGGGCAACAGAGAAAAACCCTGTCTGAACAACAACAAAAGAAAACAGTTGTTAAAATTACAATAATGTTATTTAAAGAAAAATATAAACAAAATAAGGAAAAAATGAAAGCTATAAAGAGAACAACATGCTATTATAAGACTGAAAAATACAATACATAAAATGAAACATTTGTTAGACAGAACTTATGGCAGATTAGGCCCTACAGAAGAAAAGATCAGTGAACTTGGAAATAACAGCAATATAAACTATTCAAGCTGAATCACAGAGAGAAAAAAATACCGAAAAGTTAATAGAGTGACCTGTCAGACAATACGGAGCAGTCTAATATGTGTAACCGGAGTATCAGACAGCAAGTAAAAAAACATGTAAATACACATATATATGTATATTTGTTTATTTAAGAATATTGACCAGAAAATTCCAAATTTTGTGAAAATTATATATCCCCAGATCCAAGAATCTCAACAAATGTGAGGATATATATGTGTGTGTGTGTGTGTGTGTATAATTGTGGATGCACACACACTTATCTTTTTCCTGATATTTTCTTCTGTAAATCCTAATCTTCCATAAGTTCTGTCTAATAAATTTTTCATTTTATGTGTTGTATTTTTCAGCCCTGTAATGTCCCATGTTGTTCTCTTTATACACACACATACACTCAAACTACACCAACAGACATCATAATCAAATTTCTAGAAACCTGTGATAAGGAGAAATTTTTGAAAACAGCTAGAGGAAATAGAGAACAATGATATAAAATACCACATATTCATCATTATGTGGCATTATGTGGCTTTTATTTTTAAGCTGGAAGATGAAATAACTCTATCTTCAAAGTGATGAAATAAGATCCCCATGACTTAAAATAATATGGACATATTAGTAATAACATCTTTCAAACAAAAACTGAGGACATGCCATCAGTAGAGGTAGTCCAGCTCTAAAATTCTTCAGGCAAAATGAAAACAACAGATGGAAATTGGCCCTTATGCAAATGAATGCTAGAAAAACAAATATGTAAGTATATTACTTTTTTCTTCACACGAACAAAAATTCTCTCAAAAATAATTGTTGAAATCAAAAAGTAATGCCAATCTATTTTGTAGGGCTTATAACATAAGCAAAAGCTTAAGGAATGACAAAAAATAGCGTAAAGCATAGGAAGGAAGAAATGGGAGTATAATCCCATGGTGAGGATTTTGCATTAAATATGAAAGGCTGTTATATTACTTGAAGATAGAGTGTGATAAGTTAAAAATTTATTTTCAGATCATCAAGTCTAGAGAAAATAAGTAAAGATGCACAGTGAATAAGTCAGTTACAGAGATAAAACACCCAATCCCAAAGAGAGCAAGAAAAGAGGAAGGGAAAAGAACAACGAATAGATAAAACAAATAGAATGTATCTATCAAGAGGGTAGACTTAAATTCAACTATATCAATGATTACATTAAATGTAAACAGCCACTATTTTACATTTTTACATTTACATACACCGCAATTCAAAGGCAGAGATTGCCGGACTGTATGAGAAGCAAGACTCACTATAAGCTGCTGCTAATAGACTTAAATATAAAGACATGTATAAGTTAAACGTAAAAGGATGAAAGATTATACTATGTCAATAACAATCACGAGAAATCTAGAGTGACTATGTTAATGTCAGACAAATAGACTTCAGGACAAAGAATATTATTAGGGATCAGTAAGATCATGTCATGATAACAGAATCAATTCAACAAGGGGACATAACAATCCTAAAAATATATGCTTAATAGCAAAGTTTCAAAATATATAAAACAAAAACTGAGGGATTGATTGACAGAAGACATATTCCAATCTACAATTATAGATAGAGATTTTAATACTTACTTCTCAGTACTTGATAGAAAAAGTCAATAGAAAATCAATAAAGATCAGCTGGGCACGGTGACTCACGCCTATAATTCCAGCACTTTCGGAGGCCTAGGCAGGAGGATTACAAGGTCAGGAGTTCGAGACCAGCCTGGTCAATATGGTGAAACCCCGTCTCTACTAAAAATACAAAAATTAGCCAGGTGTGGTAGCGGGTGCCTGTAGTCCCAGCTACTCAGGAGGCTGAGGCAGGAGAATCACTTGAACCCAGGAGGCGGAGGTTGCAATAAGCTGAGATCGTGCCACTGCACTCCAGCCTGGGCCACAGAGCAAGGATCCATCCTCCCCGCTCAAAAAAACCCACAAAAATTAGTAAAGATCTGGAGACTTTAACAATACCATCAGTCCACTTGGCCTAATAGAATGGTATACCCTAATAGAATGCTACTTGGCCTAGTAGAATGCTACATGGCTGGTGCTGTACACCCAGAAGGACACACATTCTTTTCAAATTCACATGGAACATTCACTAATACAGACCATATGCTAGACTATAAAACACATTGCAATACATTTAAAAGTACTTAATTCACACAGAGATTGTCCTCTGACCAAAATGAAATTAAGCTAAAAAGTTTACTAAAATAATACCTGAAAAATCTCTAAATATTGGAAATTAAACAATACAGTTCTGAATAGCTCGTGGATCAAAAAAATAGAAGGAAAGAAAACAGTACAAGTTACCCTTCCTTTGTACAGGTCCCCAGTATGCACAGATGTCAAATATAAAAAAATAACACCAGTCCCCCAACAACATGGTTCAAATTTCAGCTACCACATTTCTGTTACCACAGTATATTAACTGCAAGCAATCCCATAAAATATAAACATCATTGTTAACGCATTAGTCCATGAATAATTATACAAGTAACATCATGTGTATCATGATCCGTGACCAATCACAGCCCTTCTTCTAAAGGCTGTTGGTGATTGGTTGCTGTGCATCTCATAGTTTACACACATATAGTAAAGCTGTTTCCTCTTTGTCTCCCATTGATAAACTCCCATGGCATTTTATAAAAATCGATGACCAAAAGAAGAAATTAGCCAGAAAATATGAAAGTGCAGCAAGCAAACAAAAAGTTATAATGTTAGAAGCGAAACATTTGTATTGAATGTAAATGGAATTACAGAAAAAAATAGCTGATATGGGAATGTTAATATGGTCACTTTTTGAAAGACTAATTACTCAGTCAAAAGACTTAATGAAAGTAACAAATGAAGAGAGTATCTATGATGAAAAGGATGAAGATGTGTCCCAAAATAAGTGATGCCAGAAAAAACTTTACATGAAGGGAATTCTCAGATAGTTCACACCACTGAAAATGCAAAGGATAAGATGCTAGAAATTGATCTAAACTTAGAAAGGAGTCTGACAATTCACAGAGGCATAGAAAAGAGGCTTCCTTAGTATCATAAATTACACAATGAGAAGGCATCAAGCATTGTCCAAACTACTCCTGATAACATCTTTTAAATTGTGTAACATATACTTAATATAAAATTTATCATTTTAACTATTTTAAAGTGTAAGTTGAGTTGCATTGCCTACATTCATTATTGTTGTGCAGCTATCACTATCCTCCATCTCCAGAACTTCATCATTTTCCCAAACTGAAACTCTACATTCATTCTTTCAAAGCTGTTTGTGGGTATTTTCCCCCACAGGGCTTATTGGGTTTATAACTGGAGGAAGTCACATGTGTGCAAAATGCAGCCCACACTATCCCAAAGCAGAGTCAGAACTGAAGGCTAACTGATACGTTTTTACAAAGACCACAAAGTACTTTAGTTCTTAATGTTTCTAATATTTTAAATTATATTATTAAAAAGTTTCACCATACGTATCATTCTCCTACACATTTATAAAAGACATTGTTTTTAATGTCATTGATAGAGAAACTTAAAAGGTCACTGTAAGGCCGGTTGCCTCGCTGGGAGGCCAGACACACCCACCTCTGCACCCGGCACCAGGCTCTGCACTCGGCACCTAGCTCTGACACATGGCTCCCCTGGAAGGCTCCAGCTAATGCAACCCTGGCCGGTTCTCCCACCGGAAAACCCACCCAACAACCCGCCAACCAATAGTGGCCTGCCCTGTCTCAATCCTGCTCCCCTGGAGCCAATCAGAGCACCCAGCTGTTGCTCGTTCCTCATAGCCATAAAAATCCCACGCCCCAGGAAGTCTGCGCGACTTCTCTGGCCTCTTTCCCAGGGACCATGGAACCTCGCCTGGGAGTTGAATAAATTAGCATTTAATTTTCTTATACTGGCCTCAGCTTCCTCATTTTAAACTCGGCAATAACCCTTACAGTCACAGAACGTGTAATTTTTTGTATCTATTATGAAGATCACTTTGCATGATTTCAGCTAGCATCGTACTTTTTATGGTTCTTTCCTACTATGTAAAACAAGGACTGCCTAGTCGGGTATATATAAAAATTTGTGAGGTGCATCAAAATTCTTTAAAGGAAAATTCAAAGTACTGCAAACTTGGATTAGAAAAGAAGATCCTAAAGTCAACTAAGATTTCACCTTAAAGCCAGAAAAAGAAGAACAAACTGAACCCAAAGAAAGGAAGTCATAAAGAGCAGAAATTAGTGTATAGAAAAATGCAATAAACAACAGAGAAAAATAAGTGAAATCAAATGACCCAGGAATAGTATTCCTAAGATTTATGTGAAAGAAATAAAAACACATGCCTGTGCAAAGACTGGTATCCTAATGCTCATGGAACCTTTATTCATTATAACCCACACCAAAAACAAGACAAATAGTCATCAAGGGTTGAATGGAAAAATAAATTGTGGTATATCCATTCAATAGCATGCCACTACTCTGCAGTAAAAAGGAATAAACTACAAGTTTATACAACAACACAAATTTTAACATTTTGAAAGCGTTATGCTGTGTAAAAAATAGCCAGATGCCAAAAGGTACATCTGGTATAATTCTATTTCTATGAAAATCTGGAACAGGAAAGTCTAATCTGTATTGATTGAAAGTAGATTAGTGGTTGCCTGCTACCGGGGGTGAACTGAGGGGATTGACCACCAAAGGGCATGAAGAAACTTTTTAGGGTGATGGAAATGGTCTATATTTCATTTGTTATAGTGGTTACTTAGGTGTCTATATTTGTCAAAACTTGCCAAACCGTACATTTAATGTGTGCGCATTTAATTGAAAATAAAATAAAAAATAATTATGAGGAATATCAAAATGTGAATTTGAGAAATATGTTTATGTAACCTTGAATTCTTGTGAACCAAGAGTGCAGATGGTGGTATGGGGGTGGGTTGGGAGTGGCATGGACATGTTTACAGTGATGCCTGTTTGTTTTCAGATACGTGTGTGTGTGTGTCCGTGTATGTGTGGGGCTGGGTGTGTGTGTGTGTGTATGTGTGGTGATGGTGATAGCGAGAGAGCCTTCATTGTATACCTATTTTCAACACCAAAATTCAGTCAACAGTAAAAAAAAAAAAAAACACAAAAACTTCTACACCATCTACCTTAAATGCAGGCATGTTCTCTGACAATGTGTAATTTACAACCCAACGCTCTACAGCCAAGTGAGTTTCTCTCTCTCCAAGTTCCCTAACAACAAGCCACCTACTTCCTGGGGTTTTTTTTTCCAGGAACTAGGTCTTTCAGGCAACTAAAGGGTTATAGTCGCCTCCTCCCCACCCCTCCCCGCCCCACCTCCACACAGCATTGTACTTCCTGGGGGAATTCAGACCCAACCTGAACTAGATTTTGGAAGCCTGACAGACAGTTCCTCCACCACCTGTGGCCTGAGAGGATGTAGGGCTGCCGCTAGCAACCTGAAACAGAATGGAAGGCGGAGGGCCCCACAAACTATCCTAGAAGGTGCTCGATTTCCTACTTTGAAAGATGTCACAGTTTTCTTTGAGCCTTGGCCCAGGGAAAAGGATAACAGGCTTTATTGCATTTAATTGGTCATGTCTTCTGGGACCAACCCTCTTGCTCAGCAAACCAGTTCCAAGCCTAATGGGCCAGGCAATCTGCCCAGCAGCATCCCTTCCAGAAGACTTGGCCTGGGCTCAGCTTCTTCCAGGACTGGACATCTGGGTTTTCTGCTGCGGAATTTTGTGGAAATTGCTGGGGCTCTGCTTCACCAATGTCCATTCAGTGTTGCTTCTGTTCATTCTTCCACATAGCACTGTTTGCAAAGCCCGGAAGCTGCCTACCTTCTCTTGTTAAGCACCTTCTTCACAAGTTACTTCTTTTAAACAGCTGCACATGATATTCCAAAGTTGCATTCATATAGCATCCTTTTATGCTGGATGTTACAAATGATTGAGCTTGGCAGAAGTCACAGAACTTCTTGTTTTCTTAAGCTGCAACTTACAAGAGGTTATTTACTAGAGTAGAATAAACCGCAGCCAGCTCTTCAATCCATACACTTTGGCGCTCAAGTTGATGATACCTCGTATGAAACATTCAATAATAGTGCCCCAAACCAAAACAGCTATTCATTGTTTTTTCCATCTCCAAGGTTTAGGATGTGATTGTGTCATATGAGAAACACCAGCTTCCTTGCCTGAGGCTGAATCTAGAATAGACAATGCCCACCCCACAGAGAGATCAGCAATACAGAGATATCTACTGAGAGGCTTCTCCTCCTTTCCCATCTACAGCTTCCTTTTGGGGATCCCAACTTGATTTCCAAGGTCTCTGATTCACCAATCAAACCAAGTCCACTTTAATCATTTCCAATTCCCTCTCACATGTCCTTGGGACTGGATAGAGCCAGGCAGACGAACAACTTACACATTAGAGCTAAAAACTCAAGATTCTAAAGTTAACCTAAAACATAAATGCATTTTTTTTCACTGCAGCAGAATTTCTTTTGCTCCCATAAATGCTGGCCAAGAAAATCGAAGTAAAATCTCTGGGGAGAATAGTTGAATGTCACAACCAGAGCCACATTATCAAGAATGAGGCTGACCTGAGTTATATTACAGATGAAGAACCTTATAGGATTGATGCCTGTTATCAGATCAGAATCACCCAAAACCTATTTAAGATGTGTGTGGTTAACACTGGCTGCTAGGGTGCTCTTATGCACCATTCAGGAATAAAAATAGGGTGCTCTCAGCTCATGTGTCCTCAGGGCACCAGGGCAAACTACACAAGCATGGCACTGGTATCTGTCCAGAAATGAAGAGAAGTTGCTAGAAAATGGCCAAGCCAATCAACCACGATTTCGGACGTATTTTTTAATTTGTTTTCAAGTTTAATTGGAAGGTAGAAATGGTAGTTTCACCCAACTGTCAAAGTGAAACAACTTAACATGCTCCTTTGACCTATTGCCAACTAGTTTGATACAAGGCAAGACGGAAAAACTTAGAATAGAAATCCCACATTTCTAGCATGTGTACCCCCTCTCTGATCTAGATAGAGAAAGTGGGTGGGAGGGTTGGGAGTGGGGGTAGAAGTTCCTCTTAAACTCAAACTCCCCAGAAACTTTTTCCTGCAGTTGTAAAAGTATTGGTAATTTTTAATAAGTTTACTCTGTGTTTTACAAACATTACTCTTGAGAGCTTCATCTCACCAGAAGCAGAAGTATCCAGCATTGTGGGATAACAAGGCCCCCAGGGTATTTCCAACCAGACTGGCAATGAGAAGCCATAGAATCACCTAACAAAGGAACCATCATTCTCATGCATTACCTAACAATTGTTGATCCCCGACATGTTCAACCAGAATAAAGAAGCTTTAGAGAATAATGTGAAGACTCACTGACCCCCAAACAGACCTCACAAATTGGCAATTCCATTGATGAATCTGGTCCATAATTTTGTAGGTGCAGAAAAGATGTTGTAAGTGTCCCAGCATTGGCTAGTCTGGAGATGCTGACTCACTCAAAGTCCACAAGATAATGATGTATGAAGCTAGAATGCAAATTGAGAATTTTACACTCATGGTGACCTGAGTAGCCTGTTCCTTTCTTTTAAACAAGCTACATTAATATCAGATTGGTTAATTTATTTTATTTTATTTATTTACTTACTTTTTTGAGATGGAGTCTCACTCTATCACCCAGGCTGGAGTTCAGTGATGCGATCCAGGCTCACTACAACCTCCACCTTCTGGGTTCAAGTGATTCTGATGCCTCAGCCTTTGAAATAGCTGGGACTCAGGCACATGCCACCATGCCCAGCTAATTTTTATATTTTTAGTAGAGATAGGATTTCGCCATGTTGGCCGGGCTGGTCTCAAATTCCTGGGCTAAAGTGATCCGTCCACCTCAGCCCCCCAAAGTGCTAGAGTAGGTATTAGGCATGGAGCACCCAGAAAGGCAGTGAGGGCATAATGCATTACACCCTGATGGCCTGTCATGTCTATTTCTTTTCTTTTTTTCTTTTTCTTTTTTTTTTGTTTTTGAGATGAAGTTTCCCTTTGTCGCCCACGCTGGAGTGCAATGGCATGATCTTGGCTCACTGCAACCTCCACTTCCAGGTTCAAATAATTCTGTCTCAGCCTCCTGAGTAGCTAGGACTACAGACACATGTCACAATGCATGGCTAATTTTTGTATTTTTAGTAGAGACAGGATTTCACCATATTGGTCGGGCTGGTCTTGAACACCTGACCTGTGATCCACCCGCCTCCCCCTCCCAAAGTGCTTCGATTATAGGCGTGAGCCACCACGTTGGGCCCATTTCTAAATTAGAGATAGGCTTGCCAAACCAAATACATAGTTACTGTCAGAGTACCTTCTTCTCAGCCACATGCTTTTGTGAGTCTTTTTTTCATTGGTGTCTGCTGTTGATTAATTCCCTGTCTGGTTGACATTTCTTTTTTCTGTGTTCCTACCTTCCGTTAAGTTTACCAGTAGTCATTCAATAGAGTTACTCTCTTTGGTGGTGCTGGTCTGGCAAGCTGCTTTCTGAATTTCACTCATCAAATGTAGTCTCATTTCAAGTTGTTAGAGAGCATTTCCCCAAGCACCGCCTACATTCTGAAAGAATATGAAGGTATTTGATGAAAACCTGCAAACCATGTGGTTTGGTGATAGTGCCTCATGGGATGGGCAGAGCTTCAGAGCAGGAGAGAGGAGGCGTCAGTCACCATGATGATTGTGTATTTGTGGGTTTTTTTTCCTTAAAGGAATATTTGGCTGCAGGATCACTAAGGTGTGACGATAGAAGGAGGAAGAAGGAAAGAAAAAAGATATTAATCAACACCTGCAGATTGGAGGTGTGGCAACCACAAGGTACCTCTTGATAGCTTCCGACTGAGTACAGTCGTTACTGAGCCCCTATGACGTTCAGGGTGCACAGCTCTGCTCTATGAGGCTTTCAGGGAAATGAAGACAGCTTGTTATAAATGATCAATGAAATTTGCTCTTCTTGCCTGGCCAGTACATCAATTTCCCCTCATTGGTCTGGAATATCTAGAACTAAGGAGGGATACTAGGGGAGATTAAGGGGATTGTTAGAGAAGGAATCCAGTGAGATAGAAGATATCACTGTCCAGCCTTCCATAATAGGGCTTTGCAGCAGGACATTAGCTTTATGACCTTGCCTACTACCTTGACAAAAGGTTGTCTCTGTGTCTTTATCTACTCTTTAGCTTACAGATGAGTCTGCCTGACCAACCAGATCACAGAGTTCTACATAAGGTCATTCAAGAACAGGAAGTGGGTTAGTGAAGGCCAGTGTGTGAGGTGGGGAAGGGGGACTGTTTCTTTTGGACCCCAGAGAAGTGGGAATAAGAAAAGGAGGCAGGTTGGGGAGGCAGATGAGCCACATGAATGTCCCATTTGTCCTTTCCTGACTTTTGGCCTAGAGTAGGAGGATATCCTACTCGATTTTTTTGTTATTTTCCATAGTTATGTTTCTTATGGTCACTGTTACGGGAGACCAAAACACCTAATCCCCAAATATAAAGAGCTATTGAGCTGAAACCGATAAGAAGAAGAAGCAGATGCAGGAACGCTCTCTACCCTCTCTCTATTGACCTGAAAGCAGGACGTAGTTTTACAAAGATAAAAGGTATCTTCCTTCCTCCCTGCCCCCATCAGGGAGAACAAAGTGAAACACTGAACACAACTTTGGACGTTTATTGGCCTGAAAATGGTACCAAAGGAATCTACATCTAAGACTTTACTAACTGACCTTTATCTGCCATTCATTTACCTTCCCCCAGACTGCCACCCCTAGAGACTCAATGTCCTTTTCCTTTGTCCAGTTACTTTTCTAAAAATTTAGTGTTCTTTGATGAAAATGCTATGTGAGGTGGAATTCAAAACCACCTCTTTGAGAACCACTCATTCCCTGGATGTCACCCATGTGTATACGAAATATACACGTTAATAAACTTCTGTTTGTTTTTCTCTTGCTAATCCTGTTACAGGGGTCAGAACCTATGGTGATTAAAGAAAAAAATTCTTCCTTTCCACCACGAACACTGAATTAGCAAATACTAAACCATTGCTCTTAAGAGAAATACAGAGTTGTGTTCCTGTGGGCCTCTGTTCACAGCATTTTTTTTTTCTTTTAAATAGACTACTTTTAGAGCAATTTTAGATTCACAGCAAAGTAAAGCAGAAAGTACAGAGAACTACCATATACCACCTGCCCCTGCCCCTCCCTTTGCACAGCCTCCTCCACCATCAACATCCCTCACAGAGTGGTACATTTGCTGCAATTGATAAACCTACATAATCACTCAACATCTATGGCTTACGTTAGGGTTCACTCCTGTTGTTGTCCATTCTATGAGTTATGTCATTATGCAAGTGCATAATGACATACACCCACCATTATAGTATTGCATTATACAGAGTATTTCCATTGACCTAAAAATTCTCTGTTCTTTGCCTATTCATCCCTCTCTTCTCCCTAATCCCTGGCAACCACCGATCTTTTCACTGTCTCCATAGTTTATGTTTTGCCTTTTCCAGAATGTTATATGGTTGGAATCATACAGAATGGAGGTTTTCAGATTGGGTTTCTCTTAGTACTATGCATTTAAGATTCCTCCATGTGTTTTCGTGGCTTCACAGTTCCTTTATTTTTAGTGCTGACAAATATTCTAATGTCTGGATGTGCCACAGGGTTTTAGATTGAATTGTGTCCTCCCAGAATCTATATGTTGAAGCTCAAGCCTTCAATGGGACTATATTTGGTGATAAGGCCCTTTAAGGGGGTAATTTAGGTTAAATGAGGTCTTACGATAGGGCCTTCATTGGATGGGACTGGTGTTCTTTTTTGAGATGGAGTTTCACTTTGTCACCCAGGCTGGAGTGCAGTGGCATGAGCTCAGCTCACTGCAACCTCCATCTAGCGGGTTCAAGCAATTCTCCTGCTTCAGCCTCCCAAGTAGCTGGGATTGCAGGCACCCGCCACCATGCCCTGCTAATTTTTTGTATTTTTTAGTAGAGATGGGATTTCACCATGTTGGCCAGGCTGGTCACAAACTCCTGATCTCAGGTGATCCACCCACCTCGGCCTCCCAGAGTGCTAGGATTACAGGTGTGAGCCATCTCACTTGGCCAGGACTGATGTTCTTATAAGAAGAGATACCACAGAGCTTGCTGTCTCAAGAAAAGGCCACGTGAGGATTTAACAAGAAAGCTGCCATCTGCAATCCAGGAAGAGAGCCCTCACCAGAACTCAGATCATCTGGGGCCTTGATCTTGGACTTTTAACTGCCAGAACTGTTAGAAAATAAATTTTTGTTGTTTTAGCCACTCAGTCTGTGTTATTCTGTTATGTTGGCCTGAGCAAATACACACAGTTTATCTATTCACTTAATGAAGGTGTCTTGAGTGCTTCTTAGTTATGGCAATTATGAATAATGCTGTTATAAATATTCATGTACAGGGTTTTTGTGTGGACATAAGTTTTCATCTCATGTGGGTAAGAACCAAGAAGTGAAACTGTTAGATCATATGGTAAGAGTGTGTTTAGCTTTGTAAAAAAAAAAAACTGCCAAACTGACCATACCATTTTGCATTCTCACAGGCAATGAATGAGAATTCCTGTTGCCCTGCATCCTTACAAGCATTTGGTGTTTTCAGTGCTCCAGATTTTGGCCATTCTAATAGGCATGTAGTGATATTGCATTTTTTTTTTTTTTGAGAGACAGAGTTTTGCCCTTTTTGCCCAGGCTGGAGTGGATTGGTGCAGTCTCAGCTCACTGCAGCCCGCCCCTCCCAGGTTCAAGCAATTCTCCTCTCTCCACCTCCCAAGTAGCTGGGATTATAGGCATGTGCCACCACACCCCGCTAATTTTGTATTTTTAGTAGAGGCAGGGTTTCACCACATTGGCCAGGCTGGTCTTGAACTCCTGACCTCACGTGATCCACCTGCCTCAGCCTCCCAAAGTGCTGGGATTACAGGCATGAGTCACTGGGCCTGGCCCACACTGTTGTTTTAATTTGCAAGTCCCTGATGTCGTATGATGTGGAGCATCTTTTTATATGTTGATTTTCTATTTGTATATCTTCTCTTCTGAGGTGTCTGTTCTTGTCTTTTGCCCTTCTTTTTCAGCAGATTATTCATTTTCTTATTGTTGAATTTTAAGAGCTCTTTGTATATGTGTTAGTCCATTCTCACACTGCTATAAAGAAATACTTGAGATTGGGTAATTTATAAAGAAAAGAGGTTTAATTGGCTCATGGTTCTGCAGGCTGTATAGGGTTCTGCTTCTGGGGAGGCCTCAGGAAACTTAGAATCATGGCAGAAGGCAAAGGGGAAGCTGGTCCATCTTACAGGACCAGAGCAGGAGGAAGAGAGGGGGGAGGTGCCACACACTTTTAAACAACCAGATCTCCTGAGAACTCTGTCATGAGACAGCACTACGGGGATGGTGCTAAACCATTAGAATCCACCCCATGGTCCAACCACCTTCCACCAGGACCCACTTCCAACATGGTTTTACAATTCAACAGACCTGAGTGAAGACACAGATGCAAACCATGTCAGTATAGTTTGAATGACAGTTCTTTACCAGATATGACTGCTTACAAATATTTCCTCTCAGTTTGCAGCTTTTTCCTTCACTTAATAGTGAATTTTACAAGGAATAAGTATTTTTAATACTTAGTAAAGTATGTGTCTATTTTAAAACACCTTACTTAATAAATATTATTGACTCAGTAACACTGAACTCATGGCCAGTAGTAACGCTATAAATCAAGCCTGACTGAAGCTTATCTAAGATATGTTGCCTCAATCTGCCCAGGCTGAGCTAACAAAATCCCACAGACTCTGTGGCTTAAAGTGCCAAAATCTATTTTCTCAAAGTTCTGGTGGCTAAACTCCAAGATCAAGGTGCCCGCAGGTTTGGTTTCTGGTAAGGGCTCTCTTACTGGCTTTCAGACAATTGCTTTGTCCACATATGGTTTTCCTCTGAGGTGGGAGATGGGCAGGATGGGCAGAAGAGAGAGAAAACTCTTTTAATAAAGACAGTAATTTTATCAGGTCAGGGCCCCACTTTATGGCCCCCTCTTATAACCTTATAAAGCTCATTCTTTTAACCTTAAAAACTCCTTAAAGACCCCATTTCCATATATAGCCAAACTTGGAATAAGCCTTCAATATATGAATTTGCAGGGACACAAACCCTCAGTCCATAACAAATCTTATCTCTCTAAGGCACATCACAGCGTTCTTCAGCTTAGAAACACTAAACATCACCTCTGCACTGTGGCAGGGAGCCATTTGAAACAGTAAAATCACCAAGAAAAACCGCAAAAATGAAAGCATGTGCAACAAAGCAGGCAGAATGAGAGCTGAAACAAAAAGGCAGAGCCTCACCTGTCTTGACCACAGCTGGAAAGGTGCATGGTGAGTGACTCAAACTTTTGACCACGTCATGCATGTCCGTGAATGATACAAAGGCACAAGTATTGATTTGGGGGTTACAAATAAATTTTAGCAAACAGGCAAATCTACAAATAATGAAAGACCAACTGTATGTATTTTGGATACATTGAGAGGATCACCCAGGACAGGGGCTGCCACACACACCCATTGGATGAAAGGGAGAGGGCTACAGTGCAGACGGGCTCACACGCATCTGTGATCATCCGGGTGCTTAAGAGGATGGAAGGGCATGAGCAGACGGAAAGGCCTAGCCGGCAGCCTGAAGCCTGCCTTCATTCTCTTACCCCACAGGATGCTTCAATGAAAGCCAGAGGACTTGCCACAAGGCCTGGTGTCACAAAGCAAGGTGACCCCACAGGACAGGATAGACAGCCAAGACAATGGATGGAGGCAGCAGATACGCAAAGGGCTAGAGCTCATTAGAGTTGAAGAGAAGCAAAGGGCAGGAAATGAGTGTCAAGTTCTTTTTAAGAACATTGCTGGAGCCTGACACTGCCAGCTGCAGATTTCAGCCTTAAAGAGCAACAGGGAAACAGCCTTGGACAAGGGACTGGCCCTTAAAGATACACGGATTCCTGTCAGTGCAGCCCATGAGCTGTCATGAGCCCAGGGCCTATCCATATCCCAACAGCACCACATGGAACCGGTAAGTCACATTCTTTTCTATGATTTCACCTAGACCTCACTCTCTCAACTAGGTTAAAATTCAGAGGGTAAGGTCAAGTTAAGTGAGCCACTGAGTAACTTTATCCCATAGTGACTTAAGATGGCCTAAGGGACTATTTAAATTACTGGAGCGCTAAGCTTTAAGTCAGATTGGACATTTAGCCTTTCCCCCATGTACCAATGAGTAAAAGCTTGGGAGGGCCAATTTAGTTAAACAAAAGATAAAGAAATTCCCTTTTCCCTACATCTCAGCTGTACTATGAACTGACGTATGTGATCCAGTTACATAATGTTTTTAATTGGCTGTCCTCTTAATGGTGGTCATAATCTAGGGAGGAAATTAGATGCTTCATGATTAATCATCATAATAAGACAATTTAGGATGAGAATTTCAAGTCTTCATTAAGTTGGTTTGTTTTATCCAGAGGGCAGCAGTGAACTTTGGCAATGCTGGCAAAGAAAGACATTGAATTGGTACTCACAACAGCGAATGCTACTCTGAATGCCTTGGGAAGGCTGTTACCGTACTTTCAGACGTGTTTTTTATGGTTTTCAGGGCTGACTGCAAAAAGCCAACCTGTCGGGTGCACAGCATCACAGCACTGCCCTGCCATCTTCCTTTCTCCTTCCCCACCACTCTATACCTCCACATCCCCTCCTGATTCCAAGACGCCTGGCCTGGGCCATCTCACATAACCAATGCTCTCGGCAGTAGTGGCAGTAGGGATTACTTCCCTTTTGGTCTACTCATTCCCTTAATTGTCCAGCAATTCATGTTGGTGATATTGCTCTTAAGATTCAAAATGTGCTGATGATTTTCCACTGCCACCCCTGTCTGCCCTTCTCACCCCTGTTTAGTGCCCTGAGAAGCTGCCCCTTGGGATTGTGCATTCGGGCTCTCTTGCTGGCTGGCCTCCAGTTGGGCTCTACCTTGGAAGGTGCCCGCCCTGTTTCACCCTCCCTGTCTCTGGCACCTGCTGCATCCCTTTTTGGCTACAGCCTTTGTTGGGGGCCTGTCCTCAGCCACCCCACTGCTTAATGGGATTTAGTGACACTATGGCATTCCCCTTTTTCCTTCAGCCCTATGGGTGGTGATGATTTCTAGCTATTGTCAGCCTCTGAGTGCTTTAAAAACCCCTATTGTTTCCCTTAAACCTACCCACATGCTCATAATTTCTTCATTGAAATTCTTTATTCAATCACAGGAGTTGGAGTCTGCTTCCTGCTGGAACCCCTCCTGATCCTTTAAGTTAATCTCTAATTTGCTATTGGCGATGCTTCCTTTAAGCCCTGAGTTCTTCATAGTTTAGCCTGTAGACAGCCTGCTTTCAGAATTGTCATAGGTGCTTGCTAAAAATGCAGTTTCCTGGGGCCCATCTTTCTAATCAGAATCTCTAAGAGAGTCCAGTGGTGATGAGTACCTCTCCATTTTAACAGGCTCCTGAAGCTGCAGGCCCTGGTAAGAAGCTCACCACTGCGGGGAGTCAGCTAGTGCCTGAGAACGTGTTCTTGGGAAAGTCAGTAGCCTTCCAGAACGCTGTGATAAAGCCCTTCTTTATCCATTAAGATTAACTACATACATTTCAAGTGATTTAAACTTCTAAGAGAAAGAAGTACCTATAAATAAGATTTTTTTTTTTTAATTTGAGACTGAGTTTTGCTCTTGTTGGCCAAGCTGGACTGCAATGGCGCAATCTTGGCTCACTGTAACCTCTGCCTCCTGGGTTCAAGGGATTCTTGAACCTCAGTCAAGAATAGCTGGGATTACAGGCATGTGCCACCATGCCTGTCTAATTTTGTATTTTTTTTTTAGTAGAGTTGAGGTTTCTCCATGTTTAGTCAGGCTGGTCTCAAACTCCTGACCTCAGGTGATCCGCCCGCCTCAGCAATAAGATATTTTTGAGCTAAACCCACTAAACATTTGGAGGCCTGCTGAACACGAATCCCAGTCTGCATTCTTGAGAACACCCAAAGCATGACTACTAAAGGGGAGTTGAAAGTTGAGGCCAGTGTGCTCAGGCTTGAAATGGTCTTTTTTAGAAAGCCACCCCTGTTCCTCTAGCACTCACCCTTTGGGATCCTCAGAGAATTCAGAATTGCAGGAAACAGCCGCCTAGTTATCCTCGGCTTCCATTTACTAACTCTACAGAAGGAAAACTGAGCAAAAGGCTGCCCAAAGGCTCACTCCAAGGTTTCTGGAGATCAAAGTACAGATCCAGATGTCCTGGAGCTTCTGCTCAGGGCCTCACAAAACTGAAAAAAGGTGTTGGCCAGGCTGCATTCCTTTCTGGAGATCAGCTGAATTCAGTTCCTTGTGATCATAAAACTGAGGCTCCAGTTCTTCCACTGACCATGCACCTGGGGTGCTCTGAGGTCTTAGAGGCTGTCCGGCAGTTCCTGGGCATGTGGCCTCCTCCATGAGCCCCATCTCACTCAGGCGTAATGGATAATCTCCCTTTCGTTGAGCTCGAAGTCAGGTGATGAGTAACCTCATCATAAAGTAATATCCCTTCATTGCAGCTTCTGCCCACAGTAGAGGGGAGGAAATTACATACACAAGGCATGTATACCATGGACAGGAATCACAGGGACATCTTAAAATCCTGGCTATCACCAGGGCTTGCCTTAAAGCGGCATATTAATAGCAAACATTTATTGAGTGTCAAACCCTGGTCTAAGCCCTATACACGTGTTAACTCATATAATCTTTACAACAGCGCTAAGAAATAGGGACTATTATTATTATTACCCTGTTGTTTTTTTGTTTTGAGACAGAGTTTCACTCTTGTTGCCCAGGCTGGAGTGCAACAGCGCAATCTCAGGTCACTGCAACCTGTCTCCCAGGTTCAAGCCATTCTCCTGCCTCAGCCTCCTAAGCAACTGGGTTTACAGGTGCCCTCCACCACTTCTGGCTAATTTTTTTGTATTTTCAGTAGGGACAGGATTTCGCCATGTTGACCAGGCTGGTCTCGAACTCCTGAACTTAGGTGATCTGTCTGCCTTGGCCTCAAAGTGCTGGGACAGGCTGCATTCCTTTCTGGAGATCAGCTGAACTCAGTTCCTTGTGAACTGAATTCATTCACAATTAGATGAATGAATTGTTCTTTCTTAGGTGTGAGCCACTGTGCCCGGCCATTGCCCTGTTTTTATAGGCAAATAACTTGAGGGATATAAGGACAAATGCAAATTAGAAATAAAGTTTAATTCTCCCTGTTGAAAATAAGGTAAGGGGCATCTCACTCTCCTTTTCTTTCAAAGATTCTTTCTCTGTCCTTGTCAAGTATATGTTAACCTTCTTAATGGCTAAATAAATCTATGGCCAGTGTCAATACTCAGGAATGTTTCCTGAAGTATCTGAGAGCTCTCTCTTTAAACTGTAATCATCAAGGAAGAGAACAGCCAGTCTCCCTTTGTCCTGGGAAGAGATAAGCCTACATGTCACCTGACTCCAAATTGCAAAGCCTACCCAAGGTAGTGAGTTGGATCCACTTAGCTATATAAAAGAATGAAATTTCTTTCTTTATAATCCCTTTAGCAGGTTGCCTGTCTGTGATACACATCACATTCCAGTATTTAGGTTTTTTGTTTTATTTATTTATTTTTTTTAGACTGAGTCTCACTCTGTCACCTAGGCCGAAGTGCAAAGGCACAGTCTCGGCTCACTGCCACCTCTGCCTCCTAGGTTCAAGCAATTTTTCTGCCACAGCCTCCCGAGTAGCTGGGATTAGAGGTGTCCACCATGATGTCTCCCCACCCAAATCTCATCTTTTCACACAATGGCTAGAAGCCAATGGCCTGGTAGCTGAGGCTGCAGCCTCCTAAGTCTTGCTTTTTCAGAAACAAGAAGAAAAGGGTTGGGTTAGCAGTGGCCTCATGATTCTTTCTTCCCATTCTTTCTTTCTGGTTGGATTGGAAAAATTTAGTGGCTGAGAAGAGTTAATCACAATAAAAATAATTTCTCTTTAACAAAGATTTGGGCTACTCTAACTTGTACTTTACTTCCCTGTATTCTTTAGTGAAAATTGAAGTTTTGTGAAATCCACTAAAGGATCATTGGGGGGAAAATAATGAGTTTGGTCAAAGACACTAACTTCAGACATTCTACAGCTGCAGACCACAGCAAGAAGGTGACTTCACCCTGGAAAATTCCCAACCGAAAGCCTGAGAACAATCAGACAAAAGCTTTTTTTTTTTTTTTCCCCAAAAGATTATACACTGCCCATATTCAAGCCTTTGTATCTTTTTTATACTAACTGAAAACCTACAGAAATATCTTTTGGAACTAGATGATTTATGAATTGAAAACAAACCTAATGTACTTTCACTCCCTTGCTGAACATCCTGTACTTTAAACGTGTCAGAGCCATACTGTCTTTGTGCTGTGGCTTTTTCCTTCCAAGCTATATAAAGGACTATCCCTTTCACACAGTCAGCAAATAATAAGCACATGTCAAAGACAAGCTATCTCCCTAACACTTTAGGAAAACAAAGAAGAGTAAGATCTAGTCTCTTCTCTCTTAGGTAACTGCTGCGAGAGACCAGCTATGTATTTGAAGTGAAAAAGCATTTGTAAAATTTTTTAATCTAGGAGACCTTCTACTCAAAAACAGGTTTGGTTTTCAAAGTTTGTTCCTCAATTCTTTTGTTTATAAGTAAAAGAGGACCAAGAGTGTTTAATAATGTATTATTCCTTGATGCATTCCTACCAAACAGAAGCAGGAATGATTTCTTTCAGGCTTTAAAAGTTGACATACATTCTCTCCTTACTTGGATATGTTGCAGCTGCCTCAGGCATCTCTTTTCTGAAATAAAGCAACTTCAATTACAATAAAGATCTGTTGAGGAAACTCACCTCTCATCGATGGTTTTTTGAATGTTCTATGAAGCCCCTGAGCAACTGCATTTTGATGTGATGTAAATCCCAACAGGCATTACATTTACGGAAACCTTAGTTACATTTTTCGGTGCTTAACTTCAGACTTTTAAACCTGCACTCTAGTCTTCTCCTAAATTAACTGTAGGCTGCCTGCTTTGGTTGGGAGACCTGGCAGATCCTATTTTATTTTGGCTACCACAAGCCAAATGCAAAATCTTCACACTGATCCCTCCAATACTTTCCACCACTACGTGACTGCCAGGGTCAAAGGCTGCCTTCAAGGTCTCCAAGACAGGGGTCCTAGGACGTTTGTAACCTTGGAAAAATCCCTGGTGAATTGATGCTGATGTCACTGAATAATATGAGGGTAGGCTGACCTGACCTCTGCACTTCTCAAAAGCTCAGTTCCTGGAGGGTGTTCTTTGGCCTTCATGAATCTCCTGCTTTCCTTTCCCTTGGCAGAAGGCCAGTTTAGCAAGGGTCTGGATGGTTATTATGATATGCCCCTCTAGGAAGTCGCTGTGAAATCTTTCACTTCTCGCCTGATTTGCTGTATCTTAGTGGGGGAAATGGCCTGGACCTCAGGCACGTACTCAAGAGTCTGGCTGACACTCACACTTGCTACAATTGACCCAAACCTCTCTCTTTATATTTGCTATATAGAGAGATACAAACATACACACACTCACACACACACACACACATACACACACACACACACACACACAAGATATGTGATATATTTTTCCCTATTTCATCAGTTTCTTATTCCCTGTATTACTGATTGTTGAGCAGTATATGGTTATATTCCTTTTCACTGGTTGCATAATTCACTCTTTGTCCTTTAGAATATTTTCCACTGTCCAACAATGTATCCGGTTTGCCCTGCAATCTTTGCCATTTTCTCATAATTTTCATTGTATTATCTGTGCCTACATTTTTGTCACAATGACACACTTCTTCTAACAGAATGATCCTAAAGCATCTTTGTAACGAAACCTCATCTTAGAGGAAACACTCTATGGCAAAAATTGACTGTGCAAAACTATTGATACAATCATTTGGTGCAAGCATGGTTAAGGTGCCTCTCTGGAATAATTTTATTCTATTTAGGTTTAAAAATTATTTAGTAGAAAGAGCTTCTCTGGTGTTAATTTAGAGGCAGTTATACCTATCATTCATCATTTATCTTCTCCTCAACTCTTAGAAGATAGTGCAGTGTAAGGGAAAGAGAAATGGACTAGGAACCAAGGTACCTGTGCAAAAGCAACAAAAAATATCCTGAACCATTGCTCTCCTCTAGCCATACTTCTGCACAAATATTTGCACTAGTACTGCTCAATAGAATTTTCCATGGTGATGTAAATTCTCTGTACTCCTACTGCCCAATACCATGTGCCCAACATAATAAAGTGTCACTGGCCACAGGTGATTATTGAGCACTTAAATTGTAGGCTAGAGTGACTGAAGAACTAAATTTTTAACTTTAATTAATTTAAATTTAAATAGCCATACAAGTTCAGCAGCTACTGTATTGGACAAGGCAGGTCATATGATTTGGATCTGTGTCCCTACCCAAATCTCACATCAAATTATAATCCCCAGTGTTGGAGATGGGGCCTGGTAGAAGGTGACTGGATCATGGGGGTGGATCCTTTATAAATGGTTTAGTACCATCCCCGCAGTGTTATTCTTGTGATCATGAGCTATTATGAGATCTGGTTATATAAAAGTTGTAACAGCTGCCCCTCTCTCTCTTCCTTCTGCTCCAGCCATGTGAGACATCTCATTCCCCCTTTGCCTTCCACCATGATGGGAAGCTTTCTGAGGCCTCCCCAGAAGCAGAGCTGCTGTGCTTCCTGTACAACCTACAGAACTGTGAGCCAACTAAATCTCTTTTCCTTATTAATTACGCAGTCTACAGTATTTCTTTATTGCAGTGTGAGAACAGACTCATGTAACAGGCCTATGATTAATTTTTTGCAATTAAGTGACAAAGACTTTCAAACCACAAGCTTTAAAAGTATCTTCTCCCTTATTAGTGTACTGTGAGTGAAACAACTGAAGTTTAACACCTGGTTCACTTTGCCAGAATGAAATTGTTAGTCCCGTCTACTAACAGAGTGCTGGTAGGAAGTCAGTGAGTACTTCCCAACGGGCTGGTGAAGCACTGCTGTGTCTAAGCAAGAAAAGGTATAGGCTTCATGTCACATGCGTATGGTTTTTGTTAGAGCTGCTTGCAATGAGTTATCCAAATGGAAAGGATAACAGTGTCCAAAGACATTGAATCCTAACTCTAACTTGCCCAGGTTTCCCAAGTGTCCATTCAAATCTCCCTGAATATTCACCAGTTCTAGAAAACAATGGAAGTCAAAAACTAAAGCAAGGGGTGGGGTGCGAAGCAAAACAGTAAGAGTCCAGTAAGTCAGCAGAAAAACATACTTTTGTGAAATGGACTGATTACCAACAAAATCATCCAATTCAAGGTAGGTAAGGCTGGCACTGCATCAAGGTAGGGGAGTTCTCTCCTTGCCCTGATTTGACTCCTCCTTCCAGGATGGACCTCTGGGACCTGCTCTATCCATCCAGTTGCTTCCCTAGAGTCTCTTGGGTTTGGCTTTGGTCCCTGTAGGTGAAAAGCCCCTTTCCTCTTGTTTCGGGACTGTTCACCCTTGCTTCAAACTGTGGTGCCCTGCTCTGACAAGACTCTACTTCACTTTTTTCCCAGGCTCTCGCACTGTTTGGGGCTCCTAAAAGTCTACCTCTATCCCTGTCCCATTAATCTTTATGGTGGTTAAACCTGCTTCAGGGTGGTTTACCTGAAGCATGTTTAATGACATGTAAAAACATGCAAGGGTATTGAAACATGGTTTTCATTCTCCCATGTTTGGAATGAAATCACTGCTGAATAAATATTTTGTGAATGACTCATAACCTGGGAACATGGAAGTTGTAGAATGAATGATCAAGCCCCTCCCAACCAAAGAATTGATGTCATCATCACCCAGTTCACAAATGTGTCACAGCTACCAAAGTGCTTTAAACATTTGTAACAGGATTAACATTTTTGAGACATTAAGTCAATATTCATTTGTTTCTGGTGATCCCTTTTCCCTAATTGCCCTATATGTCACTACCCATTGGACTAATGGGCAGAATCCAGTGAGAACGAGAGCCATTACTATACTTTGTGTAAAAATAGGTCTTAGAAGATTACAGGTAGACAAAAGTCTGCAAGGAAACACCTCTGTTCTGCAGAGGCCAAGCTTTGCTCAGAAAAAGAAAACAAAGATTTAAAAAGACACTTGTGTCTGAGGAGCTGGATGCTGGGGACGGATCAAGAGGTAGAGATGGGCAACACTGGCCAAAGGAGCCAAATGAGAGGAAGGAAGACGGGCCAGGGTCAGATCTCATACAGCAGTCAGAGAGGTCTGAGGGTAGTCTGTGAGCACAGTGTAAGTCAGGAAAACAGCCAGCCTTTCACAAGACTTCCATTCATCTAGAACTGGAGAAACAGCCTGGGGCAGCTCCCAGGGTCTCACACACTGCAATATAGAAATAAGACAGCAATAGGAGGATGAGGTGGGGGCAGGAGGGAGGATGTAGGTGCAAGTAGAGCCATCCGACTAGATAGGGACAGGGTGCAGAGTCCAGGCCTATGTGGACGGTGTAAGCAGGCCCCCGACATCAGCTAGGAGCCCCAGCTCAGCACCTGAGGTACATGGGGCTAATCACTCCGCTATGCACAGCAGAGCTCAGAAAGCAGGCTCCTCAGCAGAAGCCACAAGTCTGCAGAAGGCAATACAGGGTCAGAGGTCCTCCTCCCTCTGCCAGCCCACAATTCTCTCCTCTAGGAATAGAAGGAGGGAGACAGGAACTCTTGGGAGGGGAGAAGCTGCCCTGAAAGAGGGTTTCGACTTTCAGTGGACTGAATATTTACCTCCAAAGAACCATTTTCACCCAGAAAGAATGGAAATTGCCAAGACCCTGTTGTCAATGCAAACAGGGGCTCTGGGCAAGTTGAGCTCAGTGAAAGAAAACAGAGATGCATTTGTTTATTTTTTATTTATGCACATGTGATTCACAGTGTGTGAATTTTGATCCCACTACAAATATATCAATTATTTTCCTATTATGTTAAGAGAAAAAAATGCTTCTATTATTTTCCTACCATGTTAGAGAAAAAAATGCTTCCTACTCCCCAAATTAAAAGCAATGATTATCAAACTGTGTCTTAAATCTAGAAAACTTCCCCATTTAATATCTGGGCTCTTTATTATGGGCTCCCCATTCAATATTAGGCTCTTAATATATACGTGCAATGTGCAAGTTCTGTAAGTTCCGATTAAACATGTAATGTTCATAGGACACAGACAGCAATCTTCACAGCCAGAGAAAACAAAAAGATCCTTGGAAAGATTATCCGTGTAGCCTGGCCAACATGGCAAAATCC
Organism: Sapajus apella; assembly: GCF_009761245.1. NCBI lineage: Eukaryota > Metazoa > Chordata > Mammalia > Primates > Cebidae > Sapajus > Sapajus apella. The sequence continues at coordinate 12,291,681 of NW_022436946.1, read as the reverse complement.
ATCTCTACTAAAGCTACAAAAAAATATTAGCTGGATGTCGTGGTGTGCACCTGTAATACCAGCTATTCGGGAGACTGGGGCAGGAGAATCACTGGAACCTGGGAGGTTGCAGTGAGCTGAGATTGCACCAGTGCACTCCAGCCTGGGCAACAGGGCGAGACTCCATCAAGACAAAGGAAGGGAAGGGGAGGGGAAGGAAGGGGAGGAAGGGAGGAAGGAAAGAAGAAGGAAGGAAGGAGGGAAGGAAGGAAGGAAGGAAGGAAGGAAGGAAGGAAGGAAGGAAGGAAGGAAGGAAGGAAGGAAGGAAGGAACAGAAAGAAAGAAAAAGAAAGAAGAAAAGAAAGAAAGAAAGAAAGAAAGAAAGAAAGAAAGAAAGAAAGAAA
>NW_022436946.1:12152167-12291288 GCF_009761245.1 Sapajus apella | reverse complement strand
AAAGAAAGAAAGAAAGAAAGAAAGAAAGAAAGAAAGAAAGAAAGAAAGAAAGAAAGAAAGAAAGAAAGAAAGAAAGAAACGAAGAAAGGAAGAAAGAAAGAAAGAAAAGAAAGAGAAAGAAAGGAGAAAGACTATACCTGTATTAGTTATAATATTTATAAACAAATGTCCTCATCCTGTTTCTAGCAAGACCCCAGAGCAAACCTCTGCAAGTGCTCACTGGTCACGTGCATGTTGTGATTTGATATTTACAGTTAGCACCCCTACCTCGAACTCTTCCTCATAACTTATCTATGGCTGTTTAAAGTAACATTTTGGTCCTTAAAGTCAAACAGTATCTCTATATGCAAAACTATATTCCTAAAATCATCATACATTACCATTAACAACAGCTTAAGGTTTTTATGTTTGTTATAATTTACACTGGGATTCACAGAATTCTTTAACCTGGATGGCAGGTTGGACATTTTTTGCACTCATTTTACAGTTGAGGAAACAGAGGCACCTTTGTTCAATAGTCTTTCTCAACAAGGATTAACCCAGATCTTTAGACTTGTGGACCTGCACCATCAACCCATTCAAATATCTGCTTGGCTGCTGCCATTGCTAGGAGAACTGATTTGGACTTTCCTGTTTACCTGTAGATGTTGTCTGCTTTAAAAGTGTAGCATAGCTCTAGACCCACTGTTTGCACAAAAACTTACCTTACCCACCTTGCCTACACTCACCTCCCTCCCCTTCTCTGGATGTCCACAACACATCCTCTTGACATTGCTATTTTGTAATCCATTATGTTCTTCTTGAAACAACTCTTACACCATTACTTACCTTCCCAAATGCTTACATCTTGTTGCCCCCAACTAGATAGAGCTCCTCAAGAATCTTTTCCTTTCCATTTGCCCTATACCCCCTTGCAAAGACTTGGCATGCAACAGGTCTTCATATATTTCTGGATTTATTGATTAACTAAAACACTTCAATTTCTCTCCCTAAACCCCTGGGACAAGGAAAGAACCCCCCATAGCAGACGACCACACTGACTGGGACAGTGCTCTGCTTCACAATTTGTCATATGACCGTCCCTGCCAAGACCCCAGAAATTAATTTATTATTTAACCCAACCCAGTGAAGATTGTATAATTTCACCCTTCCAATCAAGAACGCCGTTCTTTATTAAATGACTAAAACATACTTACTTAGCTTGCAATATTGTAGTAATTACTTGATATACAGATGAATGCATTCCCAGGCTAGTGTCTTGCAGAGAACTATCAAATATAATTGGGATTTCTAACCTTGTGACACAGCCCTACAAAGGGCCTTCTTTATTTCCTTTTCTTAAAAAGTACATTCAATCTACTCTGGACTTTCCCATCTGTCGTCAGGTGACTTCCTGCCCTGTTAGCTGACTGTGAGTCACGTCGCTGCTGCACAGCACGCTTAGCGAGGCTGCCTCTGCATGTGAGGCCACCGGGAGAGGGAAGGATAGGCTTGAGCGCTGAGACCTCTCTCCTGGTGGGATATTGTTTCCCCCACCCTGTTCATTTAAAACCTCACAGTTCAAAGCAAAGCTTATAAGCTTTGCTCCTCAGTTTGTGCCTCTGTGATGATGCTTCAAAAGACAGGGAAGCCAGTTTCCCATATTCCAAAATAAAAATGACATTTAAAAAAGTCCATCCCTTTAGGCAATGAATCATTTATCCGGGCAACCCCTTTCGTCAAGGGGCTTCTTCCTTTGAGCCACACTTCGGGGATGTCTTCTGTAAGGCAAATGGTTATGACCGAGGGCGTGTTCTGGAATCAAAATGATGCAAGTAAAGTTGAAAAGGAATTTCAAAATTACAGGAAAGGAGCTATGAGGGTAGAGAGGGTGGGTTTAATATACAAATAAGGAAACTTCGTGGATTGGGGAAGTCATTGGATGAAAATAATGAGGAAGTTGGAGGCTTAAACAAGAATAAACAACGTCTAGAAAGTTAGAGGAGTTCGGAGGTCGCTTTTGGCTTCTGCAAATATCCTGTATATTATTTCACTACTTGGGGGCTTAAAGTCATTCTCATTAAAAGAGGATAAAGGAACACTAAAACCAGCCTATCTCATCTGATGTTTTCGGGTTCGTTTGTTTTTATTATTTTTGTTTTTTTTAGAGAAAAGTTCTTGCTCTGTTGCCCAGGCTGGCATGCAGTGGCATGATTATAGCTCACTGCAGCCTTGAACTCCTGGACTCAAGCAATCCTCCCACCTCAGCCTCCTGAGGTGCTGGGATAATAGGCATGAGCCACCATGCCTAGCCTGTTTTGTTTAGTTGTTTTTTTTTTTTCTTTTTTGGGACAGGGTTTCACTATTAGGCCCAAGCAGGCTTAACACGCTTTCACTTAATATGCTAATACAGTAATCAGCATTTGGACAAACAGTTGGCTAAACATATAAATAATAATCTAAACTCAATATAATAATTTACAAATCATTTGGGGATTCTAAACAGGACACAGTCACCTATTAGCTGAATAATACATAGCTTGTGTATAGCCAACTACTTCTTTATGCCAGTCTTTCTGGATTGGAGATATTATGGATTTGTGTTGGAGTAATAAATGTAGCCATTAACATTTTAGATCAGCACTTTTAAGCCCCAAATAAAAAAGGATATGTGTTGATTAGGGTTGTATCTTTACAACATTCAATGAAGTTATTCTTGGCATCCTGTTTTGGAAAATTTGGATCTGCACTTGTAGGTATGTTTATATGTCTTCTTTAAATAGAAGATTTCATGGTGTGTGTGTGTGTTTTTAATTTCTTCTCATAAGGCCTAGTGATATATGGGTGCTCTTCAAATGTTCATTTTATAACAGTTTAAAAATCTCAGTAATGGTCTTGATCTCCTGACCTTGTGATCCACCTGCCTCGGCCTCCCAAAATGCTGAGATTACAGGCATGAGCCACTTGTGCCTGGCTAACGTGGTGAAATCCCACCTCTAGTAAAAATACAAAAAAAATTAGCCTGATGTGGTGGCATGTGCCTGTAATCCCATCTATTCGGGAGGCTGAGGCAGGAGAATTGCTTGAACCCAGGAGTCAGAGGTTGCAGTGAGCCTAGATTGCACCACTGCACTCCAGCCTGGGCATCAAAGTGAGACTCTGTCTTAAAAAAAAAAAAAATCCGTCTTTGTTCCTTCTCCACTCCCACTGCTTCACTTGACTAGCCTGTGAAAAAGAAGAAGAAAAAAAATCGGTAATGTAGAACGGGTACCTAGTACTATTGAATTAAATTGGAAAGCTCTGCATTTTTATTAAGGAGAAGCTTCACCAATTATTTAGAATGAATTGCTCCAAGATTCTCCATTTGCTTTCATGTAGGAAGACCCTATCAAAGGGCTTGGACATCGTAGTTGTTTCTAATTTACGGATGGAAGTATGATGGCCATTTTCTAAAGCTGAACCCATTATTCCTAGAAAGGAGGTGAGTAACCACATCATCAACTAAAAACCTGGAACCATAAGGAAAAGTCTTGTGAATCTTTCAATTAAAATGAGATCACCTTTTAAGGTAACATGTGACAATTTTTGTGCCTACTTAAATGTGACCTTAGAGAACTAATTCCAGTGACTAAACCCCCAACCAGGCAAAGTTAAAATTCTATCTTGACTTAAAAGCAGAATTCCACTACCTGAGTCACCTACAGAACTTCAGCAGCACCCTGGATTTTCCTGAAAGGATCCCCAACCAAGGATTAGGCAGGTTTAGCCATGTTCTCTTATGAAATCAGTTGATGACACAGTTACAGGGACTATGGCTCAAAGGGTATGGGTTGGGTTAGTGCCAACCCTGGTATAGTGCCCTCCATTAAGTACTGAGAACGCTCATCTCTAAATATCAAGACACTCTTCAAGATCAAACATCTATGTAGACTGCTCATGGCAAACGCACCACTTTTAGATCTATCCTTTCACGATGTGAAGTGTATTCAGTCCACCTTGGCTTAATTCCATCCAATTCCCATGAAATACACGTTCATTTTCAGCTGCATTTATTCATTTGCTTTCAATCCTTCTTCTCCCTGTCTCGCTTCTAGGGAGAGAATCATTTCTAAAACCCAGTATAAAAGTCAGCCTCAAGCAGCCACCACCTAGAGGAGGCTGGAAATCTTAGACTCAAAATATGTTAGAGTGAGAAAGGGCTTTGAAGATTAGCTGGTCCAAACTTAATTCAAAGGAGTTAGGATGCCCATGTTAATACTTTCAAGCAGAAGTGCGATCCCAATCTGGCTGTTGGAATTTTCACTGCATATGGCTTTGACCCAGTAATTGCACACAGAGGAATGTAGTCTACAGATAGATGTACCAGGACATTCAATGCAGCAGTTTGTAGTCAGGAAATATTGAAAGCAGCTTACCGACCAATAAGGGAATATCTTTCAATAAAAAGAGGACTGGATAAAGTGCAATATCTGAACATGGAGACACTGCCAACATGGGAAGGAGGGAAGGGGGCAATCCTTGTTTCCACAAAAGATGTTCACAGTATGGTCCCTGTAAAAGAATACTTATGCATGCTTAGGTAGGGGCTGGAGGTATGTCTACATGCATGTACATAGACAGTGGGAAGGAATGCCTGCAGGCCTGTTTTTGTTTTTGTTTTTGTTTTGAGATGGGCTCTCGCTCTGTCACCCAGGCTGGAGTGCAATGGTGCTGTCTCGGCTCACTGCAACCTCCGCCTCCCGGGCTCAAGCAATTCTCGTTTCTCTGCCCCCCGAGTAGCTGGGATTACAGGCATGTGCCACCATGGTCAGCTGATTTTTGTATTTTTAGGAGTTTCACCACGTTACCCAGGCTGGTCTTGAACTCCAGACCTCAGGTGATCCATCCACCTCCGCCTCCCAAAGTGTTGGGCTTACAGGCGTGAGCCACTGCATCCAGCGGCAGTCCTATTTTAATAGTGGCTACCTCTAAGGAATCAGACTAGCAGAGCAGCGGGAGAGAGGGTTGTTTACATTTTATTTTATACACTCCTGTTATTCATGTTTTTGAATAAAACAAATTAAGGGATAAGATAGATGTAGGTGTGACTTCCTCTCAGGTTGATGTCCTCTCCATTAAAAGTAGTGGTGTGAACAATTTCCCAGTGCCCTAAATGCGCTTCTCAGATGGCCCCTTTCCCTCCTGTTCATATAATAGAAACATATTTAACATCCTTTACTGTTGGCTAGTGCTGGAAGTGTGATTTCTTTAAAGGCTCAGTATAATCGAAAACGATTCATTTCCCCACCAATACTCCCTGCAGCCTGTTAAGGTCGAAGCCTCCAGCGGAGGCCGCACAGGCACTGAGATGGAAGTATTGATAACTGCCCTTTCTTCCCCAGTGACTGGTGTGGGCCTTCACCGGAATATTTCCATCAACTCTGCACAGGGTTGAGTCCTGGCCATGACAGTGTGAATATTGTCATTCAAGGTTCCCCTGGCCTAACCAGACCGTACAGATAACAGGAACCACTCCAACTCAAATTTCCCTGGTTTTTTCCATAGCCTGGGGATGGTGGACCTTTAATACACTCTAAGGTATCTTTCAGGTATTTCTTGAGGTCCCTGCACAGTGTCTCTCAGGTACTGCTGAATAACATCCCTCCTGTAAGCTGGCCCAGGGCTTTTTCTGGCCACTGGCTGGCCAGCAGTATCTCCTGTTTGCCCCTTCCATGTACTGAGGCTCAGGAAAGCTGCAGATGTCCAGGTAACATGACATTCTCTTTTAAGTAGGAGGAACACTTCCTTCTCCCATCCCCTCATGCCAACCACAATGAGGGTACCCAGCACTGATGCCCAGCAATGTGGCTTCTGCTCCAGCATATTACATAGTTATAATTCAGAATTTCAGTTTCTCTTTGTAAGCTGCTGACTGCTCGGAGGATGTAGGCTTTCATTCCTGATAACGTATTGATTGCTTCCTCTGTGTAGATGCATACATTAATAAGCACAGGGATGAATGAAATGCCTAAGGACTCTGCCATCATGAAATTTTCTGCCTAGTCATGGAGAAAGATGATGATCAAGCAATAAAAGCAAATAAATACATAACCATAAATTGAGATAAGTGCTATGAAGGAAACAGGCAGAGAGGTGTGAGAGAAAATAACGAAGGAGCTACTTTTGATCAGATGGTCAGAAAAGGTCTCCAGAGTCATGACAGTTGATATAATAACTACGAATAGAGCATATCAGAAACCCAGACTTGGAAAAAGGAGGGGAGGGGACATTAGAAGAGATTTGCTGGGGACGATGGGGGTGGTACAAAGAGGAGGAGGAGTTAATATTTTGAGACATTACTATAAACCAGTAACATTCTAAGAACTTTACATGTATTATATTCTTTGATCCTAATACAGCCCTATGTAGGAACTATTGTTAACCCGGTTAACAGAGGTATGAGATGAAGCACAGAAGGGTTAAGTAACTTGCCCTTGTCACACAGCTACTAAGTGGTGAAGGTGGAATTTGAATCTGGGCAGTCTCAGACCCAAGGAAGGAAAAACTTTGGATAATTTTAGCAAGTTAAAGGCCAGTGTGACTGAAATGGAAAGAAAAAAATGGGAGGAAATGGGAGAAAAATGGAGTTGGCAAAACAGCCAGAGTTGGCAAAACAGTCCATGCCATGCATGGATAGGTGGTCATATTTCATCCTCAGAGGGTGTCACAGCTGATTAATTAATACTGCTCCAAAGGAACAATATTGTTCTGAGGAGCCAGCTGTCGTCACGAAAATAATGATCACTTCTCTTACTTTTTTAGGCCGAGGTATTAGAAAACGAGAGTGCTTCCTCTATGCTAAGAAGAAGAAAGGAGCCTCAGATCCTGGAGACAGAATTATGCTCTCTGGCAGATATGCCAACTTCATTCATAACCTAGGAAACTGCACCACTTCCCAGGACCTACCAGCAGCAACCCATTCCCTGCATTAATAGAATTATGGATGGCCAAATACAGTATTCCACTTGGGGGGTGAGTACTGGGTTAGTAATACAGGGATGAAGAAGGGCATGGGAAGGAGCCAGTTATCACAGTGGGCCTCTCTAGGGAACGATCTCCAACTTGGCAGAAGCTTGGGGAGACGCCCGTGTTCCTGGCCACAGGCTGCAACTAACAGCCTCTGTACGCCACTGCCTAACTGGGACAACAAATCCCTGGAGACGAAGAAGAAGCAGTGTCTGGTGCACCCAGCATAAACTCTGGTAAGTTAGATCCACAGAAAAAGTAAAGCGGCAATACTCTCTTGATTCTTAAGGTCAGCATCTTGTTGGTTTGCTCTTTCCTGAATTCTTTGAGGAGATTCCTCCCACCCTTAGGAAATCTCAAATTCGTCCCACAAAGGTGAATGTTAACTCAGTCTAGCCTCCTAAACTGAGTCTAATCTCATCTCTAGTCACATAAACTAGGTACAATGGGGAGGGGATTTCAAACTTTTAACTGGTTAACCTGTTCTAGCTTGTCAAGCAGTGTGGACATCCGTTCTCCATGTTTCCCTCTCCAGCAGCCCCTCGATTTCTGTTTGGGGATTCGCACCATACCTGAAAGGCTAATTCCATCTGAGTGGCAAGAAAGGAACACGTGGCAGCAAGGAGGAAACAGTGTTCTGGGCTAAGCCATCAGCACGTTCTGTCCCCCTTGGCCACAGTGACTGTGAGCTAAGCACAATTGTTCAGTGTGAGTCTCAGGATCTCTGCTTTGGAATACAAGATGAAGCTCCTCTGTCCCTCTTGGTGTATTTGAATAAGAAGCAAGAGTCATTCAGGAACCACAGAAGGAGTCTGACTTAGGATACAGCCAACATAAAAAAAAATAGAGTTATGAAGAGCTGGGTCCTACATGACACCATTGAGCAGAAGGACTCCCCACCTCCTCAGAACCCTGCTCTTTTCAGGGATGCAAGTTAATTAAATTGAGCTCAACAAATATTGACAGAATGCCTCGTCATGTGCCAGACACGGTATTGGGCACTCGCAATACATGAGTGCATAAAACAGGTAAGAATCCCAGTCCTCAGGGAGAAGGAGACAGACAACAGACGATAAGCAGAACAAGTGAAATAGTAGCCTGTTAGAGGATGAAAAGCATGGTGGGGAAAAGGAAAAGAAGAGCAGGTAAGGGAGTTGGGGACTGGGGAGTAGAGCTGGGGATGAGGCTCTGTATTCTTTTTTTTTTTTGAGATGGAGTTTCACTCTTGTTGCCCAAGCTGGAGTGCAATGGCACGTTCTCGGCTCACTGCAAGCTTTGCCCCCCAGGTTCAAGCAATTCTCCTGCTTCAGCCTCCCGAATAGCTGGGATTACAGGCATGTGCCACCACACCAGGCTAATTTTGTATTTTTAGTAGAGACAGGATTTCTCCATATTGGTCAGGCTGCTCTCAAACTCCCGATCTCAGGTGATCCGCCCACCTTGACCTCCCAAAATGCTGGGATTACAGGTGTGTAATCTTTAAGGTGGGGGTCTCTCTGCTACTTGTTATCCTTTACTTGCTAATAAACCTACAACACCTTAGGACATTCTAAATACCTGTAGCCCCTTTCCCCTAACACACACCCAGAGGCAAAAATTTCTATAGAATTTTTTTTTAAAAGAATATGAATTACATTTGTCTAAGATTTGACTTGGGGAGGGACATTGCCTTTGAGTTCTGGATAAAGGTTGAATTCATCAGTTTTGGAAAATACATATCCACATTTTGGGGGCAGGGTGTGGGGATTAGAATGTTTCCATTTCAATCCTGTAGCACTCTGACGTAAGTTATGCTACCTTCCTGGAGCAGCAAGATTCTTTTACTCCCATTGTTCTGCTTCTTGAAATATACAAATAGTCCTCTGTTTCTGTTTCCAATATTGATTTATGGAAATGCATCAAATTAGTATTGGCAATGCTTTAGAACTTGAGAAGTTAAATTCTGTGACTCTGATTTTCTCAGGGACCAACTCATAAGAACTATAATATTATAGCTGAGTCAAAAGCTGGTGAGCAATAAGGTGAACAAGAAAGCAAGCAAGAGCAAATTAGTTTAACATAAAGATGTCTCTTCCCCCCACCATTCTGAGTACGTGGCTAGTGGCTTCCTGTGAAGGAAACACTTTGTCGGCTCTTGTCTTAGTTAAGACTGGCATTCCCCGTTTTGTACAAATCTGCAATGTTGTGTAAAAGAAGAAACTATCACCATAGACACTTGGGTCTCCTGAATATTAGGAATGATTATCTGGGAACACTAATCTGTCTCTTGCCATAGCACTCACTTTTTAGCAGTTATCTGTTCGCAGGCTATGCTTTGTTTTTGTTTGGTTTTTGTTTTGTTTTGGTTTGGTTTTTTGAGATGGAGTCTTGCTCTGTCATCCAGGCTGGAGTGCAGTGGCGTGATCTCGGCTCACTGCAACCTCTGCCTCCCGGGTTCAAGTGGTTCTCTTGCCTCAGCCTCCTAAGTAGCTGGGATTATAGGCACACACCACCACACCTGGCTATTTTTTGTATTTTTAGTAAAGACAGAGTTTCACCATGTTGGTCAGGCTAATCTTGAACTCCTGACCTCAGGTGATCAGCCTGTCTCAACCTCCCAAAGTTCTGGGTTTACAGGTGTGAGCCACCACACCCAGTCCAGGCTATGCATTTTTAACAGTGGTCCAATGCCAGACAAACTAAAGCTGTGCCCTGATAATGCCAGAAAGGCACATTTACAAACATGGCCAAATTAGCCTGGTGGGCTTTCATGCAAATGCCTTGTGCCTTGACTGTTTCAGATCTCAAGCTTTCCTTAGATGCTCAGAGTTCAACTTTAGTGAAGTTGCTGCTGAACAGAGGCACCCAGAGCCGGGGAATGAGTGGGGAGAAGAATGGAAGCAGAAGAAGGTACTGTGCCTTCTCAAAGTCTCTCCCTAAAACCTAGGCGGCAAAAAAGGAACAGATCCACTCCAGGTGGACATACCTATACTATAATAATATTGATTTTTAAATTAGTGAAAAGAGACACCTGAAATCATTGGGCAACAAAAACTCTGCAAATCATGGTGAGACAATTGGTGAGTACTTTCAGCAAAAGAAAACCCTCCCCTCCTGCCAGATGACAAATTAAATTATCAGTGGATGAGAGCCACATAAACGCACATACACAAGTATACACGTGCGCACCCACACAGGCAAAGAACTCAAATTGTGTATATGCCAAAAAAATAGTTGAATATTTATTTGATCACTGCTGGTGAAGAGCACTGTGGGTTTGTCGTGTAAGAAATCCCATGAGAAATGATAACAGAAAAATGGTAAACTTCTAAAGATTAGGAAGGGTACAGACTAAAATGCAAACATCCACATAGAAAAATCTACACTGAAAAGAAGAGATAATAATTTAACATATTTGAAACATAAAGAGCTTACAAAAACTGATTAGAAAAACATGAAGATTGCAGAATAAAAATGGGCAAAGGGCATGAGACAACTCACAATAGAGGAAATATCAATAAATAAAAAACAGATGGAAAATGTTCATCTTGTTACTTAACAAAGGTGAAAATGAAAGAGCAGTAGATAATTTTTCTTAATATCAAGTTAGCAAAAATAATTTCTTTGCCTAATCATGCTGATAAGAGCGCAAGGAAACAGGAAATCTCATACACTGCTTATAGGAGTATAAAACTTTCTGGAAAGCAGCGTGCTGTTTCCCAAGAGGACACTAAGTGTTTGTATCCTTTGACTTAGTAATTCTACTTCCAAGAACTTATCGTCAGAAAGTAATTTAAAAATTCCAAAATATGGACATCATGCATAAAAGATGTTCATTTCATCATTGCTTATTTAAAAAAATGGAAGCACCCTAAATGCACACTCTTCATTTCAATATTTTTTGAGTACCTAATATGTGTCAAACAACGAGCTAGAGCAGAAGCCAAACACAGAACAGATCTGATTCTTATCCTTCCAGTACTGGGAGGAACTGCAGGTTGGAAGGAGATGAACATTTAATCAAGTAGTTATTACACTTGCTATGGGAATGCATAGCAGAGGGACCTAGCCAGAAGGAGGGGTGACATTCAAACCAATGCCTGAAAACTGTGTGAAAGTAGCCAGAGGAAGGGGATGGCAGATGAAATATTCTGATTAATATTTCAAAAAGCAGAAACAAGGGCAGTAAAAGAATCTTGCTCCTTCAAGAAAGTACGATAATGTGTTCTGGAAAAAGGGAACAACATATTGCAAGTCCAGGAGGGGGAAAAAATGACCTAAATTAACAGCATCCTTGTATTTCTAAGTGGCGATGAAGAGAGTCCAAGCATCTGTTGGGAAGATTAGACCTCGCAGGAAACATAGTGGAGATGCTTTCCTCCTCTTCTTGTGATTAATTTTACATATTTTTCACATGTTAGTTTAAATGTCACCTTCTGTGGTTAGGTCCCCTCTGCTACGCACTCCTGTAGCAAATGTCACAATTATTTGATTAAAAGTTTATCTCCTCCCAGACTGTAAACTCTGCAAGGGTAAGAATTATATCCACCTTGTGGATGGGCATGGTGGCTCACACCTGTAATCCCAGCACTTTGGGAGGCTGAGGATCACCTGAGGCCAGGAGTTCAAGACCAGCCTGGCCAATATGGTGAAATCCCATTTCTACCAAAATTCCAAAAACTTAGTTGGGTGTGGTGGTGCACACCTGTGGTCCCAGCTACTTGGGAGGCTGAGGTGGGAGGATTGTTTGAGCATGGCAGGAGGAGGTTGTAGTTGTGAGCCTAGATTGCACCACTGCACTCCAGCCTGAATGACAGAGCAAGACTCCTTCTCAAAAAAAAAAAAAGAAGAATTTAATCTGCCTTGTGTTTGGCTTCTTTCTGTTCTAGATCAGTGTTTGACACATATTAGGTGCTCATAATGGAGTTAGGGAGTGGCCCACCACCAGGAAGCAGAGGTTTCTCACATGGGAGGATGGCTGTGTGGTGTTGTGGAGGGATAAATCCAAGGTGCCATGTCTTGAATTCATCAGTGAAGACATGAAGGCCTGGTCCATCAGGAGGACCGCTACCACCACAAGGGAACGAGGGATGGTCGTCATGTTGGACATACCTCTACAGTCTGGGTCTGTCATGCTCTAGGGTTTGCGATGTATGTCTGAGTGTGTGCTTATATCTCCAAGGGAATGGGAGTGACATCCCCAAACACGAATGAGGTTAGCTTTTCTAAAGGACATTGTTTAGTGGCTGGGCACAGTGCCTCATACCTATAATCCCAGCACTTTGGGAGGCTGAGGCAGGCGGATCACTTAAGGTCAGGGCTTTGAGACCAGCTGACCAACATGGTAAAACCCTGTCTCTACTAAAAATACAAAAATTAGCTGGGCATGGTGGCACGTGCTTGTAATCCCAGCTACCCAGGAAGCTAAGGTAGGAGAATGGCTTGAACCAGGGAGGTGGAGGTTGCAGTGAGCCAACATCACACCACTGCACTCCAGCCTGGGCAACAGAGAGAGACTGTCTCAAAAAAACAAAACAAACAAACAAACAAAAAACCAAGAACATTCGTTACTGTAGCCAAGAAAGATTTTTGATTTAAAAAATAAATCTGTTATCCATGCAGTGTGTGGATGAAAAAAAAATCCTTGTTACAAATAAGATAAATATTACATAATCATTAATAAGATTGTTTATGAAGATTTTGTAATGATGTGGGAAAGTGGTTATGATATAAACTTAAGCAAAAGAAAAAATAAATGCCAAATTATTAAAATAGTATATTGTTAGCTTTGCTTACACACACACACACACACACACACACACACTCCACAAAAAGCAGGAATATACTTCATTCTGTTAGTGGTGGTTATCCCTGAGTGATATTTTGTAGGATGTTCCCCTGCTTTTTTAGTTTATTGTACATTTGAAATTATTAGATTAGTATATTTTACTTTTACAAATGGTGATTATACATTGTGATAGTTTCAGAATCTTAAGATCTTAAGAGACTAATCTTAGTTCTATAGCTAGCACATACTAGCATTGCATAAATATTATTCAATCAATTAATGAAGTCATCACTTCATCACGAGTGTACACAAAGTATTAGAACTGTTGGGATGTTTGTATGTGCACAAGCCCCATCAATTCTGACCAATGCCCTATCTGCCATAATTATGTATTCTTATTTTTGGAGTCCTCACCCCTTAAAGCAACCTTGATGTCTCCTTCATTTCTTCTCCCCAAACACAGAAGAAAAAAAAGTATTTATTGTTTTAAAATCTTCATTTCTTAGACATGTAAGCATGCATTTCTACTTTTTTCAATTTTGAATCATGTAGAAATCTAGCCAAATTAATTGAGAACACCCTATTGAATAAATCAACAACTTTAATTCCAGGGTCCTGTTAACCTAAACTGAGATTAAAAAGCAGCGACAAAGTGCTGCTGTTACGTGGTTAAAACTGACAGCTGTAAGATGTATGGATGGTAGTCTACAAGTTTAGAAAGAGGAATCAGTGCTTGCTGCACTTGCCACAGGGCATAGAAGCCGAGAAAGTTATGTAGAAATTCAAGATCAGAGGATGAGCACAAAGATGAATTTCGAGAATGAAACAGTGAACAGAGACATTTGTGGTGGCAACCAGTGACGTGAGGCTGTGTTTACGTGAATACAAACCCTCTCCTCCCAAGTCTGGTGACTATCGTGTTTTCTTCCCATCCTGTTGTTCATTGTGGAAGTATGGCAGTCACTATTAACATATCAAACACAGCTCTTGATATTATCTGCAGCTGATCATTTGTTTAGGTTTTACCCGCAGGAAAAGTCTGGTGGCAGCCCGCCCCAGGACAGCCACACATGACGCACAGAAGAGTCCTTGTTGTTCCCTCCCCACCGCGGGGGTGATGATGCAGGCAAACACCATGTCTGATTCCCTTTGGGTCTCCATAGCAACAGGGCTGCTTGTCAGACCAGATGATAATGATCCATGATCTGGAAGAGGCTTATTCCATAACAGGCAGGAGATTTCAAAGGTAACACATCAACAGCAATGCCTCAGCAACAGCTGTTTGTTATTGTAGTAGACAAGGATAGAAAGAGGGCAAGGCTGCCAGAAGATGCAGCATATGGAACAGAAGATCCCTGCCCTGGAAGAAGGAATGGAGAAGATGCAAATATTCCCTCTTTCTTGGGGGAAGGAAATAGATGAAGTGTACGCTGAGTAAGAGCCTCTCTGTATCTATAAATGATTTGTTGGTTAAACAGGATACCTCCCTTCTGAACATCTCAGCACCTCATCAAGAGAACAAGTCTCTGCCATTTAGACAATGTCACTTGTAAGTAAAAGAAATCAGGGAAGTAATAGGAGTAAAGCTAAGAATGAAAGGAAGTCATCACCACTGCAAATTTGTCCCTGAGGCAAGGCGAGTCCCTGCCCATCTGGCTACACCAGCTTTTTTTTTTTTTTTGTCCTTGTTAGACCTATTTGGCATATTTGGATGTCTATCTCCTCCGTAGTTCCTGAGGTCAAGATTACAGCCTCTTTCTCTTTTTAATCTTTGTATCTATAGTGCCTGGAAAGAAAAGAAGCTCCTTCAATATTTACCAGTTGCTGGTGGTGATGGTGTAGTTGTGTAGAAGACGAGAAGGATGGAAGGATGGCTAAGTGATGGGACATTCTATTTCTACACTTTAGTTAGCTGTGAAGGTCTCTGGGACTAGCCAGGCTAGCCAAGATTGGGACTTCTGGTGTCTTCTCCAAGAGCGGCAGAATGAGGTTCAGAACGTGGGTTCTGGAGCCAGACATCCCAGATTAGAATCCTGACTACTCGGAGCAGTGTGAGCTTTGGTAAGTTACTTACCTTATCTGTGCCTCTGTGAGGGCGAAACAAGTTCATTAGAATGATGCCTGGTACCCAGAGGAGCTATTAAGGTTCAGTTGACTCTGTTTCTACCATTACTGCCCAATTTAGGAAGAAAAAATATAGATGATGAGAACCTTTTGCTTCTAATTTTGAGCTTCACATTTAACCTTGCAGTTTTATCCCTGGGGAGCTCCTGCCAGGATGGAAGATGAATCTGGTATCTAAGCTTCTCCTTACACTGGCCATTTAGACCAGTGCCAATCCCTAGGAGTGCTTCTAATATTTTTGCTTATCTCCTACAAAGGTACAGTTAAGTCAATTCTGAAAAAAAGATAAATGGTCCAAACAGATCCATTGTAACATACTGTAATCCACAGTGCATGGGGCAATTCCTTCGCCCTTGAATTATTATCTCCCTTACCAAATGTACTTGACACTTACGATCTTGAGCCACGCTGGGCACCATGACAGGGACCATCAGTGACCAACACCCAAAAGGCTGAGAGGAACTAAAGCCCAGTTAGGGAAACAATGTAAATGCTGGTTGGTTAACACATCCATGTCCGGGGAGTTATTGGGTCTTCTCATCTCTATCCTAACCCACCACGAACACCCAGTGCTCTACGGGTACATTAAAACTTAAATCAATAAATGAGGAGTTTTATGAAGTGCACCCTTGAAGCCAATGAAATAAGATCATCCATAACTATAAAACAGCAGCTAAATATTGCCTAAGCACAGGACTTGGACTGTCTTTCATTTAGACCACCTGAAGCAGGTTCTCTTGGAACTGCAAAACAAAAGAAGAGATAGAGCAGAAAATCAAACACCGCATGTTCTCACTCACAGGCGGGTGTTGAACAATGAGAACACATGGACACAGGTAGGGGAGCATCACACACTGAGGTCTGTGGGGGGAACCCAGGGGAGGGACAGCAGGGGGTAGGGAGTTGGGGAGGGATAACATGGGGAGAAATGCCAAATATAGGCAATGGGGAGAAAAGCAGTAAACCACATTGCCATGTATGTACCTGTGCAACAATCTTGCATGTTCTTCACATGCACCCCAAAACCCAAAATGCAATAAAATATTTAAAAACAAAAGAAGAGACGGAAAGAAAGACCATCATTGTGATGGTTTCCAGAAAGGCATAATCAAAAGGTTGAAAATTTCTACCAAGAATATTAAGTCATTACAACAGGTGCCTTTTCCAATTAAAATTGTATTCCCACTACACATGGCTGCATCCTAATAAATTAAGAGGCATCAGCTACCTTATCTTTCATACCAGCTGTAAGTATGCTGATATAATATGCATTTTATATTTGCATTATGTATAAATCTATATGTGATATGTATATACAAAGTATAGCCCTTAAAAATTATTTCAGGCCAGGCACAGTGGCTCATGCATGTAATCCCAGCACTTTGGGAGGCTGAGGCAGGCAGAACACAAGATCAGGAGTTCAAGACCAGCCTGGCCAATATGGTGAAACCCCATCTCTACTAAAAATACAAAAATTAGCCGGGAGTGGTGGCGGGAGCCTGTAGTCCCAGCTACTCGAAAGGCTGAGGCGGGAGAATCACTTGAACCCAGGAGGCAGAGGTTGCAGTGAGCTGAGATCACGCCACCGCACTCCAGCCTGGCAACAGATTGAGACTCCATATCAAAAAAAAATTTTTTTTAATTTAAAAAAATTATTTCAAAGTCACACAATCACCTAAGTCAAACAAGCACATAGAAAAAGACACAAAGGTATGTTATATAACTCACCTCCTATATCCAGATAAGCCTTCATTCAAACAAATAAAATTATGATATTCTTCCTCGATGCTCTTTGAAGACACCTCCTCCATAATCACAATCAGGCATGGTCTGTATTTTAAGAGTCAGAAAGTTCTTTTTTTCAAATAAACTGTTTATCTTAGAATGGTTTTAGAATTACAGAACTGATGTAATGAGTGCAATAATAGTATGGAGAGCTCCCTACCCAATACCGAGTTTCCCCTATTGTTAATATATGACAATAATATGGCACCTGTGTCACAACCGGTCAATCAATATTGGTACATTATTTCCTCGGTTTTTCTCCAATGTCTTTTTTCTTTTTTGAGATGGAGTCATTCTGTCACCCAGGCAGGAGTGCAGTGATGTGATCTTGGCCCACTGCAGCCTCCACCTCCTGGGTTTAAGCGACTCTCCTGCCTCAGCCTCCCAAGTAGTTGGTATTGTAGGTGCCCACCAACACACCCGGCTAATTTTTGCATTTTTAGCAGAGATGGGGTTTCACAATCCTGGGCAGGCTGGTTTCAAACTCCTGACCTCAAGTGATCTGCTTGCCTCGGCCTCTCAAAGTGCTGGGATTACAGGCGCGAGTCACCATGCCTGGCCCCTAATGTGTTTTTGCTATTCCAGGATCCCATCCAGGATACCACCTTGCATTTAGTAGTCATGTCTCCTTAGGCCCCTCTTAGCTGTGCCAGTTTCTTAGATTTTCCTTGGCTTTGCTGACCTTGATAGTTTTGAGGATTACTGGTCAGGCATGTTGTAGAATGTCCTTCCATTAGGATTGATCTGATGTTTTTCTCATGATTAGACTGTGTTAAGGCATTTGGTGGGAGGAAGACCACAGAGGCAAAGTGCCATTCTCATCATATCATATCATCAAGGGTGCACACTATCAATCACTTACCAATGTTAGGGAGTTGTTTTTAAGGTCAAAAGCAAATTCCTTTTGTTAAAGCAGTGGTTCTCAAAGTGTGATTCCCCAGATCAGCAGTGTCAGCATCACCTGGAACTTGTTGAAAATGCAAATTCTTGGCTTTATCACGGACCTACTAAATCAGAAACTCTGGGGGTGGAGCCCAGCGATCTGTCTGAACAAGTCTAGGTGATTCTGATGCACCTGAAGTCTAAGAACTGCGGCGTTGGTGGCTGTCTAACATGTTTGGCCTTAGTGTATAAAAAGAATTTGCCTCAGGGCCTACCTATCAAGCCAGTGGTTCTCAACTCTGCTGCACTTCATGAATACCTATGCCCGGGCACCGTCCCCAGAGACTGATATTGCTTGTTTTGAAGGGTGTCTTACCGAAAATCTCCCAGGTGGTTCCAAGCCTAGACAGGATTAAGGGCTCCTGCCCCTGCCCTCAGCTAAGAGAAGTCTCCCTGCTTCTACTCATGCTTTCCATCCTTCTAAGCGCTCCTTCCTTTCCCCCTTGGCCTTTGGAAGAATGGATCAATCAGTAGCCTGGTTTCTTAGAAAACATCAAAGGAGATGTAATGCTTCAGATTGGTAATAGCCATAAAGGTCAACTAGTTATGTGGTTTTAAAACTTTTTTTGAGCAGACTTTTTCTTCAAAGGAAATCTTATGGGGAAACCCAACCCAACACAGAAAAAGAGAGAAAACCGAGCTGCCCTGAGTGAAGGGGAAGGGACTTGAGGTTGCTTCCGATCCTCCCGACACTATCTCGCCATCACTGGGCTGGCTCAGCCTTCCCAGCCAATGGCTGTCCACGTTCTCCTTGATCACCTCCCGCATCTGAGGCTCCTCCACTCACCATGCCACTTCCATTTCAGTGCCAAGCATCAGAGCTTTCTTTCCTTTGAGTTCCCATTGGCCTCCCATCACTCCCTACCACTAATACTAGTTCCTTTCCTAGTGCTAAATAAGAGAGTTAGAGAGCCTTTTCCATAAAAAGCCCCTTTTTATTTCATAATTCAGGCACTCTGCTCCCTAAAGTTGAGTGTTTCTCAACTGGATTGTGCATTAGAATCAACCAATGCACTTTCAAAAGTCCTGCTGCCCAAGATAGATTCCAAATCAATCTGGCAGTGTCTCTTCAGATGGGCCCAGGTAGACAAGCACCACATGCAGCCTGGCTGGGGACGGAGCACCTTTGTCAGAGCCTCTCCCCTCAGCCCCAGGCCAACAGGGCCACCCTCTTTCCTGACAATTGACGTTATTTTGAATCTCCTCATCATTCTATCTGCTCTCTTTAGAGAAAGCTCCATTATCCGGATCCAAAAATAAGTCATAATGGCACAATTTTCATTAACAGTTTTTATAGAATGAAGGCAGAAAGTTTAAGTTCTGAATTGATAAAATACCAAATTCTTTCTTTCCCAAGTTAATTAGAATAAAAAGATATCTATTTGCTTCATAACTCAACAATCCAACTTCTACTCCCATGTTCGCTCTCTCCTATACTGGAAAGATTGTACAAACTCTCCTGTCTTTCCTGGAGCATATGTAGCTCACAGCTAATCTCCCTGCCCTGCCCTGGTCAGATGAGAAGTAAATGATGTGATCATTTTTTTGCGAATGCCTGAAGCAACTCCACCCAGATGGCCCAGCTGTTTGTTTGGTGAAGATTCCTCTCTCCTATTCTGCCCCGTCTTTCTGACCCATTAGTCAGGAAATAACTGGGCTGTGCAAATGTAGGTTGCCTAGGTTGTCAGGTTCACTAGCCTCCAAATGGCCCCTCCCGAATCCTCTTAACCAGTATTTCTGGAATGAAGTTAAGATTATGTAGGCCATTAGCCAAGGAGTTTAGCCAGAGAGGGCGGGGCGAAGCACAACCCATGCTTTGAAGTATCTCAAACACTCACAGGCCAATAACAATCACGCGTCTCCACTAGGCTGAAGAACACATTGCAGTGGTTCCAATCTCCAACAAAAAGCTCGCCTCCTGTATATTACATGACTCATAGCCATTAAGTCCAGCGTGGAGTGCAAAGAGGATGACATTTTCCTAACTACTGTATTCTAAGTCTCAGTCAACTCAACCAACTGCTCCAAGTTGCGGAACACTGCCGAGGCAAACATGTAATTGTGCTGCGAGTTTTTTCTTAAGCTCATGTCATCCATCTTTAGCCGGACCCTCGATTCTCTCTTATAACCATTTTACCTTTCCTTACTAAACTTCATACTTTATGCCCTACAATAGTGTTTCAGAACTTCCTTCCAAAGTTTCAGTTTTCTCATCTTTAAAGTGGAGATAATCATAGCATCTACTTAGTAAGGCCGTTCTCAATATAAGCATAGGCATAAAGGTCAAAACATATCACATAAGTGCATGAATACTGAAATAACAATATTATTTTCTACTCATCTCAAAGTTAAGTAACTTTTTTTAGTGTCAGCTGTATGCTAGTTATTCTAATCGGCAGTGGGATTTTCAAAAATTAATAAGACATGGTCTTTATTCATCACGTAGAGAGAAAGGGATGTCCAATGCTTTCTAGTTAACACACTTTGATATCCCCTAAGATCCCAACTTCCTTCCACTCTCTCTCCCTCATCTTATTGGCCTTCCTCCTTACTAAGATCAAAGCAAGTTCATGGAAGCCCCTCAATGTTCCCCTGCATCTCAGAATTTCTCCATGTCATCAAGGTTCCTGTTTTTCTTTTCTCTTCTCTCTGAACACCATCTCTGCTCCACTCCACAACCCCGGCCCTTCCCACACTAAGTATGGTGTCCCAAGGAGGATTTCCCCTTCAGCCTCTCCCGTGAGCTCTCAACATGCAGCCCACAAGGTTTAAAATTGGATCCTTACTCTTGAAAAGATTAAAACAGAGTTGAGGTGCCAAAAAAAGAAAGAAAGAAAGAAAACCTACAAGATAGCTCATCACAAATGACAACTGAGTCATTCAGAAAAAAAAAAAAAAATGAGAAATGTCACTACCTTCAGCAAAAGGGAACCACTGAACTCTCATTGAAAAAATACTATTCCCCACAGGAAAATAAAAAGGTAACTCACAAAACTTTGTCATCACATTAATAGCACTTTAATATCTCATCATTTTTATAAGGCAGTTTCACGAAATTATTTCCTTTAAGCCACTTAGAGAGGTAGATTAAGGAATATTCTGCCCGTTTTACAATTTTAAGAAACTGAGACTCAGAGACAGGAGGATTCCCAACATGGGGAGCTAGTAAGTGCTAGAGCCAAGACTTCCATTTGGGTCTTAGGAGCCCCTGTCCCCTCTCTTTCTTGTAGGCCACATTGTCTTTCCACTGGAGGACATCATCATTTGTTCATCTACCATGGCGCTGGAAGCTTAGCATTATGTTTTCACATCTGCCCATTACAACTCTAGGCAGTCAGTACAATTACCTGGATTTTAGAGGTAAGGATGATTTTGTGAGGAGGGGAAGAGGAGGGAGAAAGTCTGTTAAGTAAGTAGCCCAAATCCTACTGCTAAAAAGCTGTAGAGTTGCCATATAAATTCAGGGCTCATGAACCTGAATTTTATTTATTACACTCTATTTCTTACAAATTAAGGATTTTTTGCCTGTGAGAGCAAATGATAACACCGAAAAAAAGAAATGAAAGCTAAGTTTAAAACAGCTGTTAGTGACAGCAGGGAAAAAAAGAAATACACTCTTGATTAGGAAACTTGTCAGCCAACCCTGGGCCATACAGAAGGATAAAAAAAGGCTTTCTTTGGTTAATAGCCAAAATTACTCAGCTATTCTCATAAACGCTAATTAATAAGTTATTTATGAAAAGAAAAGGATTTCATTTGATTGTTCCCTTGTTTTTATTGCTCTCTATAATAACATAAACCCCCCTTCCAGGACGCCTTCAATGACTAAAGTGCCTAGCTGTGACCTATAAGCCTATTCAGACCTATCACCCGCATAGATCATCTCTAACCAATAATTTGATGGCTTGCGTTTTTTCAGATAAATTCAATTCTTTGTATTTCATTGGAATGTAGATACCTATAAAAAGTACCTTAAGTAATACGAAGCTTGACCAACCTATTCTTTTAGTTGGTTCATAACTTCCTTGGAGGGTATTTTTTTCTTTATTTCTTCAGAAAAAAAATGCCCACCAAGGAAGTTATGAACCAACTTAAAGAACAGGTATTCAACAAAATAAAAAAAACTAAAAATACTGAATATAGTGCAGGAAAGTATACGATAGGGACTTGATATGGCAATCTCTTTGGAATTTTAAATATAAAAGTGTTTCCATGGGTTGGATATCAAAATTCTATAGCATAACAATAATATTTTACTTGGTACAATGTACTTTTGCGAGGATTTCTTCCCCTTTTCTACCCCTTTTTATATTCAGTCTGACCTGGTTGATGACTATGACTCAGATGATAGACGGGCTACTTGTGGTTTGAAGGGTGTCACTTCAGAATTCTAATCTCTTTTGTCATGGACCATCCCTGGGGATTCCAAAGTACGACTAGCCTTAAAAAAACTCCCCCTCCTCAATAAACCACAGTTCCCAACAAGAAATGAGCAATTTCTGATACTGAAAATGGGACATTTTAGAAGAATTAAGTAATAGTAAAAAAAGTCAAGAAAACGCTCCCTGAAATGCATTATTTACCATATTAGGAAAAGATGCAGGGGGGATAGAAAAAAGCTTCACAAGCAGTAAACTGGATTAATTCTAAGAAAAACTTGCTAACCAAAGACTTGTTATTATTGCTTTTTACCAGTGTATGGGAGGGGCAGAAAGAGAATAAATTATAACTGAAGGACCAATTGCCTCACTTTTTTGGCTCATACCCAGAGAAAAACAATTATTCCTAGGCATCACTTAATCAAATTGAAGTCCAACAAACATTTATGTATATCTAATAGGTGCCACCCTCTGTTGATAACTATTGGGGAGGGAGTAATGCCAGGTCTTTCCCTTTGAGAAGCTTACTATCTGGTAGAAGAATTCATACTAAATTCACAAACCTTTTAATACTAATCAGAGTTGTTATGTATTACTACCTTCTAGTGCTTAGCATTGTCCTCAGAATAAATAAATGAGGGAGGATCCAGGGGCATATGAAGGCCTCACATAATTCAAGTTGAATGGACTTCCTTACTACAGGCTTCTATTTATAGTGTTATATTTATTTTCTCTTAATCCATTGCAAGCAGAGGCATGTATTCATTTATTAATGATGCTACAAGTACAATGTGCATGTCCTGAAAAATACAAATTACTTATTTGCAACCCAGAAACTTAAATTTCATAAAGTAAGAGACTGATTGGATCAACAAAGGGCCTAAAAATGGAAAAGGTGCTGGTCAGAACATCAGCACAGGCTAAAATTTTAGCTAATTCAAACCAAAGATTTCCAAGATGCTGCCTTAGCACACTAAATGCACAGAGTGAATTAAGTGTTGGAGTTTGCAGAAACATTTTTTTTTTTTTTTTAGAAAAAAACACTATCATATATAAAATACTAAAACTTTCCAGATTCAAAATTCCCAAGTGGAAAAGAATTGGGGACTTTTTAAAGATATTTAATGATTCGGCTTGATTATCCAATATTATTCAATTGCCGTTTTACTTAGTATGTTTGGTGTTATTACAAAGGCATATCTGGACTGGGCAATTTATTTTTTAAAAGAGGTTTATTTAGCTCACGTTCTGCAGCCTGTGCAAGAAGCAAGGCTCTGGCATCTGCTCAGCTTTTGGTGAGAGCTTGTGTGCTGCATCAAAAAATGGTGGAAAAGACTAAAAGCCAAGTAGACACATGCAAAGAGGGTCAAAACCCAAGGGGTGTCCTGGCTACATAACAACTCTTCCCCTTGGGAACTAATCCATTCCCCCCAGAACCAATCCAGTTTTAGGAAAGCAAGAGTTCACTCAATTCCTTTAGAACAGAATGATATGGTTTGGATGTGTCCCCACCCAAAGCTCATTCTGAATTGTAGCTCCCATAATTCTCACGTGTTGTTGGAGGGACCAGTGAGAGGTAATTGAATCATAGGGGTGGGTCTTTCCCATGCTATTCTCATTAGAGTGAATAAGTCTCATGAGATCTGATGGTTTTATAAAGAGAAGTTCCCCTGAACATGCCCTCTTGGCTGCCACCATGTAAGACCCGACTTTGCTCCTCATTTACCTTCTGCCAGAATTGTGAGGCCACTTAAG
The DNA here is from genome assembly GCF_009761245.1 of Sapajus apella. Lineage (NCBI taxonomy): Eukaryota > Metazoa > Chordata > Mammalia > Primates > Cebidae > Sapajus > Sapajus apella. The sequence continues at coordinate 12,267,552 of NW_022436946.1, read as the reverse complement.
CCTTGTGGAACTGTGAACCAATTAAACCTCTTTACAATTACCCAGTCTCGGGTATGTCTTTATTAGCAGCATGAGAATAGACCAACACAAGAACCACGCCATTCACAAGGGCTCCATCCCATGACACAAGCTCCTCCCAGTAGGCCCCACCTCTCAATACCACCACTTTGGGAATCAAATTTCAACATGAGATTTGATAGGGACAAACAAACCATATCCAAACTATAGCAGGGTTTAAAAAGCAAACAAAACAACACACACACACACACACACACACACACACACACACACACACAACATGCCTGATTATGTAGTTAGGTAAAATAATCAAATAACCCATGAAAGTATGCAGACTTGTAAATTGCATTAAGTAGTACCCTGTAGAGTTTGAGATTTTATTTTGTATTTCCTTTAACTCCCTCCACAATGATGAGCAATCTTATTCCTATAATAGACATTTACATTTAGTGAGTATGCTGGAAGAGAGAAAGGAAGGAAGGAAAAAAGGAAGGAAGGAAGGAAGGGAGGGAGGGAGGGAGAGAGGGAGGGACCGAGGGAGGGGGAGAGGGGAGGAGAAAGAAAGCCTCTGTAGGCACGGATATAGGTGTGGGTATATGGATGTGAGGATTTGTGGACTTTATCTTCTAAACTGGACTTCAGGAAATTAGAATGAATGAATTTAAATTTTCTAAACTTGCTTGCTTATATGAATCATCAGAAATCATGTGTTAAATGTACTGATTTCCAGGCCTCTGTGCTGAAAATTCTGATCTGAAAGAAGAGTGGAAATCTATATTGTTAACAAGTAATCACCTCCTGGTGATCCTTTTTATCAAGCAGGTTTAGGAAATACTGAACTAACTGATTCACATTGCTCTGTTCATAATATTTCATTTGCTTAAGATCTTTTTACCCTGGGCATTTCCAATGGCCCTTTCTTCAGTTCCCAAACCCTATCACCCTACATTTTGTCCCTCTAGGAGTCTTATCTCTTCCCTCATAGGATAGTGACATAGCCATATCCCCATCTGTATCAGCCTGAATCCCTAGTGCATTTGCATCCAAGTCACCAGTCATTGACAACTCTTTTATCAGAGTTCTCGTGGTTTGGGTGACACATCTTCATGTCAAAACCTTTAAAACTTTGGAGAGAAAACACAGTTTTATCAGGAGAAGCCGAAAACAAAAACAAAAACAGAAATTTGAGGAAATGAAAACATATGAGGCCTGAAGCCAGGGAATATACTAAAGGAACAAAACCTCAAATCTCTTGTTCACACTTCCTCCAGACGCACTTAGAAATTATTTGTACATTTCTACTTCCAAAAAAAAGTTATTTTCTGCTTTCACTGAAGCTTTCAAATTTTGTAGATGATATTCATGAATTTTTATCCAAACTGGCTGAGTACGTGAATGTGTTACTCCCACTATACCACATGAAGAAATTTACCTACTCATGCATTTTTCATTCATTCAACAATTTGCTAAATGCCTACTCCATGCCACTGTGCTATTTAACTAGTATAGTGTACAGACACTAACAAGAGGTAATCCCTGTCCTTAAATAAATCACAGTTAATTGGAAAAATAGACACATAAGCAAATAACTATACATTATGCTCCAACATGACTATTATATTGAGATTTGTATGTAAGATGTTGTGAGAACATAGAAAATCATATCATGGTTATGGAGAAGGATGACCTTTAAAGAGGAAATGACAAGTTTTTCACACTTATCTATTGCTGAGGTAATTTTTAATTGCATAAATGAATACAATAATACTATTAAGGAGAACATTTTTTCACCACTGTGCACATTGACAGTTTTCCTTTTTCCATATTTCCATCCAGCCTTTGTCCTTAAGCATGTATATATATGTGTGTGTGTGTGTGTGTGTGTGTGTGTGTGTGTGTGAGAAAGTTTAAATCATAACATCTGTAATTATGTTTCAAAAGCTTGCATACATTTAGCTATTTGAAGCCTGAAATATGGTTTTCTATTAAAACAAAATTATTAAAGATTGTTAGATTTACCCAAACAGCCTATTTAATACACAACACTCTATTGCTATACTATTGCAGTTGTACAGTGAGAGAGTAATTGTATTGTAATTAGAAAAACATATTGGGTTTCTAAGAAATTTCTCTAATAAGAAGGAAAACAATAAAATGATTTGAAAAGATTTTTCATGCATTCCAGATGTTAATCCTTGAAGTATGAATTAGTAGATAGCCATGGCCAAGAAACATGAATCCCCACATCCATGTTAATATCCACTAGTTTTTTATTTTTTGATTATGGCCATGACTGCAGGAGTGAGATGGTATTTCATTGTGGTTTTGATTTGCATTTCCCTGATCATTAGTGATGTTGAGCATTTTTTTTAAATGTTTCTTGGCCATTTGTATAGCTTCTTTTGAGAATTGTCTATTCATGTTCCTAACCCACTTTTTGATGGGATTGTTTGGTTTTATCTTGCTGATTTGTTTAAGTTTGTCATAGGTTCTGTGTATTAGTCCTTTGTCAGATGTACACATTGTAAAGATTTTCTCCCAGTCTGTGGGTTGTCTGTTTACTAATTGTTCCTTTTGCCATGCGAAACTCTTTACTTTAATTAGGTTCCAGCTATTTATATTTGTTTTTATTGTATTTGCTTTTGGGTTGTCGGTCATGAAATCCTTGCCTAAGCCAACATCTAGGAGGGTTTTCCCAATGTTATCATCTAGAATTTTTATAGTTTCAGGTCTTAGGTCTAAGTCCTTAATTCATCTCAAGTTGATTTTTGTATAAGGTGAGGGACAAGGATCCAGTTTCATTCTCCTACATGTGGCTATCCAACTATCCTAGTACCATTTGTTGAAAAGGGTGTCTTTCCCCATTTTGTGTTTTTGTTTGCTTTGTCAAAGATCAGTTGGCTGTAAGTATTTGGGTTTATTTCTGGGTTCTCTATTCCATTCCATTGGTCTATGTGTCTATTTTTATACCAGTACCACACTGTTTTGATTACTATGGCCTTTTCTTATAGTATAGTTTGAAATCAGTGATGCCTCCAGGTTTGTTTTTTTTGCTTAGTCTTGCTTTGGCTATGCTTTCTCTTTTTTGTTTCATATGAATTTTAGAACTCTTTTTTCTAACTCTGTGAAGAATGATGGTGGTATTTTCATGGGGATTGCATTGAATTTATAGATTGCTTTTGGCAGTATGGTCATTTTCACAATATTGATTCTACCTATCCTTGAGCACGGGATGTGTTTCCATTTGTTAGTCTCATCTATGATTTCTTTCAGCAATGTTTTGTAGTTTTCCTTGTAGAAGCCTTTTGACTCCTTTGTTAGGTAGGTTCATAAGTATTTTGTCTTTTTTGCAGTTATTGCAAAACGAGTTGAGTTTTTTATTTGATTCTCCACTTGGTCACTGTTGGTGTATAGAAGAACTGCCGATTTGTGTACATTAATCTTGTATCCAGAAACTTTGATGACTCCTTCTATCAGTTCTAGGAGCTTTCTGGAGGAGTCCTTAGGGTTTTCAAGGTAAACGATCATATCATCCGCAAACAGGGACAGTTTGACTTCCTCTTTACTGATTTAGATGCCCTTTATTTCTTTCTCTTGTCTGATTGCTCTGGCTAGGACTTCCAGTACTATGTTGAAGAGGAGTGATGAGAGTGAGCATCCTTGCCTTGTTACAGATCTCAGGGGGAATGCTTTCAACTTTTCCCCATTCAGTATTATATTGGCTGTTGGTTTGTCATAGATGGCTTTTACTACATTAAGCTATGTCCTTTGTATGCCAATTTTGCTGAGGGTTTTAATCATAAAGGAAGGCTGGATTTTGTTGCTTTTTCTGCATCTATTGAGATGATCATGTGATTTTTGTTTCTAATTCTGTTTATGTGGTGTATCACATTTATTGACTTGTGTATGTTAAACCATCCCTGCATCCTTGGTATGAAACCCACTTGATCATGGCGGATTATCTTTTTGATATGTTGTTGGAATGGTTAGCTAGTATTTTGTTAAGAATTTTAGCATCTATGTTCATCAAGGATATCAGTCTGTAGTTTTCTTTCTCAGTTGTGTCCTTTCCTGGTTTTGGTATTAGGGCGATGGTGGCTTTATAGAATTAATTGGGGAGAGTTTCTTCTTTCTCTATCTTGTGGAATTGTTTCAAAAAGATTGGTACCAATTCTTATTTGAATGTCTGGTTGAATTCTGCCATGAATCCATCTGGTTGTAGACTTGTAATTGTTGATAATTTTTAAATTACCATTTTAACCTTGCTGCTTGTTATTGGTCTGTTCAGGTTATCTAATGCTTCCTGACTTAAGCAAGGGGTTTGTATTTTTCCAGGAATTTATCCATCTTTCTAGGTTTTCTACCTTATGTGCATAAAAGTGTTCATAGTAGCCTTGAATGATCCTTTGTATTTCAGCGGTGTCAGTTGTAATATCTCCTGTTTCATTTCTTAGTGAGGTTATTTGGATTCTCTCTTTTCTTTTCTTGGTTAATCTTGCTTATGGTCTAACAATATTATGTCCTTTTCAAAGAACCAGCTTTTTATTTCATTTATCTTTTATATCATTTTTGTTATTTCTATTTCATTTAGCTTTGCCCTGATGTTGGTTATTTCCTTTCTTCTACTGGGTCTGGATTTGATTTGTTCTTGTTTCTCTAGTTCTTTGAGGTGTGACCTCAGATTGTCTGTTTGTGCTCTTTCAGACTCTTTGATGTAGGTGTTTAAGGCTATGAATGTTCCTCTTAGCACTGCCTTAGCTGTATCCCAGAGGTTTTGATAGGTTGTGTCATTATTGTCATTCAGTTCAAAAAATTTTTTAATTTCCATCTTGATTTTGTTTTTGACCCAATGCTCATTCAGGAGCAGTTTATTTAATTTCCATGTATTTGCATGGTTTTGAAGTTTCCTTTTGGAGTTGACTTCCAGTCTTATTCCACTGTAGTCTGAGATAGTGCTTGATATAGTTTCAATTTTCTTAAATATACTGAGTCTCATTTTATAGCTTACCATATGGTCTATCTTGGAGAAAATTCCATGCACTGTTGAATAGAATGTATATCCTGTGGTTGTTGGATGAAGTGTTCTGTATATATCTGCTAAGTCCATTTGTTCCAAGGTATAGTTTAAATCCACTGTTTCTTTGTTGATTTTCTGTCTTAATGAGCTGTCTAGTGCTGTCAGTGGAGTATTGAAGTTCCCCAGTATTATTTGTTTCTATCTTCTTGCTTAGGTCTATTAGTAATGGTTTTATAAATTTGGGAGCTCCAGTGTTAGGGGCATATATGTTAGGATTGTGATATTTTTCTGCTGAACAATGCCTTTTACCATTATATAATGCCCCTCTTTGTCGCATTTAACCACTGTTGTTTTAAAGTTTGTTTTGTCTGATATTAGAATAGCTACCCCTGTCCACTTCTGAATGAAATGCCTTTTTCCACCCCTTTACTTAAGTTTATATGAGTTCTTATGTGTTATTAGAGTCTCCTGAAGGCAGCAGATAGTTGGTTAATGAGTTCTTATCCATTCTCTGGTTCTGTATCTTTTAAGTCAAGCATTTAGGCCATTTACATTGAGTGTTAGTATTGAAATGAGAGGTACCATGCCATTCATCATGCTTTTTGTTGCCTGTGTACTTTGTTGTTCTTTGTTTTTGCTTTTTAACTTGTATTTTTGTTTTATACGTTCTGTGTGATTTACACTCTAAAGTGATTCTATTTTGATGTGATTTCAGGATTTGTTTCAAGATTTAGAGCTCCTTTTAGCAGTTCTTATTGTGGTGGCTTAGAAATGGTGAATTCCCTCAGAATTTGTTTGTCTGAAAAAGACAGTATATTTCCTTCTTGTATAATGCTTAGTTTTGCTGGATACAAATTCTTGGCTGATAATTGTTTTGTTTGAGAAGGCTGAAGATAAGGTCCCAATCCCTTTTAGTTCATAGGGTTTCTGCTGAGAAATCTGCTGTTAATCAGATACATTTTCTTTTATAGGTTACCTGGTGCTTCTGTCTCACAGCTCTTAAGATTTTTTTCTTTGTCTTAACTTCAGATAACCTGATTAAAAAAGTGCCTAGATCTTTCTGTGATGAATTTCCCAGGTGTTCTTTGTCCCTCTTGTATTTGCATGTCTATGTCTCTAGCAAGGCCAGGGAAGTTTTCCTCAATTATTTCCCCAAATATGTTTTCCAAGCTTTTAGAATTGTCTTCTTCCTCAGGAACACCGATTATTCTTAGGTTTGGTCATTTAATATAATCCTAGACTTCTTGGAGGCTTTGTTCATATTTTCTTATTCTTTTTTCTTTGTCTTTGTTGGATTCAGTTAATTTGAAGACCTTGTCTTTGAGCTCTGGATTTCTTTCTTCTACTTGTTCAATTCTATTGCTGGGGCTTTCCAGAGCATTTTGCATTTCTAAAAGTGTGTCCAAAGTTTCCTGAAGTTTTGATTGTTTTTTACTTAAGCTCTCTATTTCCTTGAATATTTCTCCCTGACTTCTTGTATCATTTTTTGGATTTACTCACATTGGGTTTTGCCTTTCTCTGGTCACTCCCTGAGTAGCTTAATAAGTGGCCTCCTAAGTTTTTTTTTTTTTTTTTTTTTTTTTTTTTTTAGGTAAATCAGGGATTTCTTCTTGGTTTGGATCCATTGCTGGTGAACTAGTGTGATTTGGGGTGGGGGGCAGTGTTGACAAGCCTTGTTTTGTCATATTAATAGGGTTGGTTTTCTGGTTCCTTCTCATTTGAGTAGGCTCTGTCAGAGGGAAAATCTAGGGCTGAAAGCTGTTGTCCAGATTTTTTTTGTCCCATGGGGTGTTCCCTTGATGTAGTACTCTCTCCCCTTTTCTGTGGATGTGGCTTCCTGTGAACTGAACTGCAGTGTTAGTTGTCTCTATTCAAGGTCTAGCCATCCAGCAAGTCTACCCAGCTCTGGGCTGGTACTGAGGGTTGTCTTCACAGAGTTCTGTGACATGAACTTCCTATGGGTCTCTCAGCCATACCCATACCTGTGCCAGTGGAGGTGACAGAATAGTGCCTGTTCAGTTGGAGGTGGTGGAGGGTGCAATGGACTCTGTCAGGGTCCTTATGAGCTCAATTTTCTGAGCTATATATGTGCAAATAAACTTCACTGAAGACCAAAGCTTTAAGTTAATTACATTAAAAGGCATCCTATTTCCTCCTATACTAGTTTAACTATGAATCAAAAAATATATGTGAGCACATATAATGAATAATTTATTTGGCTAGAGCATAGAGTAAGTGAAAATTAATGGTGGAAAGTTAGGTTGGGATCATCATATTGTGGATGGAAAAAAGGTTTAATGGAGAAGTTTATAAATTTGGCAGGCAATAAAAGGTATTTTCAAACTAGACTTTTATAAAATTACAATACTAAGCCATGATTATTGTACACAAATTGTACATTCTTATTAATCCTTCAAAAAGTTTTCTATGCAATCAGTTTTTTTTAACAGAGGCTTGGGGTGTTCTGAATTGGGATCTCAGGAAGGTTGATTTAGAGATTATATGAAGGCTGAATTCCAACGGAAAAGAGAGGATAGAGATTAAAGGCAGAGATCTGGCAGTACAAACATTGACAGGACTTGGTAACTAATGAGTGGGAAGTGCCAGAGAGATGATCAGAGCCAGGATGTAAGTCTGTGTGAGTGGCAGAAGGATGCTGTCATTGGCTGAAATATGGAACCCAAGAAGAGGGAAGTTTGTAGATTTGTTTTGGAGCTGTGGTGAGTTTGGGGTTACTGGCAGGATCCTCATTTGTAAATACACAGAAGACCAACATAGAGCTCAGAAAAAGGCTGAGGATAGAGGTGCAGGTTTGCAGTTCATTCACTTGGAGATCACAGTTGAAATACCTGGGATGGGTGAGATAAGTGGGTTGCATAGTGTTAGAATAGACTAGTTCCCAGAAAACAATTAAGAAATTGAGTGGAAGACGAGGGACCAGTGAAAGTAACCAGACGTGTGAGAGAAAAACCAGGTCACTGTATTGTTCTAGAAACAAGAAACAAAGAAAATATGAAGGAATGTTCATCAAACACCACAGAAATGGCAAGCCCATTGGGTTTGGTAACAAAGGAGTCATTGGTAAACATTGAAAGAACAATTTCAGTAGATCAGTGAGCTAGAAGCCAGAATGGGTTGGAAAGAGCACTGGAAGTGCAGATTTCAAGGGGGTTTGAAGAGAAAACAGATAGTAGATTTATTTTTTCATTCACTTATTCCCTCATGCATTTATTTATCCAACAAGTAAATTAAATAAATAGTGTCTCTGCACAAGGCAATGTGCTAAACATTGGAGATAGGTGCCAGCCCTCATGGAACTTATATTCTAGTGGGGACAAAAAAATGAGTCAACCGAAAAATAAAGTAATTGGGATAACTATAATTAAGAAAGTAATTATGAAAATGAGCAAGCAGGCACAGGGAGAGAGGCGGAGGGGGAGACTTCTGTAGACAGGATGATCAAGGAAAAGTTAAGAAAGGAGATTTTTTTATTTTAATAGGAAAGAAAGAGCCCATTTGTAGGCATGAAAGAAAAGATGAAGTGGAAGAAGAAACAAAAAGTGGAAGGCAGGAGCAATATTGATGGAGCGAAGCACAGGAGAAATGGGAGCCTGTTGGATCCTGGGCATGAGGTCTTCAGTGGACCTTGGAGAGGATCGGGGACACTCTTTCTTGAAACAAGAGTGAAGAAAGAGAGGAGGCATAAAGATCTTTCTCTGGAAAAGAAGTAGAGGAAAGAGATAGAAGGTTCCACATGAGGAGGAGTTAATCTGAGTAACGTAGACCATGAGATCATTCACCAAGCCAGAGATTGTCCTTTGGTCTGGTGACATATTTGAGTGACTGCTGCAGGCCAGGAGCTGTGCTGGGCACCAACTGTGCAGAGTCAAATCACACAGAAACCTATTTCCAAAGAGTATATAATGGCTTTAAACAAAAGAGATTTGAAAACAAATTATTACAACTAAGTATAGTAAGTGTTGTAATGGAAGTACCCACTGGGTGGAGTGGAGCACAGAGAAAGGAGAGATCAGGACTACCTAGGGAGGAGGGAGGGAAGGCAGTTCAGAAGAGGCTTCTTGTAACTTGTGAGCTGCATCGCAAAGATTTCAAGTATGTTGGGAGTTACCTGGGTGGGAGAATTCTGGCCAGAGGGAGCACCATGTCAAGAGGCAGCCAGTAGCACAGTGGGTTAGAGGAAGGGCAAGTTTGAACTGTTAGAGTGTAAAGCTCAAGGGAAAAATAGGGCAGGTGAAGGAGGTGGCATGCCTGGGCAAAAAAACAAAAAACAAAAATGGAGAGGTGAGTGAGGGCCAGGTTACAGAGGTCCTGTTTTCTGTATAAGGAGGCTAGACTTTCCTCCTACAGCAATGGAAGTCATCGATGAGTTTAAAACAAAGATTTCATGTCTGAGGCCATGTGGAAGAAGAATTGGAAGAATTCCTAATGAGAAGTAAGAAAAGCAATGACAGTGACAGTTTGAGTTTGGGAAACAACTGTTGGATAGAGAGAAGGCAATTGAAAAGAGAGGGGCTTAATTGATAGAATTAATGAGATTTGGTTTCTGTCTGAGTGTAAGGGTGGGGACGGAGGACCCAGTGGCTTCCCGGGCTCCTGGCATGGAGAAATCGAGGCTGGAGTGCCCATACCTGAGACAGTAAACAAATGTAGAGGGGAAAATGGGTTGGGAGTTATGATGATAAAGTCTGAAATTTAAAAGTGGTTAAGAGGAATGAAATAACCAATCATGAGTGGTTACAATAGGTAATGGTACAAGGGTCAAGTTGAAGCCAGCCACATGAATGAGTAGTAACATCACCAGGAGGTGACCTAAGCTTCCTAGCAAAGCTCAGGAGTGAAGTAGAGAAAACAGGTTCATCTTTCCTCTGGAGCAAAATGTGGGAATGTGAGAGTGAAAGAAGGCCAAGCAGAAAAAGAACTATCAGGCACCAATGAAGGTGCAGCTCAATGTGATTGAGCTTGAGCTCTGCACCAGGATAGGTGAGGGGCTGGAGGAACGCCTAGTAAACCAAGAGTTCCAGGACAGTGAAAGGAACAGAAGTTATTTCTGAGGTCAAACAGAAGTTCAGTGGGAGACAAAGGGATGAATGACTATGGTCAGGGTAGAGAATTTCAACATTTAGGCTGCCGGAGGTAGAGCATTTTCAGTTAACCTTGAGTTCCAAGACATGGCTGCATTCCAAGGGGGCGACTTGCGCTGTTGTGTCTCGAGTAGTGTCTGAAGTTAGATTTGAGGATTTGTTGAGAGAGGACAGTGGACATGGATGAGGAAGTCACTGTGACTCATGGAAGGAGGGGGGTAGAGAGCACCCCCTGAAGAAGATGGAGATGTATCGTGAATGCCCTGCCTGCGGTCTATGAGGCTGGGTGCCATCTGCCTCCTGCCAGCCTCCCTTCCTGTGGCCCCGGCCCAGCCTCCCCACTCCAGCCCAGTGGGCCTTCTTTCAGTTCCTTGAATGTTATGGACTTTATTTCACCCCAGGGCCCTCACAAGTGCAATTTCCTCTTCTCAGAATTTCTAACACCCTTCAGCTTCTGTTCTACCTTCCTCCACTCCCATCAGATCTCATTTTGAATATTACTTCCCCAAGAAGACTTTCCCCAAATCCTCAGGCCTCAAGTCTGTGTTAGAACCCTCTGTCAAATTTCCCCCTATTACCTAGTACTTCTTAGCATTTACCACAATTGTAACTTGGTATTTCGTAATGAAATGATTTGCTTACGCCCATCTCAGTGGATAAGCTTTTTGAGGGCAGACACCCTACCTGCCTTGTCTGTCAATATAATTCAGTCCCTAATAGAGGACCCATTGATGCTTTTTTACCTACCCCGGTCTGTGAGGACTGGAAGTGGCATGATGCAATGTATACGGTATTTTGATATAAAATATTGAACTAATATTCCATAAAATACATTTAAAATATTAGATTAAATGCGTAAGTGCATGCGAAGGTAAATGGTTCACTGGATGGTGAAATAGCTAATCTCCCAAATTAAGACTCTACAACTTATAAATATATAGGCTGCTGCTACCCAAAGGACAATCTCTCAGTTTCTCCTGGACTGATCTCCAGAGCAATCTTCTTTAAACACCAGTTTTATCACAGGACTCATGCTTAAAATTTTCAGAGGCTCCGTTTCCCTTCCCTACTGCAGCTGAAGTCCCCAGCAGACTTGCAGTGGCCTCTAGCGTGTCTGGGCCCCGGCTCTCTTCTGCTCATGGAAGGTTAGTTCCTTCATGATTCCATTAACCTGTCAGGCTCCTTTTCCCACCTTCATGACTTGGCCCACATTGCCTCCCTTCCTTGGAAGCCTTCACCTTTCTCCAGAACACATTGGACATTGTCCCTGTCATTTAAGACCGGCTTCAACTCTCAGTTCCTCCCTGGCACTTCAGCCTCTGGTCGTTTCTTGTCTCATTGTCTTAGGCTTCTTTGAATTCCTTTAGCCCCTGAGAACCACAACATAGTTCACAATGTGTACTGTCCTGGGTAGCTCAGTATAGGCTCTTGGGAGTTATCTCATACTAGATAATAAATTCCTCATCAAACCAAGGGAAACCAAAGCTTAAAATAACTAGATCACCCTTGTCTTCACCCAGACTATGATGCCGGTCAGGTTATCTGTTTACTGAAGCCCGAACACCCTGAGAAATCATTTTGCCTTAAGGATTTCTTTTCAAATTCAATACGTTTTATTTTATTTATTTATTTATTTTAATTATTATTATTATTATTATTATTATTTTTTGAGACAGAGTCTCACTCTGTCTCCCAGGCTGGAGCACAGTGGCGCAATCTCAGCTCATTGCAACCTCCGCCTCCCGGGTTCAAACAATTCTCCTGCCTTGGTCTCCCCAGTAGCTGGGATTACAGGCACCTGCCCACCATGCCTGGCTGGCTAATTTTTGTATTTTTAGTAGAGATAGGGTTTCGCCATGTTGACCAGACTGGTCTTGAACTCCTGACCTCAAGTGATCCACCTGCCTCGACCTCCCAAAATGCTGATTATAGGCATGAGCCATCACAACTGGCTGAAATTTAACATATTTTGAAAAATATATTTTAGCAATGCTTTCCTTGTTTTTTCCCCTAGTCTCCTGTGAGTAAATAGTTAATGGGATGTGTTTGGGATGAATTACAAACAATCCCTTTCTAGAAAAATCAACATTGACTGCCATAAGGATCTTACTTAAGGTCATATGATATTTACAAGTGAAGCTGGACTGGGGATAGGAATTCCTGGTATTCTGTGTATTTTTCTAATTGACTGCAGTTACTCTCATAACATATGAAGACATTGTAACAAAGTATGTTTAAGGCAATTTGGGACTTTTTAAAATGACTCTTATTAAACTAAACAACTATTTCCAGTGATTTTCTTGGCTGTGTATGCCACAGAAATTAGGCAAACTCTGTCTTTGAATCGCTGAAGGCATATTTCTGATAAAACGAAAACAGTTTTCATTTTTAAAAAACTCTACTTATTAAATCAGTAAAAACGAAAACAAAAAGAAAATCTACATAACAAATGCCAGTTAGTTACGTATGAGTGGTTAAGGGCTCACTATCATTATATTCATGAAAATGTTAATTATGTGCAGGGCTAGAATCCAAAACATATCTATAACTCCTTAGGAAATAATGTAGAGGCACATAGTCACTAAGCAGCTGAAAAAAAAAAAATCCTTGGAAGATTTAGAGAATGTAAGATTATTTTGCTTAACCAAGAGAAGTGACACTGAATGGCAGTCAAAGCTTATGGATACAGTTTGGATATAAAGATGGGCAGTTCATGTAACATTCTTCTTTGAGAAAAGGTAACATAACGTTTCAAGGTTCAGTGTCCCTCTTGCAAGTTTAAAAAAAAAACAAAAAACGTGGTGGAGGCAATTCTGGAATATCCAGGAAATCTGATCTCACGAATGAGGAAGCTCCCAAATATGGGCATAGAGTAAGACCAATTTTCCAGTGCAAATCCTCTGAGGTATATGTAGTTGGGAATACCCTTATTAAAAATTCCTTTTCCAAATCCAGTTTTAGAAGATCCGTTTAGTTGCTAGACAAAACAGAAAAAAAGGCTAAAACGCTTTTAGATTACTGATGGGAAAAAACAAGTCATGGCATGGGGAATCACCCAAAGTTTTCTATAGACTCATAGGATCCAAGTAACCAGAGGCACTAATTTCAGGAGCCCTGGGTCTAGTGACATTTCCTTCTGATCCATAACGGGCACCTTTCTGTTTCATATTGTCTGTGCACAGTCCACATATGAGGCCAGGGTCATCACCCACACAGAAAAGAGACAAAAATACATGTGCCACCCTTACCCGCTTCTGCAAATGAATCTACATCAAAACGCAGGATACAGTCTGAATTTGCACAGTATGCTGTGTGACTAGACAAGGACTCTGGCTTGAGAGGTTAGTAAATGTGAAAAACGAAGGCAAAAAATGTTATTTCCATTTGCACATGAATAAGATTTGCTATCCATCATAACCCAGTGGTGTAAAAGGATTGCAAATCCCCAGAGCCCCATTTGCTCCCTGGAAGGAAATCCCTGACCCTACCATCCCCAAGTATGGCCAAGCTAATTTTATCCAGAGGACCTAGAGAGCCTGGGGTAAAGATTCTCAGCCTGGTGACTAAGAACAAGGATTCTGCAGCCAGATGGTGCTGCCACTTAAAGAAGGCATGGCTTTGGGCATGTTATTTACCCTCTCTTGGTCTCAGTTGCCTTATCTGTTAAATGGAGCTAATAATAGTACTTACTTTACAAAGTGATCATGGGAGTAAACTAGACCTACATATTTTCTGCTTAGAAAACACTAGACCATCGCTGAGCAGAGGATATTAATCAATGCTATATAACTGTCAGCTATCTTCATTGTTCTAATAACTTTAATTACTCACAGCGTCCTTGTGCTTTGCCAACAGTTCTCCCGAGGGTTTCTGCTGCCTGCCCTGTAAAGGCATCTTCATAAGAACTCTGCGCTGACCTCACCTGCACTCTATAGAATTGTATTTCGTTCTGAATTCCTCAAAGTATTTTCCTCAAAACTGTATGATTATTGATAACTGCAGTGTAGCGATCAGCAAATTCTCTCAGGTCATCTTAGAGTTGGTTGGCTCTGAGGTCCAGGTTCTGAGGGGCTCTTGCCCTCACAGCCTGCTTCAGTCAGTGATGCTAAGATCGTACGTCTAACCTTGTAATTCATCTGTCAGGTATCACAAATGCTTTGCATGCATTCACTAATTTCTTTTCTTGCCACAATCACCCTGTTTTTAGCCTCACTTTGGACATGAGAAAATTAAGGTACGAGGACATTAAAAACATCATTGGGTCACCCTGCTGGAAGTGACAATCACAGACAAATCTGACCCCTGCCCTAGATGAGGTGCTCCCTCTTCTTAGTCACCTGCCTGCTACCCTTCATGGTTGCTGGTGATTTCGCAAAACCTCAGAACCTGGGCTGTCCTATTTGGGAAGCTCGTCAACTCCTTAGGATCAAGGACACTGAATTTTCTAGACTGGGGTTCAGGGAACTATGGCCCATGAACTAATTTTTTTTACATTTTTAATAGTTGAAGAAAATTAAAAAGTATTTTGTGCCATATGAAAATTATATGAAACTCAATTTTCAGTGTCCATGAATAAAGTTTTCTTGGCACACAGCCACACTCACTTATTCACATATTGTCTATGGATAATACATGGCTGCCTTTGCACTTCAATGGCAGAGGTGAAGAGATGTGACAGGGATCGTATGGCCCACAAAGCTGGAAACATTTACTATCTGGCTACCCTGCTGTAGATTCTTGCTACTCCACATGTGGTGCAGATACCACCAGCAGCGCCAGCAGCTGGGACTTTCTAAGCCAAGTACTACCTGTACGGATTACTGGAAGGAATAGAAATACTGGCTACACTGAACTCATCACAGTCCCTGCCACCACAGAGCAAGCAAACAAATGGAAACTAAATGGTAGCTCATAAAATTGTGAACCCTGGACATTTGGGACGTGTGACTTCCTTAGTAAGAAGTTCCACAGAAAGTGAGGAAACTGGAGAAACATTTTCATTATATTTGATCAAAAGTGAAGATCAATAATGTGTAAAGCTGTCACAGAATGAGTAAGGAACTTCCTGGCTACTCCTCATCCTCCCAATTTCCCCCACCTATGCCCTGCACCCAGCCACTGCACATGCCATCTGCAGCTTCAGCCCCACCCGAAGCTCTGTAATAACCATGTCCTTAGTCATTGCTCAGGTGAGTTAGCATCAAGTCAACCCCACTCAGACACCTGCTTTCACCACGTGTCCTACATTCTGAAACAGGGTGTCTGCCTTGTGCCTCATTTATTCACTCAACAAATGCTTAATTGCCTCCCATGTGCCAAGCAGAGGGCCTCCTCTTGGAAACAATATAGCAACAAGCAAAACAGACATATAGTTCCTAGAAACAAACCTTCCCCTTCCACCCCAGTGAGTCAGTTCTTTTGTCCAAGTATCTGCCTTGCTAAAACCCTAAATATTCCATTTCCTCAGAGAATAAGTCACAGATTTGCTCTCCCAATTCTTCTAGGAATGAGGTCCTTTGACATCTAGTCCAGCCACCATCTCCTGCCAGCTCCGTAACTATGCATGTCTTCATATGCTTCTGCTCCCAGACTCCAGGCCCTTTCCCCCATTGGACCATCGATGTGATGCTCACCTTTCAAATACCTGGCCCACCCACCCAATGCTGCTTCCTAGGCCCTAGGCTCTCCAATCCTACTTGGAGCATCCTCCCTGACAGAGCAACCCTTTGGGTACTTTAGTGACAAATTTTCATTCTTTACACAGCAGGCATCACCAGCCTGTGTGGGAACAATCCCATGCTGATTGCATAGATGGAAACTATAAAAGGAATCCTGGCTTTGTTCATTCACCTTTTTTGATCATGGGGTAGTCCTTATGTTTGGTGACTCATGTTGAAAGGCCCTGAGTGTTCTCTTCCCTGGGCAATCAGTTTCCCCTGATTCATTGGCCACATGTTTTTCCCTTGGGGAATAACTAATTTCTAGGCCATTTTTCCTACTTGCTGATGTATTTCTCAGAGGTTGAATAGGTTACCTGGAAAAGGCCAAATGGAAGTGTGACATAAATAAAGTTTGCTGCCAAATGAAGGCATTAAAAAATTAAGACAATTTAGCAGAGTACTCCTTGGATATTGATGTGATGGCATTTCCAGATCACATAAAAATAAAAACCTTATCCTCCTGCAAATGCAGCTGAAAAGATAGTTAAATTTCCTAGGATATTTTTCAGACTGATTTTCAAGATAGACCAGGAACTATAGCCCTCAGTCAAGGTGTAATTTTATTAATGAAAACAATGCATACACTAATAATACCTAGCATGACAATGCTTCTGTTCCAGATGAAGGAGCATGCTCTGACATGCAGTCAAATCATGTTTCAATTTATTTTACAGTTGGTTTTATTTAGCTTCTTCAAAATGGGCTAAATTAAGCATTGTGGTTAGTAGCACAGACTCTGAAGACAAGCAAATTTCCAGCTGCAGTTTTACTAGTTTCTAGAGCTGTGATATTAACCCTCCGTTCTTTTGTCTGTACCATGGGATAAAGATACCTACTTCAGAAAGTTAAATATGATAAAGCAAATAAAACAGTTAGCTCAATAGCTACTATACAGTGGGTGTGCTGTGAGGTCTATTACATATGTGGATATGGGGTGCTGAGCATCCAGACTCTCCATGTGATTGACAACTGAGCTATCTTATCAACCCTGCCGCTATCCTATGGAAGGAGATCCTCTACCTTCCAAACAAAAATAAAGTAGCTTTGAAAGCTATAATGTATCTTTAATATTTTCTTCCTTCCATCCAGAGTTGTGGAGAGAGATGTGAAATGTAACTCTTATGCAGCCACCTCTTTCTGGGTGCTGATACTTCCCTTGATCAGCAGGGCAGCCATACCCTGAATATCTCCTGTCCAAAAATGGCCACAGATATCCCGATGGGACTTCTGGTTGCCTCAATTCACCTTTCGCAGAGGTGAGCAGGACACAGTGAGTGTGACATAAGTAGAAAAAGAGTTCCTATTTCAAGGGTAGAGCCAAGTGTGAGTCACAACCATGGAAATTTGAGATTTCTGAAAGACTGTTTTATCTTATTAGATTAGTCACACATAGTCCAGGATATGGTGATAAGTGTGCATTTGTCATGCTTTAATTTTTTAAGTGTGTGCTATGACCAGGTACTGAGTATTATCTTTGTTTAATCTTTAAAATAACTCTTTACAGGAAGTACCATTATTATCCTCTTTTCATTTTTAATCACTCTGTGACATCTATACATAGAAACTTCAAAATACTACTGAGAGACACAAAAAGTTAAATAGAAAGACATATCATAGGCTTTGGTAAAAAGGTCCAATATCATGAATATGAAAAGTCATCGTAAGTTAATCCATAAATTTAATCCACTACCCCTCACAAAATAGTAATAATTTTGTTGGGAGTTGGGGGAAGACTAGAAAAATGGATACTAAAGTTCATATGAAAAAATAAACAAGTAACATGAGCCAGGAAAATTCTAGAAAAAAAAGTAGAAGATCCTCTATTAGATAGTAAAGCATTTTACAAAATTCCAATTTAAACAATGCTTTATTTGCACAAGAACAGACAAAAAATCAGTGGAACTGACTAGAAAGTCCAGGACATCAAAATAAACACAGAAGGGCTGAGCAAAGCGGCTCACGCCTATAATCCCAGCACTTTGAGAGGCTGAGGCGGGAGGATCACATGAGGTCAGGAGTTCAAGACCAGCTTAGGTAACATGTCGAAACCCTGTCTTTACTAAAAATACGAAAATTAGCCAGGTGTGGTGGCAGGCACCTACAGTACCAGCTACTCTGAGGCTGAGGCAAGAGAATCTCTTGCACTTGAGATGCAGGGGTTACAGTGAGCCAAGATCATGCCACTGCACTCCAGCCTGAGTGACAGAGGGAGACGCTGTCTCCAAAAAAAAAAAAAAAAAAAAAAAAAAATGCACACAGTAATTTAGTATATGCTAAATTCAGTTAGCAACTGACATATTATTTAGTAAATGCTACTGTAACAACTGGATAGCCATCTGGAGAAATAAAATAAAATTAGATCTCTACCTTACAGCTTAAAATAAAACAAATTCCAGATGGAACAAATATTTATATGTGAAAAACAAAGTCATAAAATATTTTTTTTAAATCGGGACATTTTATTTATTTATTTTTTTAATTTCAGAGTGAGAAAGTCTTTCTAAATATAACTTTTAAACCCAGAAGCCATAAAACAACTTTTTAAAAACTCTGCTTGGTACTCTGGAAAAACAAGCAAGATGAAAAATAAAATAAAATAAAATAAAATAAAACTATACTTGGAAAACTATGCCATATACAAAGTTAAAAGACAAACTGCATATACAAATAAAAATACATGTATATTTGCAATCCATACAACAGACTAAGGGTTAATCCCTATACATAAACAGTTGTTAAACTTTGATAAGAAGGCCAGTGTCCAAGGAAAAATGCACAAAAGACTTGAGTTACAGAAAGGGAAATAAAAAGTTATTTAAAGCTGGGCACAGTGGTGCATTCCTGTAATCCCAGCACTTTGGGAGTCCCATCCACTGAGGCCAGAAGTTCAAGACCAGCCTGGTCAAAACAGCAAGATCCTGTTCGTCTCTACAAAAAATTAAAAATATGACTTGGGCATAGTGGCACACATCTGTACTCCCAGTCACTCTGGAGGCTGAGGCAGAAGGATTGTTTCAGTCCAGGAGTTTGAGGCTGCAGTGAGGTATGATCATGCCACTGCACGCCAGCCTGGATGAAATATAAGACCACATTTGAAAAAAAAGAAAAAGTTATGACCCACCACATTGCAGTGCTGGCTCCTGTAGAAATAGACTGGAAACTGCCTAAATGTCCATCGATAGCTAAATAGTGGTACACTCATATCATGGAATGCTGCGCAGCCATTAAAAAAAATAACAATGTAAATTGCTTGTGTTGATATGGACAGCTCCAAGATATTTTCAGTTAAAAACTATGTACCCAGAGAAAAGAACCTTCCAGAAGTTGAGAAACTTGCCCAAAATAACACTGCTATAAGCAAGGTAGTTGGTACTAGAACTCAGCTCTGTCTTAGTGCAGAGCCCTGCTTGTACCAGGTGCTAGGCGCTGCTGTTGTTATGCTGTGCTTTTCCCTTAACATCTGTCAAAGACATCCAGGATAAGCAGGGAGGTAGGGTTTCCTGGATCCTCTCAGGATCACTGAAGCCAACTTGAAGCTGAGAGATCTAGTATTGGTGATATGGTTTGTCTCTGTCCTCACCCAAATCTCATCTTGAATTGTAGCTCCCATAATTCCCACTTGTTGTGGGAGGCAGTTCCCCATACTATTCTCTTGGTAGTAAGTAAGTCTCACGAGATCGGATGATTTTTATAAGGGATTTCCTCTTTCCCTGGCTCTCATTCTTTTTTTGCTGGCCGCCACAAAGATGTCCCATGGCTCTTCCTTCATCTTCTGCCATGATTGTGAGGCCTCCCCAGCCATGTGGAACTGTGAGTCAATTAAACCTCTTTCCTTTGTAAATTACCCAGTCTTGAGTATGTCTTTATTAGCAATATGAGAACAGACTAATACAACTGGGAAACATGAAAGTTTATTCCCTCTGCCCTCTGCTCCTTGGAAAGCATTTTGTACCCTGAAGAAAGCTAAGTGCTTACGGCAAAATCTTTTCCGTAGATTCTGAAGGAAAAAGCACTCAGCAAACTAGAGCATTGATAGTAGTTGAAGGGCATGTGGCAACATCCCAAGTCAGTTCACAAAAGGAAATGAAGGCAGAGTTCTTATCTAGTTAAAACAGCTTGGGGAAAGAAAATGGGGCAGGGGTTATTACCTACCTTGGCATTTGGCCCAGAAAAGAAAGGTTGCTATTTCTTTTCTTATAAAAACTGTCAGAAAACCTCAAATTATAATCCTTGCTTTAGAGCTATAGGGAATTTTTCTTCCCTGAATCCCAGGGTACTTGACACATATGAATTACTTGGCTCTTAAAATGCTTCCTTAAAAACAATTACTGCATTAGTTTTTGTATAGATGGAGAAGTTAAATAAGATTAAGGTTTGAAGAATTTACAAAACAATGTGAAGGTCCAATCTCTGGCACCTTTTCCGGAACTCCTGACTTTAAGTGATCTGTCAGCTTGGCCTCCCAAAGTGCTGGAATTACAGGCATGAGCACCCACTAACACACCTGGCTAATTTTTGTATTTTTAGTAGAGACAGGGTTTCACTATGTTGGCCAGGCTGGTCTCAAACTCCTGACTTCAGGAGATCCACCTGCCTCAGCCTCCCAAAGTGCTGGGATTACAGGCGTGAGCCCCACACATGGCCAAATCTCTGGCATGTTTTCTAACCTCCAAATTCGCGTTCCCTTGGTTTATTGTTTATTGCACTTATGAAGTGGAAGAAATCCCACACGGCAAAGGCACATTGGTATATCCGAGATGCTCTGGGCTTTTTGTTTTTTGTTTTTTTTAAGTTGTTGTTGTTTGTTTGTTTTTACTTCCATCTGTTTTAAAGTTTCCATGGTAGCATGGTGGAATGTGGTCTACTGAGCAGTCAGGAAGCCTGGGTTTTATTTCTGGTCTGCACTAACCTGCTGTGTGTTCCTGTGCATTCTGATGTACCTCACTGAGGCCCAGTTTCTTCATGAGGAAGAAACTCAATGAGAAAATTTGTGTTAAAGTAGATCAGTTATCAAGAATTGCAGTATTACATAAAGTCAATGGAAGCAAGGCTGCTTTGGTTGAATTTGAAGAGAGACCATGTAGCCACATCCTTTCTTGCCCATCGTATGGCCTGGAAATAACCTTCATATCCTCTCCAAGGAACTCTAAGATTCCTATGTAGAAAGTAGCTTGAAAATCATCCGTCTTGATGGTTTCTAAGATCTCAAACGCTACCATTCAACAGTTCTATACCTATAAAAATAAGTAAACGTATAAAGGAATTCTTGCACTCCCTTACAAAATACCCGTTACCCCAAGATATGGAAAACAACCATAAAATACCTTTTTGTAGCTTTTAGTTTTATTAGTTCCAAGCAAACCTTAGAATAAAAGACTTTTCCGGCTGGGCGCGGTGGCTCATGCCTGTAATCCCAGCACTTTGGGAGGCCGAGGCAGGTGGATCACAAGGTCAGGAGGGCAAGACCAGCCTGGCCGAGATGGCAAAACCCCGTCTCTACTAAAAACACAAAAATTAGCTAGGCGTGGCGGCATGGGCCTGTAGTTCCAGCTACTCGGGAGGCTGAGGCAGAAGAATCATTTGAACCCAGGAGGCGTAGCTTGCAGTGAGCCAAGATGACGCCACTGCACTCCAGCCTGGGCAACTCCATCTCAAAAAAAAAAAAAAAAGACTTTTCCTGTCAATAAAGTGAGCAAATAATAACTAACATTTATTCAATGCTTACTATGTGCCAGTCACTGTTCTAAGCACATTGTGTGTATTAACTTATTTAATCTTCCTAATAACCATAGGTCCTATTATTATCTCCAGATTTTCAAATTCAAAACTAAAGCAGAGAAGCAAGTAACTTGCTCAAGTTCGCTTAACTAATAAGTGGCAGAACGAGCTTTGAACCCAGCAGTATGATTCTGACTCTATACTCAGATTCCTATACTAAATGTTATCCACTGTAGTATTAAATCATACACAATTTTCTTGATGGAATCATAAAAAGATAAAATAGTGGAGTTGGAAAGACTTAGGGACCAATGCAACCAGATCTTTCGTTTTATAAATGAACAAAATGAGGTCAATTTAAGAAGGGAAAAAATAATCTCTTAATCTCTTGGTTCAGCTGAAAGTTCCACCATTTTTTCTAAAATTTCTCAAAATGATTTCTATAAGAATTTGTACCTTAAAGACATAATTTTTTAAAAATGTAAAAACAGGTATTGGCAAGGCACATTGGCTCACACCTGTAATTCTAGCACTTCAGGAGCCCAAGGAAGGAGGATTACTTAAGGCCAGGAGCTCAAGACCAGCATGGGCAACAAAGCAAGACCCCAACTCTAAAATAAATTACAAATTAGCTTAGTGTGGTGGCGTAAGCCCGTAGTTCCAACTACTCAGGAGGCTGAAGCAGAAGGATCGGTGAAGGTTACAGTGAGCCATGAGCATGCCACCATACTCCAGCCTGCGTGACAGAGTGACACCTTGTCTCTAAAAAAATAATCTATAGAAATTCCATTTGACCCAGCAATCCCATTACTGGGTATATATCCAAAGGATTACAAATCATTCTACTATAAGGACACATGCACACGAATGTTCATTGCAGCACTGTTTACAATAGCAAAGACCTGGAACCAGCCCAAATGCCCATCGACGATAGACTGGACAGGGAAAATGTGGCACATATACACCATGGAATATTATGCAGCCATCAAAAACGATGAGTTTGGGTCCTTTGTAGGGACATGGATGAACCTGGAAACCATCATTCTCAGCAAACTGACAGAAGAGCAGAAGATCAAACACCGCATGTTCTCACTCATAGGCGGGTGTTGAACAATGAGAACACATGGACACAGGGAGGGGAGCACTACACACTGGGGTCAGTTGAGGGGAAATAGGGGAGGGATGGTGGGGGGTGGGGAGCTGGGGAGAGATAGCAAGGGGAGAAATGCCAGATGTAGGTGATGGGGAGGAAGGCAGCAAATCACACTGCCACGTGTGTACCTATGCAACAATCTTGCATGTTCTTCACATGTACCCCAAAACCTAAAATGCAATAAAATAAATAAATGGGGGGGAAAAATCTAATAAAAATTTTAGAATTTGAAAATTAAAAAAACAAGTATGAACTCAGACAAACAGAAGATTTAAGTCTTAGAGTAAATGATCATTAGCTTAAAAGGTTATTAATGTTTTGTTGTTTTGAATTTTTTAATTTAAATTATCCAGTTTAGCTCTAGAAAAGCACTTTGAAAGCAGCAGCATCCAGAGTTCTGCACTGATTGTTCAGTCATCGCAAAGTAACTACTGTAGCAAGGGAATAAGACATAGCAGGCTGTGCAATTCCAAACAATTACAGTTACAATGCCCAAGGCCAAGAATTTTTCAGCCACCCAAGAAGTACAATAATTATCTCGAAGTTCAAAGCCAGGGATGTATATATGAATTAAGTTCTTTCATAAAAAACCTTTTTCAAAAATCTCAAATCCCATACTTGCTCACATTAGAATGTTTGACACCATTGAGAACCAACCAAACAATGACTGTTTAGTTCAGCCAGAGAACCTAAGAACCAACAGGAAAGCCTCTAGAATCAAGGCATCTCTTACAGGTTTATTTCACAGCTGAATTGTAACAAGTTGAGTTTTCTGAGTGGTACTTCTGCAAGATATCATAAAAGTAACTTGTTTAAAGAAAAAATACATTTCATTGTAGAGATGAAACATAATGCCCCTTGAGTTGTTTTCTCTAGAGAGCTGAACATGTCTCAGAACAGATTCAGTAGATTTATTTCAAGTATAAAAATTGAGGAACCCCTCCCCAGCCCTCTCCTACTCCCTGCAAAACATATGCTGAAAATATGGCAATTGCGGGCCGGGCGCAGTGGCTCACACCTGTAATCCCAGCATTTTGGGAGGCCGAGGCGGGCAGATCGCGAGGTCCAGAGACGGAGACCATCCTGGCCAACATAGTGAAACCCCATCTCTACTAAAAATACAAAAATTAGCCGGGTGTGGTGGCACATACCTGTAATCCCAGCTACTCAGGAGGCTGAGACAGGAGAATCACTTGAACCTGGCAGGCAGGGGTTGCAATGAGCCAAGATCCTGCCACTGCGCTCCAGCCTGGTGACAGAGTGAGACTCCATTCCCAAAAAAATTTAAAAAAAAAAAGGCAAATGCAACAGTTTCTTCTAAGTTTCCAAATGCTCTCTAATAACAACTAGAAATCAACAAGGCTAAATTCTGGGGATTTCATGAGAACAGGACCAGCTAAGAAAAATAAGAACTTTTTTCCATTAACATAAAACAAAAGATTAACACTTTTGCATATAAGTTCATTTACAAATAGATTTTTAAAAATTAAAGTGCATGAAAAAAAATTTTAAACTTCTAGACATTAATATGGGAAAACAGCCCATATTACTGTAAACAAAACAATAATAAATATTGTCAACAAAAAATAAAATCCTAAGCCCCTGAACCATTGAATCCCTACTTTCAGGCAAGGGGATTTCAAAGAAACCTAAAAAACTAGCTCAGACCATGATGGGAAGGAAGAGTGGGGCATACTTCATTATACTCTACCCTCTTTGGAATTCAGGCACAACTGACCCGCATTAACATTACGACAGAGATCTTAAGACTGACGCAACACTCTTTGTAGCGATAAGATAGCAATGTGAAGCAGGCCCTGAACGAAATCGGAGTATTTTACTTCCAAACATATTTATTTGACATATTTTGAAATGGCCTGGCAAAGCTGTCTCTTATGAGGAAAATCTCCATCCCCAGATAATTCTCCCGACTTTCCAGGTCTTTTCCTGATCCAGGAGAGATCCAACTAAGAATCTGACATCTTTTAAGGTCTGATAAGAGATATTTACCACCTATTACTGTTCCAGAAGCCTGATATTTGGAGGCTTTATCTTCATCACAAGAACCTTGGCTTCCACAAACCCCCTTATCTTAACCCTAAGCATTTCTTGCTTAATGCTTTAGGAAGAAGCTTAACTGGGCCGGGCTGGTGGCTCAGCACTCTGGGAGGCTGAGGCAGGCAGATCATCTGAGGTCAGGAGTTTGAGACCAGCCTGGCCAACATCATGAAACCCTGTCTCTATTAAAAAAAAAAAAAAAGAAAAAAAAAGAAAAAAGAAACTTAACTATTTCAACCAATTCCACTCAGAAAACCTTTGAATTCAACTATCACCCGTAAGCCCAACGCCCTCCATGAAGCTGTCCCACCTTTCCGGACCAAACCAGTGTATATGCTACATCCATTGATTGATGTCTGCCTATCAATTCTGTCCCCCTGAACTGTGTAAAATCAAGCAGTAACCCAACCACTTTGTTTGGATACATGTTCTCAGGACCTCCTGAGACTATGTCATGGGCCATGGTCCTCACATTTGGCTCAGAATAAATATCTTTAAATATTATACGAGATTGGTGTGGGGTTTTTTTGTTTTTTGTTTTTTGGTATTTTTTGGTCAACAGCATATAAACATCCATACTAAACATACCTGGCAGAGGGTCATTGCATCTCTGCCTGCAGATGGTTATTCATTGAAACATGAAAGGGGGAAATAGCTGGTCTAGACCTCCTCAGGAACACACACTCTTTTTTAGAGTCAGACTATTTTCTTCTTCAATGAGTTAAGTTTTATTAGAAACACTTACTAGTATATTAGGAAACTTAAAACGTAAAAGCAGTACCTCTTCTTCTCTGATCTTCTGTTTATTCCCTTACCTACATAAAAAGATAAATCACTTACGACGATTAACCCAACACTTCAGCTCAGTAAACTTCATTAACATGTTTGGACTCTCAAAATACTATATTTCCTCAATTTTATGACATACTTTTTTTAACATTTTAAATTTTCTAACATTGTGATTAGTTTACATTTTTATATAAAAGGCCTCAAATGCCAGGGAGTGAAGAGAGGTGGTTCTCATTGCCTGTGCATTTGCAAGCAAGCTTAGAAATGTCCATAGGAAAGGTATCTCTTCATTCATTCATCCAATGCTTTCATTCATCTAACAAATTGTTATTCACTGAATACATGTTTTGTATCATGCACATTTCTGGGAACAGAGAACAATAATAGGCAAGAATCAATGATAGGTTCTCAAAGAGTCTCATTCTAGTAGAGAAAGGTAGATGATAAACAATTAAACCAATAAATAAAGAATTTCCAGTTGTGATCAATGCGGCAAAGAAAACAAAACAGAAAAATCGGGCCGGGTGCGGTGGCTCAAGCCTGTAATCCCAGCACTGTGGGAGGCCAAGGTGGGTGGATCACGAGGTCGAGAGATCGAGACCATCCTGGTCAACATGGTGAAACCCCGTCTCTACTAAAAATACAAAAAATTAGCTGGGCATGGTGGCACGTGCCTGTAATCCCAGTGACTCAGGAGGCTGAGGCAGGAGAATTGCCTGAACCCGGGAGGCGGAGGTTGCGGTGAGCCGAGATCGCGCCATTGCACTCCAGCCTGGGTAACAAGAGCGAAACTCCGTCTCTAAAAAAAAAAAAAAAAAAAAACCAGAAAAATCAGGAAGTGGGGTAAGTCAGGGAGGTTTCTCTGATTAAATAACATGTAAGCAGAAAGCTGAGTGCTGAGCAGTTGAGAGGCCAGTCCTGGTAGATAAAACAGTACGTGCAAGGGCCCTGAGGCAAGCCGGCCTGTGCTCAGCAAAATAAAGGAACATGGAGACTCACCCTGTTAAGTCGTTTCCATGGCTAGCCAAACAAGAAGTTCCATTTAGCTTAAATTTGGATTTCTATCTGTTGAACAAAATATCTTTCAAAAATACATTATGATGCTGGACTAAAGCTAAAAGAGAAAAACACAGAACTAAAGTGTATTGTTTCTGATAAAGCAATGGCCTTTTTGGACCCCATGTAAACATAAAGCTGTTTAAATATGTCATGGAACTATAGACCAACTCTCATGATCAAAGGCTTAGATGGAGCCACATTCCTTTCCAAAGCTAGAATAGCTGCCTGTTATGGAACAGAGCATCTTAAAAGGACTATCTCTGTTTCCAGCAGATCTTCAAGAGAAGCTTAAAGGAGTACGTAATGTTATAGTCAATTCTAAATTACTGTAGGCAGATTACTGTAAACAGCCTATCTGAGCACTGCAGTACACAATTGTCAAGCATCAAAATCAGCTCAGAGGAATCATAAAACTCCAAGAAGCCTTCAATCAAACATGAATGGTGACAGAGAAGAAGAAAGAGAAATGTCATCACATCAATAAATGTAGGCTAAGTGAGTAAAAAAAGAAACGTGTGTACATTTCATACAATGAGGTTGTCCTCCTTCCAATCTTGTTATTAAATCCACAGTGTGTCTTACAAACAGGGACTCTCAGAATCGTAGAAATGTCACAGCTCTTGCTCTCTCCTCCCACCGCCAAAGATGCTGAAAGGAAAGAAGGCCAAGGGGAAGAAGGTGGCTCCGGCCCCTGCTGTTTTGAAGCAGCAGGAGGCCAAGAAAGTAGTGAATCCCTTGTTTGAGAAAAGGCCTAACAATTTTGTCATTGGACAGGACATCCAGCCCCAAAGGGACCTCACCCACTTTGTGAAATGGCCCCGCTATATCAGGTTGCAGCGGCAGAGAGCTATCCTCCACAAGAGGCTGGAAGTTCCTCCTGTGTTGAACCAGTTCACCCAGGCCCTGGACCGCCTACAGGTACTCAGCTGCTTAAGCTTCCCCACAATACAGACCAGAGACAAAGCAAGAGAAGAAGCAGAGACTTGGCCCAGGCCGAGAAGAAAGCTGCCGGCAAAGGGAATGTCTCCACTAAGAGACCACCTGTCCTTCAAGCTGGGGTTAACACCGTCACCACCTTGCTGGAGAACAAGAAGGCTCAGCTGGTGGTGACTGCACATGACGTGGATCCCATCGAGCTGGTTGTTTTCTTGCCTGCCCTGTGTCATAAAATGGGGGTCCCTTACTGCATTATCAAGGGGAAGGCAAGGCTGGGATGTCTAGTCCACAGGAAGCCTTGCACCACTGTCGCCTTCACATAGGTTAACTAGGAAGACAAAACACTTTGGCTAAGCTGGTGGAAGCTATCAGGACCAATTTACAATGACAGACACAATGAGATCCCCTGTCACTGGGGAGGCAATGTCCTGGGTCCCAAGTCTGTGGCTCCTATCACCAAGCTCGAAAAGGCAAAGGCTAAAGAACTTGCCACTAAACTGGGTTAAATGTACACTGTTGAGGTGTCTGTACATAAAAGTAATTAAAATATGACAAATTTTCCTCAAAAAAAAAAAAAGAAAGAAAGAAATATCACAGCTCTTTCTCCAGCCTCCTAAAGTGCTTGGAATTTCCAACATTAAGCTCTAGAAAGGTCTGTAAGAACATTTTCTCAAGAAATACAACACAGTAACTCACCGCAATCTGTTTGGAAAATGAGCATAATTTATCTTACCAGCCAGTCCCGGAAAACAGGTCTCTGAAAAAATGGAAGCCTTTAAAATTCCTTTTTTATGGAGATGGCCGGCAGCCAAAGGAGCAGGATTATGGAGACCCCAAACGAGATTGAAGGGATTGAGGGACAAATGAAGAGAAAGAGGAATGTCAAG
The DNA here is from genome assembly GCF_009761245.1 of Sapajus apella. NCBI lineage: Eukaryota > Metazoa > Chordata > Mammalia > Primates > Cebidae > Sapajus > Sapajus apella. The sequence goes on along the minus strand of NW_022436946.1, from coordinate 12,239,095 downwards.
GTAAATTTTCACAATAGCTTGCACTATTCCAAGTAACAGGAGCTCATTTATCTCAGAAACACCTGGCTTACTGCTAAAACCAACACTGCATTCTAGCTAGTTCCTAATAACACCCATTTCTGGGCTGTCATCCTATTTGGTCATTAATAGCAGCCTCCACAGACACAGAAATGAAACTAAGAATTAAATATTTATATTCATGATGTAAAATAAAATTACTTTGCCGAGTGTTTCAGCCAAGTGTTGACCGGAAATGAAACGGAATTCACAGGGACAGTATGTTTTCTGACAAGTTTGAGATTTCAGCATCCATGCCTTCAGGCAAAGTGGAACAGGAGGAACTGTACTTGTCATTACACCAACTGCTTCCCTCCCAGTGGAGGGTCTTTGTTCCTGGTACTGTGACACACTGGGTCACTAAGGACTTCAGTTGTCCCTCTAGCATGGTGGGTCTTGGGTTTCTCTATTCAGCCCACCTGTAAAGGATCTGAGGTCCCTAGATAAGAAGCAACATTCAGTAGAATTTGGCGTTCATAGGATGATGGAATCTATGACATCATTATCCCAGTTCTCACGGTTCTAATCCACAGAAGGCTTCTCTTGATTCTCAGAACCAGCACTTGTAGTGCCCTTGAATGTGCAAACATTACTCTTTAGTAATGTTTGAAGCAGGATTTGAAAAATCTGAAGCATGATTCAAAGCTACCCTATAATAACTAAGCTGCCATGCTTACCTAAGGCTGCTTCCAAATACGTTTTCCATGAGTCTGCCTTTCCAATAGGGCACAGTGCAGGGAAAGGGGGAGGGGGCAGTTGTAAAAAAAGACACAAAATGTCCAATTTTAGTTTGGCCCATGACTGCCATGCCCTGGAATTATGTACATTCTCCAAAAGAGACTGTCACTGATTTTTAAAATATATAATTTAGAGGCCAGGTGCGGTGGCTCATGCCTGTAATCCCAGCACTTTGGGAGGCCGAGGCGGGCAGATCATGAGGTCAAGAAATCGAGACCATCCTGGCCAACATGGTAAAACCCCATCTCTACTAAAAATACAAAAATTAGCTAGGTGTGGTGGCATGCGCCTGTAGTCCCAACTACTAGAGAGGCTGAGGCAGGAGAATCTCTTGATCGCAGGAGGCGGAGGTTGCAGTGAGCCGAGATCACGCCACTGCACTCCAGCCCGGTGACAGAGTGAGACTCCGTCTCAAAATATCTCTCTCTATATCTATAGATATATATGTATATATAATTTCTTTTTTATTTTTTTTAATTTTTAGTGAAAGGGGTCTTACTATGTTGCCCAGGCTGGACTCAAACTCCTGGACTCAAAGGACCCTTCCCTCTCAGCCTCCCGAGTAGCTGGGACTGCAGGTGCCTGCCAGTTAAGAATCAGCAACCAATTCAACTATTGCTGACTCTTGATTAAGAAAGCTCATGAACTATGTTTGAGCTGAGCAGGGTCACCTCCCACTTGTCACACGTGGCGCTCTCGCTCTCTTTCATCAGGTTCCTCCTGCTCCCCCCACCTTGGCATGCACATCTTTTTTACTGCATGGTACAGGGATACAGGTTGCAAGCACAGTCTCAGAAACCGTTTAATTCTGAGAGGTCACGTGTGCTCATTTTACACAGCTGATGACCCATAAACCCTGGCATTGGTGTGAAAATGGCACATAACTTAGCAACTCTCCAAAAATATTTCACATAATCAGAATTCCTTTTTCATCTAATAAGGAGACATATTTTATCTCCTAAGTGTCCACCAGATGTTAATAAACATTCTCTCTTCATTAAAGAGCTCTGTCTATCTTGGCAAGGCCTGTAGCTCAAATTAAAGTCTCCTTCAAGGCTTTTGGGTACTCTATATCTCTTTGGTTCCAACTTATTCAACAAATCTCTCCAAATTGTATTTCCCCTTTTTTTTCAGAAGAAGTCACTCCACTATACCCTCCCCGTCTCTTCTATTCTTTCCTTCTGATTCATCAAGAAAATTGTCATTGGTCTTGTCCATGTGTTACATAATAGAAGGGGAAAAGCCAAGGGCACAGCTCAACACAGCTGCTGATTTGAAAGGTGGAAAGGGCAGTAAAACCTGCCTGGAGGTGGGAATGGGCAATTCACAAGCCCAGTAGCAGAATCATGGAAAGTGGAGTCTGAACAAAACCGAGGGCTACAGACCACTCCTGCATCTGACTGCTATTACCTTGTCATTAATCCTGGCAGGCAAGATGACAAAGCAGCTACGTCAGGACAGTCAGCAGTGGCAGGTATGAACATGGCCCCTCGGGCTTGTCACTCCTCCTTACTGCACTCCCAGCTCATCACACCACACAGCAAGACGTGAGCCAGACAGGGCAGTGGAAGCTGCAGGAGGAATTGAAGCCATGGCGCCAGACAGAGCTGAGAGGGAGCAGGCCAACTCTGTTTATAAAGGAGCACCCTCCGGAGAGCGGTGTGAGCATTAAAGTTCCAGGCAGGGTGTTTTTTCAGATGCGTTATCTTCTTCTACCAGCTCAGCTGAAGCCCAGGAGGTTTCCTGAAGGTGGAACCAAGACCCTTCTACCTCTGAAGCCGCATTCTGTCCAGGATGCATGCTGGGCTGTTTGATTTGAGAGGCTGGGGATCAGGGCACCAAAAGATCCCTGTCTCACAGGATCTTTCCTGAGAATGCTCTAATAAGACTGATCAATATGGGCTTTGGAGTATCACAGGCTTAATGCCACTGGCAACTCTGCCCCTTTTGGTTGTGGAAACTGGGCAAATGCCTCAAGCTCCTTAACCCTTCATATAAAAATCATCATTGTTTGCCAAGACCTGGTACCCAGACATCTTCATGCAAGAGGAGGTGGCACTGAAAATCAACTTGCCCGAGTCCAGGGTGCAGGTATGGTTTAAGAACCGAAGAGCTAAGTGCCGCCAGCAACAACAACAACAACAGCAGAATGGAGGTCAAAACAAAGTGAGACCTGCCAAAAAGAAGACCTCTCCAGCTCGGGAAGTGAGTTCAGACAGTTGAACAAGTGGCCAATTCACTCCGCCCTCTAGCACCTCAGTCCCAACCATTGCCAGCAGCAGTGCTCCCGTGTCTATGTGGAGCCCAGCTTTCATCTCCCCGCTGTCAGATCCCTTGCCCACTTCCTCTTCCTGCATGCAAGGTCCTACCCCACGACCTATACTCAGGCTTCAGGTTATAGTCAAGGATATGCTGGCTCAACTTCGTACTTTGGGGCATGGACTGCGGTTCTTATTTGACCCGTATGCATCACCAGCTTCCCGGACCAGGGGCCACACTCAGTCCCATGGGTACCAATGCAGTCACCAGCCATCTCAATCAGTCCCCAGCTTCTCTTTCCATCCAGGGATATGGAGCTTCAAGCTTGGGTTTTAACTCAACCACGGATTGCTTGGATTATAAGGACCAAACTGCCTCCTGGAAGCCTAACTTCAATGCTGACTGCTTGGATTATAAAGATCAGACATCCTCGTGGAAATTCCAGGTTTTGTGAAGACCTGTAGAACCTCTTTTTGTGGGTGATTTTTAAATATACCGGGCTGGACATTCCAGGTTTAGCCAGGCATTGGTTAAAAGAGTTAGATGGGATGATGCTCAGACTCATCTGATCAAAGTTCTGAGAAGCATAGAAGGAAAAAATGAAGGGCCTTAGAGGGGCCTACCAACCAGCAACCTGAAACGGACAAACCAATCTACTTAAGATCCTGTCATAATTTTAGATAATTGGTTTTCCTGATTTGTAAAGTAATCAAACGCATTCTTGCCACGTGCAACCAAACACCACCAAAAATAAAATCAAACAAAACTAAGTTGTGAAGGAAGGGAGGGAAGATCATAGCCTTCTTAAGCAGAGGTGTTCCAATGTTTTGGCCAATCCTTGGTTGAATCTTAGGAATGAACAGTGTCTCCAGCTCATTCACGTTTCATGACCAACTGGTAGTTGGCACTGAAAAAACTTTTCAGGGCTGTGTGAATTGTGCGACTGATTGTCCTAGATGCACTACTTTATTTAAAAAATAATGTTCATAAGGAGTCAATATGTAGTTTAAGAGACAATCAGTGTGTGTCTTATAAATGGTACATCTGTGGTTTTTAATCTGTGCTAGACTTCAAAACTGTGATCTCCTGTTATTGTATGCAACCTTGAACTCCACCTCTGCAGGGGTTCTTCTGTGATTAAATTGTTTATAATTATAAGCAAAATTCAGAGCAACTGAGTACTCATCTAAAAAGATTACCTTTGGCTGGAGGTGAGCTGCACTGAAACTTTACGACAAAATGTCTCTGGACAAGGAGAGTGAGAGAAGAGAAGCAAAAGGACACTAATTCATCTGTAATTCACTGTGGTAAGCCTAGCAGTAAAGAGGCATTGGTCAATTGCCCTGACCCTGATGGATTATTAAACTGAGATCATTGTCGTTTATGCTTGCAGATGTTAACTGGAAAAGTTATACATGCATAAACCTTTTCTTCCTGGATTTGGCAGATATGTGTAATTATATTAAAATTATATATATATATAATTATAATTTTAATTATATTAAAATTATAATTATATAAACCTATATACAGGTCTAGCACACACAAAAAAATCATATACGTATTCTTAAATGTAATTAAAGGGCCCATAGTACAGAGTATTTCCATCTGGTTCTAGTTTAGTCAATTTAGTAAATGGTCCAAAGGGTCCGGTGCTTAGAGGGCACTAAGGCAATAAAAGCGCCCTAAAACTGCTCCCTGCACAACACCTGCACTCCCACTGCCCAGGGGGCTACACCCATCTCCACATGAGTCACCCTCCCTGTGCAACGCGTGGGGTGGTGAAGGGAGCTCCAGTATTATCAGCCATCAGCACCCTAGGGTGAACTGATTATCAGGACAACTAAAAACACACCTACTAAAGCCTTGGAGACACGTGCCAAGCACCGTGATGGACTAGAAGCGATTTCTAAGCTGAAATGCTGCTTGAATGCAATGCCAGCTGGATGCTTGGTGGGCAGAAATAGAAAAGGGGAAATGAAGCAAGCACGGCATAGGGGTGAGGGTTGTTCTCATTCCTAAGTTTACCTAAGACTGGGGCCACGGGGTCGGGTGTGCCCTGGGACCTACATCTCACACAGCCTGGGGTCCAGAGCTGGCAGGAACAATGCAGTCAGCGACCAAAGGTTGTCACTGCTGGTTTTTCTCCAAATCCCCGCCCGGGTCCTGTTTGGGGTTCCCGCCTAAGGGCTTATCACGTGCACAACCCAAACTTTTCAAAACCGGCGCAAGGCCTGCTGGCCCGGGCGCCAGGGTGGTTTTTAGGGTTTTCTTTCTTTCTTATTTCCCTTCTTCTTCTCCACAGTTGATGATTTTCTGCAGAAAAACAACTGCGAAAAAGAACCTATTTCATTTCCAGTTCCCATCACCGCGATTTCCACATGGATGTGACGTGACCCCAGCTTCCGAAATGCCCAGGTGACTCACGCGGGGACACCCCGGGGCGGGGCGAGGGAGTTTCTCCAGCAGGAACCAGGCGGGGCTGGGAAGGGGAGGGCCGGGAAAGAAGGGGCGGGGCCTGGGGCTGTGCCGTGCCGTGCCGTGCCGCGCCCGCACTCCCCTCACCTCCTGCGCCCCCTGGCGGCCGACAGCTGAAGGGACGCGATTCGCAGCCCCTGACCAGAGAGTGTCACGTGACTTTGGAAAGTCCCGTGGAAATCCCCGTCAGTACATCTGAAACGGGGAAACGCAGACTGCGCAGTCTGCAGCCTCCGTGGCGGGCCGAGCGCAGCCAGCCGCCAGGAGAGATCACACCCCCGGCCGACCCTGCCAGCGAGCTAGCCCGACTACGGGCGTCCATGGAGCGTCGCCTCCGCTGGGTCCCTGCCCCGACCCCCGCCTGCGGCGCGCGCCTGTTCTGACCAGGACTTGGGACTTTGCGAAAGGATCGCGGGGCCCGGAGAGGTAACCGCCGCGCCTCCCCGAGCCGCCTGCCTTGTGCTCACCGCGGCCAGGGGCTGCGGGTGCATGTTGAGCGGCGACCCCCAGGCTGGCACCGTCTACCTGGCATTGGTTTTGCAACTGTCCTTGTGGGGGAGTTTGTTGGCCGTTTGTTTCTGTCTGGGTTTTGAAGTGCTGGGAGTTGAGGTCGCCGCTCCAGATGTTGGAGTGACATCCCTGGATACCTCCAACCAGCTGTTCCTTTCAGATAATGCACCGAACTTAAGCTGCAGCGGACTGGTGTAGAGGCGCCCCTCGGGCCCTCTGATCGGGTGGTCGTTGGTGATTTGCTTCTGGAGTCGTTTTTGGAGTCAAGCGCTGCATGCCTATGGCCACGTAGGAATTGCAGAAGCTCTGGGGCTTTTTCCCAGATTGTGCAGAATCAGCCCGACGGGGCGTGGGGTACCGCAGTGGCCGGCTGCCCTGCGGAGGTGTGGGGGCGGGGCTTCAGTTTCAGAGACAGCTTCGCAGACGCTCAGAGGTCGGTCCACGGGGGCTGAGGTCCCGGCGCGGGGTCCAGCTTTTCCAGTTGCAGCAATGTGAGAGAAATCTGCATGTAAACGTGGGGTGCTGGCCTGCCTTTGGGGGGCGCCACTTTAGCAGCGAGCTGCAGGCCTCTGCTCCAGCCCCTACCCCACAGTCAGACTGTCTTTGTCAGCTGGGGTCGTCCCACTTCCTGCCACCTGGCCTCTCAGGAAAGCAGTGGCATTAAGTAAGGAAGGAGCTTAACTCTTTTTGAGCCCGCTTTGTTTTCAGCTCTGTTTGCCTCAGATCTTCTTTCCTTGGAAAGCCAGTCTGGTCAAGTGTCTCAGGGCAGCATTTTGGCAGAATCATCGCTACTTAAAGGGGCTTCTGGACTCGCAATCTTAATGTACCAGATTATTGAGCAGCCAATGAATGCCTCATTCTCATTGTTTAAGGTGCTGCTTTGATTTTTTTTTTCAATTCTTTGTACTATTTTTGATTTTTTTTGGAGAGGCATTTCCCCAAATTTGGATGAGGTATTTGTTGATAAATAATTCATCAATTTCCACAACACGGACAAAAATGCCCCCCTATAGTGGAAAAATAAAACAAGGAGGAGAAGAGTTTGAGGAATGGAGAATTTCTTTAGAATCCCGTTAATCCTAGTGACAGAAATTGAGAAATTAAATAAGACGGTGAGGTAACAAATGTTAAAAAAAAAAAAAAAAAGCTAAGGGTAATATTGCATTGTTTGCCACTTTAAAATGTATCTGAAACATTTGTTCTTTAATCTTAACTGTGGAGAAGTCCAAGAACTAGAAACCTGGGCAGTGGGTTTTGATTTCTAAGGATTTGATTTCAGTTTTACAGGCTGTGCAAGGCTAAACCTCCCAGTGAGAGCCCACTGGGGTATCCAGTATTGACATTTGCATATCTTGCCTATGGTCTACAGCCCTCACTATTTTAGATCTTTGGTGAAAAATCTTTAGATTCGGAAGAGAAAAATAAAAGAGTCAGACAAGCAAAAAGAGATAACACCTCTTTTGTTTAAAATCTTCCTCCTGCCCATCTCTTTCCATCTGATTGTGGCAGGCACTGTAGCTGCAGCTTTGGTGTTGTGGGATTGCAAGGGGCAGGTATTGAAAGACCTGGCTCCTAGGCTAAACTTTGCCCCTGAATAGCTGTGGGATCTAAGCAGTACCTGTAACTCCATTGCCTTAGCCGCACACTAAGGTAATAGTGTGGTTTCAAGGAAGGAAATAAGGTCATCTTTGACTTTTAGTCCCTCATCAAGCATGGTGTTGGCCTTCATTAGGTGGTCAGGTAGAGCTTGTTGGGTGGGTAGGCGGGGGGATGGATGGAGGGACAGACAGATGGATGGACAATATTGTGAAAGAGACTTTTGCTGTGCCGCAAAGGAAAGGTATATGTGTTATTTTTGTCCTGCTATGATTTTGCCCAATTTCACCTGTAGAGGATGGCTGATATCAAAGGAAAACACCGTCCGATCTGGAGAGTGACTCCCCCTATGCCTTTCCCAGCAATCAGATTAAGAATCCCAATCTAAAACTATCACCAGAAAACTCCTCAGGAGAAACCATGGGTCATCTAAGTCCAACCTCTCTTGAGTGGGCCACAAGAATTTAGACCACCTTATCAATGGCGTTAAGGGAGCCTAGACCCACCCAAGAGTAGCTACCCTAAAATCTAGGTTTCTTCTCCTCCCTCTTCCAGAGGTTTAACATTTTATCAACCGGAGAGTTGCCCTGACAAATAGGTTGCTGCAGAGGTGGAATTAACAATCACTGAAATTTCCTAGGGGATGTCTTTGTGCTCTGAAAACATCTTCATCGTCTTGGAAATTAGGAAGTGTGGCCAGGCACCCAAAAAGGGCTGGTAAACCAGAGCTGGCTCTCCACACGGTTCCATACTGGAGAGATCCCATATCATGTTAATTCACATCATCCTGCGCTGTTGGCATGGGTTGTAGATGCTGGTCTTTGCCCCCTTTCCTCCTTCATTTGCTGGAGTGGCCTCCTGGTGGAAACTTATTCCTTGTCTGCTTCTAGACTTTCATTCCTTCTACTAGTTGCTTACGCTTAAAGATTTCAGGGTGAAAACTGGGCAGACATGCATCTGTGTTAGGACCTGGAGGGTGATGACAGAATTTTATTGGCAGTTGAGTTGAAATGATTGAGCTCCAATATCTGTTCTTGGAAGTATAGAATTTATTGTTCTGTTATTATTTTGTGATTTTTCATTTTTTGTTTTTGTAGAGACCCAGGTCTCAGTATGTTACCCAGGCTAGTCTCAAACTCCTGAGCCCAAGTGATGCTCCCACTTCGACCTCCCAAAGTGCCAGGATTATAGGCATGAGCCACCGTGCCCAGCCTATTATGAGTCTGTTTCTTATTCTGATATGAAGTCCGGTGGGGAAGTTCTGAAGGAATGTTGACTGCTCTTAAAATTGCAGCGCATCTTGCTGGAAGTGGTTTTTTTTTGTTGATTAGAAAACATTCGGCTTTAACTCTTTATAAACATCAGAATAAACTTTATGAATAAACACTTAAATACTTCTCTTTGGGGCTAAAGAGGAAACACCAACCAGCAGCCTAAATGACAGCATAAAATTGCAAGATTTTTCATAAAATAGTTTACCAGCATAGGGAGGGAGTGATTACTCAAGAGTTTGCCCAAGAGCAGGGTGGCTTGGTGGTGGTCTGAAGGGGAGGAGCTACAGACTTGTCAGGGCTATGTTGAGCCCTTAACTGGCATCTGGTACTCCCCAAATCCAGTGCTGTTCGGCGTGGTCTCAGAATGAAATGGGAGCTTCAGTTGATTTTGAGGAGCAGTACCTGTTGCTGACAGACAGGCTTGGCTCCCTGACAAACGTTACTGAAAACACGGGTTATTCCCCTCCTCCTCAGTACCCACTCTCTGCCTTCCGTCCCTTGTTTAGACTAATCTTTTAAAGTGATGTAACTTAAAACAGCCCAGTGTGAGTTAATCTCTGGGCCAGCTAGTATCCCGGGAGTAGAGGTGCTAAGATCTTTTGCCTACAGATCAGGGTAATGACAAGATCAAACACTGGGGTTTCCTGCAGACAGGTATATAGGAGTCATATCAAAGTCAGGTTAACGGAATGGCTTTTTTTTTCTTTCCTTTTCAGGTGTTGGAGAGCACAATGGCTGAACAGGTCCTTCCTCAGGCTTTGTATTTGAGCAACATGCGGAAAGCTGTGAAGATACGGGAGAGAACTCCAGAAGATATTTTTAAACCTACGAATGGGATCATTCATCATTTTAAAACCATGCACCGATACACACTGGAAATGTTTAGAACTTGCCAGTTTTGTCCTCAATTTCGGGAGATCATCCACAAAGCCCTCATTGACAGAAACATCCAGGCTTCCCTGGAAAGCCAGAAGAAACTCAACTGGTGTCGGGAAGTCAGGAAGCTTGTAGCGCTGAAAACGAATGGTAAGACTTGCTCTGTTGTGCTTCTTTCACCTGGGTGATAGCTTCTGCCTGCTGGGTCCCCATTCATGGAGCTTGAATAGCACAAGCCCAAACTCAAATCTCTTGAGATTTAGTATAGACACCTTAGTGTAGAAACTCTATACGGGACATGTGATAAGAGCTGACTTGTTTTGTGAATCTATTTATTAAGGCTATTTTCTGATTGTGTATATTGCAGAGCACATTGAGGCTTGGAGAATGCATTTCTAATACTCCAATTAAGTGATTTGTTTCTAATTCTTGCAAATGTTTAATCATCTGTAAAATACCCTTCACTGGCCCGTAATGGAAATGTTAAAAGCCTTTAAGTTCAAAAGGAAAGCATGGTGTGAAAACTGGTAGTACGTTTGTTTCCCACTGTCATTAGAAAATGCGTGTGATGTTCTTATGCCTCTCAAATTGATAGCATTTTATGGGTTAACCAGTGAATGGCTGTTGAAGACATGAGGAACTTCTTTTGTCTCCTCCTCCTCTCTGGCCTGTATTCTACTGCCTATGCCCTGCAGTGTGAAACAGATAGATAGCTGAGGTTTTTAGCATGAATTTTAGACTTCACCTTCATTATTTTTAGGAGTTCCCAGTCACTGAAATCCTTCCTGCCTGTGCTGTTCTGCCAACGGCCTTTACCAGGAGTGCTATTTCCTATTCCAAGCTTTACTGTTTTGTTTTTTAATCATTTCCCTTGGCTAAGAATTTGTGCATCAACAGGAGTGTCTGTTGCATACTGTTTCATGCAGGCACAAAATTCTACTCTGTGGATGTGGATAATAATTACAATAAGCAAGTAGACTGTACAAGATCAATTAAATGCTCATGGACTACATAAGACCAGGAATCTCAGATACTTAAATCTTTGACAGTCCCAAACCATCCTAATAGAAGTGAGATGTCCAAGAGCAGAAAATCATTGTTGACAATGATTACCATAAGAACACTAACTTAATTAACTTAATTGGTACATTAACTTTGGCCTTTTTTGACTTGGGTAACTTAGAGTGATTGGTGGATATGGGTTTTTAAATTTTGATTCTGGGGGCTCTTGTACATTGCTTCAACATCTTGCCTAGATTTATGAAACACTGATTCTTAGAAACATAAGTAGAAAGAAAACTAGGGATAGCTACTGTCTGCATTATTCCTGGCATTAAATTAAGTGATACATAGAGGCAGGTAATTATGTAAAGTCATCATCATGGGGTTTATGTGCCTGACAATTTGTGGTTTTAATGCTCTCCCATTTTGTTACCAAAAAGAGATAGAGTAAACTTTGGGGGAGTTGGAAAGAAAGATTCTGCTGAATTAAAAATGTGGTAGGAAGGGGAAAGCCTTATTAAGAAAATTAACTGATTTTTTGCTTTGTTTCCTTAAGATAGGAAATGCTCGATTTCCACTAGGGAAAAAAAGGGAACATAAATAGGAAACACTTACTTTGCAAACATGTCATTTAAATCAACAAGGAGTCACACTACAGATAAAACTACAAAAGCAGGTGCATTTTGGTAACATTTTTTGGGAAATCATTTTTAGACTCAGAATCCTTTTGTTTGTTCACTTTCTAGAAAACTCCTTAAGATTCTAAATGTGGAAGAAAGGATATCGGGGAGGGAGGAATACAAATGACTTTTTTTTCTTTGATTTTGATTAGCACCTTTTTTTAAAAAAATTAATCTTTCCCCTGATAGGAGGCTTATTCAAAGGCAATATCTGGGGAGGGGGTGATTCACAAGTTTGCATTTGAGGATATGAGACTGTGGTGAATGAGGAAGGGAGTAGGTGGCATAAAATTGAAACTTCATGTGAAAAATTCCAGCGTCTATTGGCTGCAGCGATTTCACTTGTATAATGAGTAGCCCTATTCCAGCTCACCCTGACCACACCCACTTGGAAAGTCCAGGGTGCACCTCGCAGTTTAAATGTCTACACACCAGAACAAAAAGTACAATAGCTGTTGCTCAATTGCTAGTCAAATAACTTAGCACTGGGGAATTCCAGATGTTACTTAGGGAATTTTATACTGGTGCATCTCAATAAAGAACTGAAAGTAAGCACAAGAAGAAGAAAAAAAGCCTTATCTTTGCTCTAGATTTTGCAAAGGGGAAATTTCAACAGAATGCAATCATTGCTCCATGTCTGCCAAGGCACAAGGCTTGGGCGATCTTTTTTGTCCATTTGTTTGAATACTTACTTAGCTAGTTTTTCTAAACGTATAACTTGAAGGAATACTGGCTGTGGATACATATTTGAGCGGTTTTTTGGTCTCTTTATGGTTTGACTATAATTATAATTTGATAAAATTTCAAATAGCATTATTGCCCTACTTATAGAGTAATATAAGAAACAGTTTAACTTTTCTTTATAAGGATTATTTTGTATTTGCCAAAAGATACTAAGGAGTTAACTGTTTTTGTTTTAAACATTTCCCCAAAAGATTTATTGTTTGGAGGTTGAAAAAAATGCAGCCCATTGAATTGTGAGTTTTAAACTGGAAAGGTCACAAATTAATTGCATACAATTCAACCTGCTTTTTTTCTTCCTCAAAATGTCAGCCCTAAACACTGAATTATTTTCAAATGTAGACACCCAGGTGCTTTTTAACTTTTGTACTTTACAGTTACTAACAAGCAGGTTTGCATAACGCGTTTTTGAGAGCTGGACTGGCAGGCCATAGGTGATTCAGTGTTGCCAACCTCACTTTACACACCAGGATAAGAAACTCCCAGGGCCCAAAGGCTAAAGGGGAATGGTCAAGTCATTTGCCATTGAGTCATAGCCAGACCATCCCAGTCTAGCAAGCCATGCCTGCTTCCTGGTTTGTGCATGTTGCCCTGTGTGCTCTTCCTTAGGGTTAGACAGCAGCAATGCCTGTGCCTTCACCAGCAAATCAAGGGATCGTAGAAAGGGATGGGACCTTAGAGATCATCACTCAGTGCCCTCATTTCACAAAGAGGAAAAATGCCCAGAGAACCTAAGGAATTTCCCCCAGGTCACCTAAACGAGTTGGGAGCAGAGTTAAGCTAGATCTAAGGTCCCCTGGTTCCTTTGCTGTTGGTGTCATTCATTAAAAAGAAGAATAAAAAGAACTGGTTTATCTTTAAAGCTGTCATTATCTTGTGAAATACCAATTTGTCCTTGACTAGGAAATTAAACCAAATTAAACCACTCAATGCCCTAGCACAGTAGCAGGGCTGGTTTATTCTGAAAACCTTTGCTGGGTCTTAAATGCAGATAACTTGACTTTCCTTCTCTTCTCCTCCTTTCTGTCCTCAGGTGATGGCAATTGCCTCATGCATGCCACTTCTCAGTACATGTGGGGTGTTCAGGACACAGACTTGGTACTGAGGAAGGCGCTGTTCAGCACGCTCAAGGAAACAGACACACGCAACTTTAAATTCCGCTGGCAACTGGAGTCTCTCAAATCTCAGGAATTTGTGGAAACGGGGCTTTGCTATGACACTCGGGTATGTAGTGCCCCCTAATTATCTATTGACAGAACTCCATGGTGGGCATAGGGTACCCCTGGGTGAGTCCCTGCCCTCTGGTAGCATCTAATGGAATAGGTCATATGAATTTGGCTAAGTGAAGCATACTCAGTGGAAAACACCAGAAACCTATGGGACTAACCCAAGGCTTTTGCCACTGCTTTTGGTTAGCAGATTCCCAGCTGTGGATCTGTTCCCTCTAGCAGCAGGTCTTCTGCTCATGGCCTTTCCCATTGGTGTTTTGTTGTTTTTCAGTTTGATTGCCCTTAGCTTTGCTGAGCCAGCCAATAACATGACAACACGTGCCTCACCATCCTCAGTCACAAGTTTGGAATTTTTGTGAACATTTGGATGAGGGGCTGCAATGTGATACCTCATCAGGGATTTTTTTTTGAAAGCAGGTGCTGTCCCTGTCCTCCCCAACTTTTGAGTTTGCCTTGTAGTAGAAAAAAGTAAAGGAAGAAAACCAAAATGGGACAAAAAGGGTGATCATTTGAACGATGGTTTCATGAAAGGAGAAAAATAAGCTGAGTTATATAAGTGAATAATTGCAGAGTGATGTCAGAATGACTTTTTAGTATAGGAGTACAGGGTATATTCAAGCTTTTTTTCCTCTTTCACCCTCCTCCCCTTAGAACTGGAATGATGAATGGGACACCCTTATCAAAATGGCTTCCACAGACACACCCGTGGCCCGAAGTGGGCTTCAGTACAACTCACTGGAAGAAATACACATATTTGTCCTTTGCAACATCCTCAGAAGGCCAATCATTGTCATTTCAGGTGAGACGCCTGCAGATCATGTATCTGCACTTAAATGCTTTCAGCTTTAATGCCTTGGCCCTTAGAGAAAACCACACTGCCCAAGTTCAAGCAACAGAGTTAAATGGAATTTGATGAAAGTCGCTTTAAGGGCCTCATTTTTCTTTTCTTTCCTTGAACAGACAAAATGCTAAGAAGTTTGGAATCAGGTTCCAATTTTGCACCTTTGAAAGTGGGTGGAATTTACCTGCCTCTCCATTGGCCTGCTCAGGAATGTTATAGATACCCCATTGTTCTCGGCTATGACAGTCATCACTTTGTGCCCTTGGTGACCCTGAAGGACAGTGGGCCTGGTGAGAAAACTGCATTAATTCACATTTGTAACTTCTGTGAGATACTGAAACATCAGAGTTTTCTCTTTTGCTTCTTATTGAAACACTCTTATTTAAGTAGATTATTTTTATCTAAATATATAGTGCTGTGACTTGGTTAGTAAGAGTAATATAATAGCAGTAATCATAATACCCCCATATCGTTTTGACTATGACTTGGCAAGTCAAGTCCTTTCATACATGATAAATCAAGGTGCATAATGCCCTTAATACAGTGCCTGGCATGGAGCAAGTAAATGCCTGTCAGGTTAGCTTTTTTAATTTCTTTTTGAGACAGGGCCTCCCTCTGTCATTCAGGCTAGAGTGCAGTGGCACAATCATGGCTCATTGCAGCCTCCACCTCCTGGGCTCAAGCAGTCTGCCGCCTTGGCCTCTCAAATTTACAGGCATGAGCCACCATGCCTGGCCTGTTAGCTGTTATTTTAATAGCTTCATGTGGAGTAGGTACTCTGCTTTAGGTGTATTATTTTATTTCCTTTTTATCCTCATAGCATTCTTGTGAGATGTAGGCCTTGGTAGCCTTATATTTTATAGATTAAACAGTTAAAGCTCAGCGAGGTCAAATAACCTGCCTAATGCCATACAGCTTATTAGTGACAAAGCCAGGATTCAAACTCAGGTCAGTCTGATTCTAAAGCCTGAGACTTTTAGCCAATAAGATCCACCACCTCCAGACTGGTTGATGTTCTGTGAGTTTCCTGGAAGCAATGCCTTTTTTTTTTTTTTTTTTTTTTTCCAAAAATTAATTTTTTTTTTTTTTTTTTTTTTTTTTTTTTAATTTATAGAGACGAGGTTTCTCCATGTTGGTCAGGCTGGTCTTGAACTCCCAACCTCAGGTGATTCGCCTGCCTTGGCCTCCCAAAGTGCTGGGATTACAGGTGTGAGCCACTGCGCCCGGCCAACAGTGCATTTTTATATTAGAGTGTAGCACATTCTGTTTTCCCATTTGGGTTTCACTGTGGCTCAGAACACTTTTCTGTTCTGTAAATTATATCTGTTACACATTTTCAAAATGAGATCTACTTACATATGGCATTGTTTAGTAGAGTAGTATTTTACTTATGTGTTATTCTTTTTCCTTAGAAATCCGAGCTGTTCCACTCGTTAACAGAGACCGAGGAAGATTTGAAGACTTAAAAGTTCACTTTTTGACAGATCCTGAAAATGAGATGAAGGAAAAGCTCTTAAAAGAGTACTTGATGGTGATAGAAATCCCCGTCCAAGGCTGGGACCATGGCACAACTCATCTCATTAATGCTGCAAAGTAAGCAGTTTATGTTCAGCTCTCTCCTGTGTCATCTGTAGCTAACTTCAACCTCAGCCACGTGAGCTGCTGCCACCCTGAAGCTCAACAGTAGAGTGATTTGCAGCCAGTTTCTGCCAATGGGAAACAAATTCAGAGTCTTGTGCATGGTTAGAGAGGATTATCTAAGGCACTACTAACTCTGGTTTCAAATCGAAACAAGTAATTTATCCATAGTGATTTTCCTGTATATCTGGACACTGAAAGTTAGAATTGCAGAATTATGAGTTTTTAAAGTGCATTTACACATCCAGGATAGTTGTTGTTTTTTGTTTTTTTGTATTTTAATTACTCCGGTACATATTAAAAAGGCTAGCAAGCGAAAACACTTGGAAACAAAAGCCTTTCTGTCTTGGCTTCTTGGTAAGAACAAGCACATCAGACATAGAAGGGACTGTAGGTTGTTTATGTTGCAGCTCATGATTCTGCCATGTGGAAATGGGAGGAAAGCCCCAGAATGCCCATTGTGTAGGTATCCGGTCTTTAAACATTGGCTTTATGTTGAAGAGATGCCTGTTTCTGAGCACTTGAAGAGCATCTGTCTCTCAAAGTGGAGATTAGCAAATTACAGAGTCAACAGTAGACAGACAGTGCCTTTGAGTGTGTCCGCGTCTTAGTCACTCATGGCGGCTAATGCTGGCGAAGACCAGACACAGGTTTAAAGTTAGTAACAGCAAAATACCCAACCTAAAAAGTTTCAAAGTAGTTTGTACTATAAAACAGACTAGTCCCCAAACGAATAGCCTGAGTCATGTTTTACTCAGAATTTGGTCTCTGAGAAATTAGAAAGTAAACTGATTTTTTTTGAAGCCCTTGTTTTAAAACTATTATAATTTTGGGTGGACCAAGATTGATTAAATGAAACTGTGACTTTAAAAATAAGGGTCTTAGCAAACTACCTGACATCATTCTTGACTCTAGAACGTGTTAGAAAATGTGTCGGATCATGTTATGTGAAAAGTGTGAGCTCTTCATCACAGGCCTGCACTTCAATGAATGGTTCTACGATTCTTGCCGTAATCCACATTCTAAAACTTTGTCCTATGGGCTAGTGATGTAAAACTTTGTGTGTGATTTTGTTTCGTCTCAAATGTATTTTTTCCTTTTGGCCTTCAGGTTGGATGAAGCCAACTTACCCAAAGAAATCAATCTGGTAGATGATTATTTCGAACTTGTTCAGCATGAGTACAAGAAATGGCAGGAAAACAGCGAGCAGGGGAGGAGGGAGCTGCTTGCCCAGAATCCCATGGAACCTTCCATGCCCCAGCTTTCTCTCATGGATGTAAAATGTGAAACGCCCAACTGCCCCTTCTTCATGTCTGTGAACACCCAGCCTTTATGCCATGAGTGCTCAGAGAGGCGGCAAAAGAATCAAAACAAACTCCCAAAGCTGAACTCCAAGCCAGGCCCTGAGGTGCTCCCTGGCATGGCGCTCGGGGCCTGTCGGGGAGAAGCCTATGAGCCCTTGGCGTGGAACCCCGAGGAGCCGGCTGGGGGGCCTCATTCAGCCCCACCGACAGCACCTAGCCCCTTTCTGTTCAGCGAGACCACTGCCATGAAGTGCAGGAGCCCCGGCTGCCCCTTCACACTGAACGTGCAGCACAATGGATTTTGTGAACGTTGCCACAACGCCCGGCAACTTCGCGCCAGCCACGCCGCAGACCACACCAGGCACTTGGATCCCGGGAAGTGCCAAGCCTGCCTCCAGGACGTTACCAGGACATTTAATGGGATCTGCAGTACTTGCTTCAAAAGGACTACGGCGGAGGCCTCCTCCAGCCTCAGCACCAGCCTCCCTCCCTCCTGTCACCAGCGCTCCAAGTCAGATCCCTCACAGCTCGTCCGGAGCCCCTCCCCGCATTCTCGTCTCAGAGCTGGAAACGATGTCCCTGCTGGCTGCCTGTCTCAAGCTGCACGGACTCCAGGGGACAGGGCGGGGACGAGCAAGTGCAGAAAAGCTGGCTGCATGTATTTTGGGACTCCAGAAAACAAGGGCTTTTGCACCCTGTGTTTCATCGAGTACAGAGAAAACAAATGTGAGTGAAATGTTGATTTCTTAACAGAGTAGCTACTGTCAAGAAGGTTTTGCTCCTGAACTTAAAGGGGAGAAAAGCCAGTGTGGGCAGTCAGGCAGAATGGTCAGAACCTATTGTGCTGTTCTCCCGGCTTGTGCATGGGACCCCGCCCATGGAGGCAAAAGGCACTGCGTGATTGCAGCAGCTCCTGATACCACATTCCAAAAACCAGAGCGCCCTGTAGACAGAGCTCATGGGATTTGCTTTTATTAGACCATTCAAGTCTGGGATATCTAAGATAGTCTAAGTTTAAACTAAACTTCTTTTGCAACTTGGATATAATAGAACAGTCTTAAAATCTGAAGAGTAGTAACTGGAGAGAAGGAAGGTGTCTAGGGACACCGCAAGGAAATAGTCGTGGTTTTGGAAATCTCCAATTCAAAAGAAGGGTGACCAGGTAATGCCTGCTCTTTGCCCTGTTCCTGTGACCGATCAGTGCTCCAAGTTCAAAACGAGAGATTTGTAAAGCCAAAGATGTTTCCATAATAGTGCTGTTATTTCTTCTGCTGAATTTATACATTTAAATATATGTCTATTTTAAGTGGGTAAGTAGATAGATAGACACAGCTAGCTGGCTATATATATACCTAGATAGATAGATAGCTAGTTAGATAGCTAGCTAGATATTTAAGGCTGGCCTAGTCTGTAATTGGGACCCATTTATTTCTCTGATATCAGCATTTCTCTATCTGGGGACCCCTGTGTGGTACTAATTAGGATCCACTCTCCTGTAGATTTTGCCGCTGCCTCAGGGAAAGCCAGTCCCACAGCCTCCAGGTTCCAGAACACCGTTCCATGCCTGGGAAGGGAATGCGGCACCCTTGGAAGCACCATGTTTGAAGGATACTGCCAGAAGTGTTTCATCGAAGCTCAGAATCAGAGATTTCATGAGGCCAGAAGGACAGAAGAGCAGCTGGTGAGACATTTTCAGGAGCTTCCCCTCCCTCCCTTGTGTTCGGCACTTTTTGTTGAAACGTTTTCTTCCGACAGTGACAAGCAGACTGTCCTCTCTGCCAGGTTCTGTCACCTCATGATAAAGGATTAGTTCAGAACCTGAAGGGAAACGTCCGCATCACTGTGGCCCCCCAGGTCAGAAATGCTACCACCGATCTTCATGTCCCACGTATACTGCAGAATTTATTTTAAAAACAAAGAAACACAGGCATTGCATAAAACTTCTTCAAGCCTCTAAAACACCAGATAGTAATCAGAGGCTTCTTTGATTTGTAGAAGCACAGACATCTAAAAAGCAGCCCTTCTTAAATAATCCTTTATCACAAGGAGTGAACAGGCAGAGCTTCCCAGGGGCCTCTGGTTAATGGCACATCAGAAAAGCCACTTAGACAGATAGGTGTGTCACCTGTTCTAGAATGGTGGGGAAGCTATCTAAGTAAGAACAGTGGTTATTGGTCCCAACAGAAGAGAGCCAGGGCACGTTTGCAGGCCAACTTAGGCTTGGTGGTTTTCCTCAGCCTCCCTGGGGGCCCAGTCAGCTCTCGTTGGGATTGGAAGGAAACGTCCTTGGAGACCTCTGGCTCATAGACGGCAGTGCTGTCTTGTTGCCTAGCTCAGGCATGCACAGCTCTTTGTAGACTCCACACTATCCAGTGAGATTTCACTGTGCTCTCTCTAAGACACGTGAGCAATAGTTCTGTCTGTTCTTTCCACTCAGAGATCGAGCCAGCGCAGAGATGTGCCTCGAACCACACAGAGCACCTCAAGGCCCAAGTGCGCCCGTGCCTCCTGCAAGAACATCCTGGCCTGCCGCAGCGAGGAGCTCTGCATGGAGTGCCAGCGTCCCAACCAGCGGATGGGCCTGGGGGCACACCGGGGCGAGCCTGCCCCTGAAGAACCCCCCAAGCAGCGCTGCCGGGCCCCTGCCTGTGATCACTTTGGCAATGCCAAATGCAACGGCTACTGCAACGAGTGCTTTCAGTTCAAGCAGATGTATGGCTAACCGGAAACAGGCGGGTCAGCTCCTGCAGGAAGAGGGGCCTCGAGCTGCCAGTCATCATGGTGCTATCCTCTGAACCCTCAGCTGCCACTGCAGCGGTGGCTCAAGGGTGTCTGAGCAGGAGAGGAAACATAAGCTCTTCGTGGTGCCCATGATGCTCAGGTTTGGTAACTGGGGCGTGTTCCCCGGTGGCCTTAGAAAGCAAAGCTTGTAACTGGCAAGGGATGATGTCAGATTCAGCCCAAGGTTCCTCCTCTCCCAGCAAGCAGGAGGCCAGGAACTTCTTTGGACTTGGAAGGTGTGCGAGGACTGGCCAAGGCGCCTGCATCCGGCCCATGTCTTGGCTGAGAAGGGAAAAGATGTACAGTCAGGTGGGCTGCGGAAGCCAGAGCCATTCTCCCTGCTCTCTCCCAGCATGTCCTGGTGATATGAAGCCAGATGCTCATGGCAGCAAGGCCCTCTGCGAGAATCTCAAGGAAGCTCAGGGAAAACGGGCGTATTCAGAGAGTGGTTGTAGTTCGTGGTTTTTCCCTACCGGCCTGGTTCCTTTCCTGAGGACCCGGCAGAAATGCAGAACCATCCATGGACTGTGATTCTGAGGCTGCTGAGACTGAACATGTTCACATTGACAGAAAAACAAGCTGCTCTTTACAATATGCACCTTTTAAGAATCAGAGTATTTTAGGGGGAAGACGTGTAACTCTTTGGGTTATTATTGTCTTTACTTCTAAAGAAGTTAGCTTGAACTGAGGGGTAAAAGTGTGTACATATATAATATACCCTTACATTATGAATGAGGGATTTTTTTAATTATATTGAAATGCTGCCCTAGAAGTATAATAGGAAGGCTAAATAATAATAACCTGTTTTCTGGTTGTTGTTGGGCATGAGCTTGTATATACACTGCTTGCATAAACTCAACCAGCTGCCTTTTTAAAGGGAGCACTAGTCCTGTTTGTGTAACTCATTTTATTTATTTTATTACAAACTTCAAGGTTATTTAAGTGAAGATATTTCTTCTGCTCCAGGGAAAATGTTGCAGTGTCCTCTTGAGAGAACACTTTGCTTTGCTTGAGGTTGTGGGCAAGTTCCTGACCACAGGGAGTACACTGGCCTCTTTGATATGCTTTGCCTCCCCAGGAAAGAAGGAATTGCATCCAAGGTGTATACGTTCATCAAAGTTTCATGCTTCTCCTTATGAAACTCCAGCTATGTAATGCAAAACCATCCTCTGTGTTCTGTTAATGCCTCTGAGTGTCCTACCTCCTTGGAGATGAGATAGAGAAGGAGCAGGGATGAGACTGGGGATGACCACAGGGAAAGATGTGGCCGTTTGTGAGGGGCCACCGAGGTGAGCCTGCCACCGAAGGCCCCCCACAACAGCACTGCTGCGCCCCTGCCTGTGATCACTTTGGCAACGCCAAGTGCAACGGAATTTATTTTGTGTGTTAACACTGTGTCCTGGGGGCTGGGAAGTCCCTTGCCTCCCATGGTACCCCAGTATTGGGACAGCAAAAGCCAGTAACCATGAGTATGAGGAAATCTTTCTGTTGTTGGCTTACAGGTTCTCTGTGTGCTTTGTGGTTGCTGTCATATTTGCTCTAGAAAAAAAAAAGGGAGGGGAAATGCATTTTTCCCAGAGATAAAGGCTGCCATTTTGGGGGTCTGCACTTATGACCTGAAAATATCTGTGATTGATAACTCTACACAGCCTTTCCTCATATTATTAAACATGCTTTCCCCTTAAAGCTCCCTAGGTTTTTTCCCAGACAAATCTTTATAATTTCTTTCCAAAGATATCAAGTAGACTTCAGTGTTTTCACCGAATTCTCTTAAAGTCAATATCTTAATATTTTGTATTGATCATTATTTCCATTCTTAATGTGAAAAAATGGACTTATTTATACTTGTTTTAAAAAGTATTTGAAATTTGCACATTTAATTGTCCCTAATAGGAAGCCATATATTGTTGGATTTCTTCAAGTTTTCATAAATAAATGTAACTTTTCACAAGAGACAACATTAAAAAATAAATTATTTAAGAACGGATTGTGATGTTTTCAATTGATGAATACCGAAAGAAAAAGAAAGGATATTAAGACCGTGCTTCTGAAGCAGCTTGATTTTCAGGCGCACCTGAGCACTGCACACATCTCTCATCCGCGGTAGCAAGGCAGCTTTTCACAAATCATAGCCGTATGAGGGCCAGGCCCGGTCCTCAAGCACAGGCCCCCGCTCACAATGAGGACACTGAGGATCTGTTGGGAAGAGGAAAGAGATGTTAGGACCCTGTGCCCCTTCTAAGCTTCCTGCCCTAAACTTTCATAAAGTGAAGAAAGAGAAAACAAGAGGGAGGAGGAGGGAAAGACAGGAAAAAGAGAAGTAGGCAGGGAGGAAGGAAGACTGATGTAAGATGTCCTGGGTCAGAGAAAGCAGAGGAGGCAGCGTGGCTGTGCTGGCTGCCAGAGCTAGGAAATTAAAAAATAACACATTCCCCCACACACAAGCCTTCATCCCCACCCCCATCCAGTACAAACGGACTCACAGAGACTGATTGAGCAGGACTGTGCAGCTCCCAGAATCTATTTTGTTAACCTCCTCAGGTGATTTGGATGATCAGTCAGATTTTAGAATCACGCTAAAAAATGTATTTATAATCATGTTTTTAACTTGTAGAAAACTTTAATAAGCAAACAAAAAAAAAATGTCAAGTACTATAAAGAACCACTCTGTATCCATCCTCCAGTTTCCATAATCACCAATGTTCTGCCCAATTTGTTTCATCTATTACAGTCTCTTTTTTGTTTGTTTTTTCCTGTACTACTTGAAAGCAAATCCCAGATACTGGGTCTTGATACCCATAAATATTTCAGTGTGCGTCTCTAACTGACCAGACTCTGTCCTTTTAACAAAACTGCCATTGTCACAGCCAGCTAAATTATTTTCTTCTTTAATATCCAAATTCCAAGCATGTATCCAAATTTCTCAGTTTATCTACCATATAAGACACAGTCTTATCACTTTTGTTTATTAAGGCTCTTTTTTTTTCTTTTTTTAATGTTTGGGAATATTTATTAGGACATATGCCTACCCTATGATCCAAAAATTTCAATTCTAGGTAGATGCTCAGTGGTATATACTCTATTGCTAGGTTTACACCCATAAAACAGAAATGCATACAGATGTTCACCAAAAAATAGGTACTAAAATGGTCATCTCAGCAATATTTATTTTTATTTTTATTTATTTTCAAGATGAAGTCTCACTCTGTCACCCAGGCTGGAGTGCAATGGCATGATCTCAGCTCACTGAACTTGTGCCTACCAGGTTCAAGCGATTCTCCTGCCTCAGCCTCCTGAGTAGCTGGGATGACAGGCATGTGCCACCATGCCTGGCTAATTTTTGTATTTTTAGTAGAGACAGGGGTTTCACCATGTTGATCAG
Organism: Sapajus apella; assembly: GCF_009761245.1. Classification (NCBI taxonomy): domain Eukaryota; kingdom Metazoa; phylum Chordata; class Mammalia; order Primates; family Cebidae; genus Sapajus; species Sapajus apella. Next base: position 12,215,709 of record NW_022436946.1, on the reverse strand, counting down.
GCTGGTTTTGAACTCCTGACCTCGTGATCCACCTGCCTCGGCCTCCCAAACTGCTAGGATTACAGTTTTGAGCCAACGCACCCAGCCCATCTCAGCAATATTCATAACAGCTCCAAACTGCAAATGATCCAAATGTCCATTAACAGGAGAAAAGAGAAATATGTTGTGGTATATTCATAAGATGGAATATTATATAGCAATAAGAGTGAACACATGCCTGTAGTCCCAGCTACTCAGGAAGCTGAGGTGGAAGTTCTGCTTGAGGCTGCAGTGAGTTGTAAAGCTCTTTCTTTATTGAGACAAGTTTTTTTTTTTTTTAATTTATTTCTTATCATATTTTTAAGTTCTGGGATAGATGTGCAGAACATGCAGGTTTGTTACATAGGTATTCATGTGCCATGGTGGTTTGCTGCACCCATCAACTCATCATCTACATTAGGCATTTCTCCTAATGCTATCCCACCTCTAGCCTCCTCACCCCTGGACAGGCCCCAGTGTGTGATGTTCCCCTCCCTGTGTCCATGTGTTCTAATTGTTCAACTCCCACTTCTGAGTGAAAACGTGGTATTTGGCTTCCTGTTCCTGTGTTAATTTGCTGAGAATGATGGTTTCCAGCTTCATACATGTCCCTGCAAAGGATATGAACTCATATGTGAGTTTTTTATGGCTGCATAGTTTTCATGGTATGTATGTGCCACGTTTTCTTTATCCAGTCTATCACTGATGGGCATTTGGGTTGGTTCCCAGTCTTTGCTACTGTGAATAGTGTCGCAGTAAACATATGTGTGCGTGTGTCTTTATAGTGGAATGATTTGTAATCCTTTGGGTATATACCCAGTAATGGGATTGCTGAGTCAAATGGTATTTCTGGTTCTAGATCCCTGGGGAATCACCACACTGTCTTCCACAATGGTTGAACTAATTTACACTCCCACCAACAGTGCAAGTGTTTCTATTTCTCCACATCCTCTCCAGCATCTGTTGTTTCCTGACTTTTTAATGATTGCCATTCTAACTGGTGTGAGATGGTATTCATTGCGGTTTTGATTTGCATTTCTCTAGTTAACAGTGATCATGAGCTCTTATTCATATGTTTGTTGGCCACATAAATGTCTTCTTTTGAGAAGGATCTGTTCATATCCTTTGCCCACTTTTTGATGAAGTTGTTTGTTTTTTTTCTTGTAAATTTGTTTAAGTTCCTTGTAGATTCTGGATATTAGCCCTTTGTCAGATGGGTCGATTGCAAAAATTTTCTCCCATTCTGTAGGTTGCCTATTCACTCTGGTGGTAGTTTCTTTTACTGTGCAGAAGCTCATTAATTTAATTAGATCCCATTTGTCAATTTTGGCTTTTGTTGCCATTGCTTTTGGTGTTTTGGTCATGAAATCTTTGCCCATGCTTATGTCCTGAACAGTATTGCCTAGGCTGTCTTCTAGGGTTTTTATGGTTTTAGGACTTACATTTAAGTCTTTAATCCATCTGAAGTTAATTTGTATAAAGTATAAGGAAGGGGTTCAGTTTCAGTTTTCTGCATATAGCTAGCCAGTTTTCCCAACCCATTTATTAAATAGGGAATCCTTTCCCCATTGCTTGTTTTTGTCAGGTTTGCGAAAGATTAGATGGCTGTAGATATGTGGCATTATTTCTGAGGCCTGTGTTCTGTTTCATCGATCTATATATTTGTTTTTTCACCAGTACCATGCTGTTTTGGTTACTGTAGCCTTGTAGTATAGTTTGAAGTCAGGTAGCATGATGCCTCCAACTTTGTTCCTTTTGCTTAGGATTGTCTTGACTGTATGGGCTCTTAAAAGTTCCATATGAAATTTAAAGTCGTTTTTTCTAATTCTGTAAAGAAAGTTGATGGTAGCTTAATGGAGATAGCATTGAATCTATAAATTACTTTGGGCAGTATGGCCATTTTCACGATATTGATTCTTCCTATCCATAAGCATGAAATGTGTTTCCATTTGTTTGTGTCCTCTATTATTTCCTTGAGCACTGGTTTGTAGTTCTCCTTGAAGAGGTCCTTCACACCCCTTGTAAGTTATTCCTAGGTATTTTATTCTCTTTGTAGCAATTGTGAATGGGAATTCACTCATGATTTGGCTCTCTGTCTGTCTATTATGGTATATGGAAATGCTTGTGATTTTTGCACATTGATTTTGTATCCTGAGACTTTGCTGAAGTTACTTATCAGCTTAAGATTTTGGGCTGACACGATGGTGTCTTCTAAATATGCAATCATGTCATCTGCAAAGAGAGACAATTTGACTTCCCCTCTTCCTATTTGAATATCCTTTATTTCTTTCCCTTGCCTGATTTCCCTGGCCAGAACTTCCAATACTAAATGTTGAGTAGGAGTGGTGAGAGAGGGCATCCTTGTCTTGTGCTGGATTTCAAAGGGAATGCTTTCAGCTTTTGTCCATTCAGTATGATATTGGCTTTGGGTTTGTCATAAGTAGCTCTTATTATTTTGAGACATGTTCAATCAATACCTAGTTTATTGAGAGTTTATAACATGAAGGGGTGTTGGATTTTATTGAAGGCCTTTTCTGCATCTATTGAGATAATCATGTGGTTTTTGTCACCGGTTCTGTTTATGTGATGGATTACATTTATTGTTTTGTATATGTTGAATAAGCTTTCCATTCCAGGGATGAAACCAACTTGATTGAAGTGGGTAAGTTTTTGATGTGCTGCTGGATTCAGTTTGCCAATATTTTATTGAAGATTTTAGCATCAATGTTCCTTGGGGATATTGGCCTAAATTTTTCTTTTTTTGTGTGTCTCTGACAGGTTTTGGTATCAGGATGATTCTGGCCTCATAAAATGAGTTAAGGAGGAATCCTCTTTTTTCTATTGTTTGTAATAGTTTCAGAAGGAATGGTACCATCTCCTCTTTGTACCTCTGGTAGAATTTGGCTGTGACTCTGTCTGGTCCTAGGCTTTTTCTGGTTGGTAAGCTATTAATTACTGCCTCAATTTCAGAACTTGTTATCAGTCTATGCAGGGATTCAACCTCTTCCTGGTTTAGTGTTGGGAGGGTGTATGTGTCGAGGAATTTATCCATTTCTTCTAGGTTTTCTAGTTTATTTGTGTACAGGTATTCTCTGATGGTAGTTTGTATTTCTGTGGGATCAGTGGTGATATCTTGTTTATCATTTTTATTGTGTCTATTCAATTCTTCTCTCATTTCTTCTTTATTAGTTTGGCTAGTGGTCTATGTATTTTGTTAATCTTTTCAATAAAACAGCTCCTGGAATCATTTATTTATTTGAAGGGCTTTTTGTGTCTCTATCTCCTTCAGTTCTGCTCTGGCCTTAGTTATTTCTTGTCTCCTGCTAGCTTTTGAATTTGTTTGCTCTTGCTTCTCTAGTTCTTTTAATTTTGACATTAGGATGTCGATTTTAGATCCTTCCTGCTTTCTCCTGTGGACACTTAGTGCTATAAATTTCCCTCTAAACATTTCTTTAGCAGTGTCCCAGGAATTCTGGTATGCTATGTCTTTGTTCTCATTGGTTTCAAAGAACTTCTTTAGTTCTGTCTTAATTTTGTTATTTACCCATTAGTCATTCAGGAGCAGTGTGTTCAGTTTCCATGCAATTGTGCAGTTTTGAGTGAGTTTCTTAATCCTGGGCTCTAATTTGATTTCACTGTGGTCTGAGAGACTGTTTGTTATGATTTCCATTCTTTCGCATTTGCTTAGGAGTGTTTTACTTCCAATTATGTGGTCAATTTTAGAATAAAATACAATGTGGTGCTGAAAACAATGTATACTCTGTTTACCTGGGGTGGAGAGTTCTGTAGATGTCTATTAGGTCCACTTGGTCCAGAGCTGAGTTCAAGTCCTAGATATCCTTGTTAATTTTCTGTCTCATTGAGCTGTCTAATATTGACAGTGGGGTGTTAAAGTCTCTCATTATTATTGTGTGGGAGTCTAAGTTTCTTTGTAGGTCTCTAAGAACTTGCTTTATGAATCTGGGTGCTCCTGTATTAGGTGCATATATATTTAGGATAGTTAGCTCTTTTTGTTGCATCGATCCCTTTACCATTATGTAATGTCCTTCTTTGTCTTTTTTGATATTTGTTTATTTAAAATCTGCTTTATCAGAGACTAGGATTGCAACCCCTGCTGTTTTGTTTTTTTTTTTTTTGGCCTCCCATTTGCTTGGTAAACATTCCTTCATCTTTTTATTTTGAGCCTATGTGTGCCTTTGAACGTGAGATGGGTATCCTGAATACAGCACACTGATGGGTCTTGACTCTTTCTCATTTGCTTATGAAGCTTAGTTTGGCTAGATATGAAATTCTGGATTGAAAATTCTTTTAAGAATGTTGAATATTGGCCCCACTCTCTTCTGGCTTGCAGGGTTTCTGAAGAGAGATACGCTGTGAGTCTGATGGGCTTCCCTTTGTGGGTAACCTGACCTTTCTCTCTAGCTGTCCTTAATATTTTTTCCTTGATTTCAACCTTGGTGAATCTGACGATTATGAATTTTGGCGTTGCTCTTCTCCAGGAATATATTTGTGGTGTTCTCTGTATTTCCTGAATTTGAAAATTTGAATGTTGGCTTGTCTTGCTAGGCTGGGGAAGTTCTCCTGGATAATATCCTGAAGAATGTTTTCCAACTTGGTTCCATTCTCCCTGTCACTTTCAGGTTCACCAATCAAATGTAGGTTTGGTCTTTTCACATAGTCTCACATTTCTTGGAGGCTTTGTTTGTTCCTTTTCATTCTTTTTTCTCTAATCTTGTTTTCATGCTTTATTTCATTAAGTTGATCTTCAATCTCTGATATCCTTTCTTCTGCGTGATCAATTCCACTATTGATACTTGTGTGTGCTTCATGAACTTCTGGTGCTGTGTTTTTCAGCTCCAGCTGGTGATTTATGTTCTTCTCTAAACTGGTTATTCTAGTTACCAATTTCTCTAACCTTTTTTCAAGGTTCTTAGTTTCCTTTCATTGAGTTAGAACATGCTCCTTTACCTTGGAGGCATTTGTTATTACCCACTGTCTGAAGCCTACTTCTGTCAATTCATCAAACTCATTCTCTGTTCAGCTTTGTTCTCTTGATGGTGATGAGTTGTGATCCTTTAGAGAAGAAGAAGTGCTCTGGTTTTTGGAATTTTCAGCCTTTTTGCGCTGGTTTTTCCTCATCTTAGTGGATTTATCTACTTTTGGTCTTTGATGTCGGTGACCTTTGGATGGGGTTTCTGGGTGGATGTCCTTTTTGCTGATGTTGATGCTATTCCTTTCTGTTTGTTAGCTTTCTTTCTAACAGTCAGGCCCCGCTGCTGCAGGTCTGCTGGAGTTTGCTGGAGGTCCACTCCAGACCCTGTTTGCCTGAGTGTCACCAGCGAAGGCTACAGAACAGCAAAGATTACTGCCTGTCCCTTCCTCTGGAAGGTTTGTTCCAGAAGGGCACCTGCCAGATGCCAGCTGGAGCTCTCCTGTATGAGGTGTCTGTCAACCCCTCCTGGGAGGTGTCTCCCAGTCAGGAGGCACAGGGGTCAGGGACCCACTTGAGGAGGCAGTCTGTCTCTTAGCAGACCTCAAGTGCTGTGCTGGGAGATCTGCTTCTCTCTTCAGAGCCAGCAGGCAGGAACATTTAAGTCTGCTGAGGCCACGCCCACAGCAGCCACAGCAGATACACTGTACCAGGGAGACAGGAGTTTTATCTATAAGCCCCTGACTGCGGCTGCTGCCTTTCTTTCAGAGATGCTGCCCAGAGAAGAGGAATCTAGAGAGGCAGTCTGGCTACAATGGCTTTGCCGAGCAGTGGTGGGTTCCACCTAGTTCCAACTTCCTGGAGGCTTTGTTTACACTGTGAAAGGAAAACCGCCTACTCAAGCCTCAGTAATAGTGGACGCCTCTCCGCCTACCAAGCTAGAGCATCCCAGGTCAACTTCAGACTGCTGTGCTAGCAGCGAGAATTTCAAACCAGTGGATCTTAGCTTGCCGGGCTCTGTGGGTGTGGGATCCACTAAGCTAGACCACTTGGCTCCCTGGCTTCAGCCCCCTTTCCAGGGGCAGAAATGGTCTCACTGGCATTCCAGGCACCACTGGGCTATGATCCTGCAGTTAGCTCAGTGTCTGCCCAAACAGCCGCCCAGTTTTGTGCTTGAAACCCAGGGCCCTGGTGGCATAGGTACCAGAGGGAATCTCCTGGTCTGCAGGTTGCAAAGACTATGAAAAAAGCGTAGTATCTGGACCGGAGCGCACCGTCCCTCATGGCATAGTCCCTGACGGATTCCCTTAGCTAAAGGAGGGAGTTCCCCAACCCCTTGTGCTTCCTGGGTGAGGCAACGCCCTACCCTGTTTCAGCTCACCCTCTGTGGGCTGCACCCACTGTGCAACCAGTCCCAATGAGATGAGCCTGGTTACCTCAGTTGAAAATGCAGAAATCACCTGCCTTCCGCATTGATCTTGCTGTGGGCTGCAGACGGGAGCTGTTCCCATTCGGCTGTATTGCCAGCCACTGAAACAGTCTTGCTCCATTGCCCAGGTTGGAGTGCAGTGGTATGATCTCAGCTCACTGCAGCCTTTGCCACACAGGTTCAAGCAATTCTCATTCCTCAACCTCCCGAGTAGCTGGGACTACAGGCACACACCATCACGCCCAGCTAATTTTTGTATTTTTAGAAGAGATAGAGTTTCACCATGTTAGCCAGGATGGTCTTGAACTGCTAGCTTCAGGTAATCTGCCTGCCTCAGTCTCCAAAAGTGTTGGGATTACAGGCATGAGCCATCATGCCCAGCCAAGGTTTTTTTTTTCTGGAATATTCTCTTTAATTTTTCATGCTATTCATTTGTTAGAGCAGTGGAGTCATCTGTGCCATGGAGTATCCCATATTCTGGATTGGCTGGTTGCTTTCTTGTGGTGTCCTTTAACTTGTTCTTTTGTACTCCTTACTAGAGTCTGGTTCAGTGAGGCAATAATCATTTGCAGATGGTGCTCTGTGTTTCCTACTGCACTCTATCCTGGATGAGCCGTATGAATGCTGGCCCAGAGGAATCAAAGTCTCAGAGTGAACCTCCTCTTGTCTCAATTTTCTTTGCCATCTCACACCTGGCATTAGAAACCACAATTCATCAATCAGCATGATGAACATTAGCATTTGACCATAAGTCATGAGGATTTCCAAAATAGGAAGTGACTTAAATTAGCAAATTATCTCTGACTCAGAAGATTGGCACACAGGGAAACAGAGCAGGTTTTGAGGACATTGAAGGAGCCGGTTAGAGCAGGGCCCCCATCTGGACATGGACAGATTTCTGGGGCTGAGCATCCTATAAAGTACATGTACACATTGATGCTGTGGTCTATACATATACTTCCTTCTGAACTGGAGCCCACGGCTTGCTTCAGAGTCTCAAAGAAATGGATAACTTTCCAAAAAGACAAAGAGCCTGGGGATTAGAGGGCTGAAAAATGAAGCTCGGAAGGAACTGACTTTGCTTCAGCTTGCCCAGATATTCACTCCCCATGCTGCAGGAAGCCTCCCATATACCACACGGGGAGAGGGAAGGGGACCTTATATCATCTGAAACTGCACCCACCACATTTCATGCCCCACCCTCTTCTTCCCATGCTCAGGGAAGGGCATTGTCATTTTCCTAGCCACCTCTAGACTTTTCCCCACCTGCCACATCCAAACTTTTTTTTTTTTTTTTTTTGGGGGGGAGTTTTGCTCTTGTTCCCAGGCTGGAGGGCAATGGCACAATCTTGGCTCACCACAACCTCTGCCTCCCAGGTTCAAGCAACTCTCCTGCCTCAGCCTCCCGAGTAGCTGGGATTAGAGGCATGTGACACCATGTCTGACTAATTTTGTATCTTTAGTAGAGACAGGGTTTCACCATATTGGTCAGGCCAATATCGAACTCCTAACCCCAAGTGATCCACCCTCCTCGGCCTCCCAAAGTGCTGGGATTACAGGTGTGAGCCCCTGTACTTGGCCTCACATCCAAACTTTTAAGTGTACCTCCAAAATGTCTCTCAAATCCACCCTCCCCCTCCCCTTCTGCTGCTCTAGCTTGGACTGGTGCCTCCTTCATCCCTTTTTCCAGCCCACTCCTTGCCGTGTCTTTATTAGTGACTTATGCCTGTAAATCATGATCCTGGACATGTTTTTCCTTTAATTAGGACATGCTGGTGGCTTTGTATTGCTTCCAAAGCCCAAAGCAGGGTGCATATCCTCAGGAGGTGCAGGAACAAAATAGAAGACCTCTGAGTTTTTTTTTTTTAATCTTAAAAATTACAATATAAACCACATGTTACTAATATTGACATATGAGTTGACAGTGTCTATGGGTCACTGTCACTGTATGCTTTACTCAGCTCAGAGGGCAGTCCCAGAGGCACTTCACTCATTCATTCATTCATTCATTCAGAAGTGATGCAGATGTGCCACCTACAAACTCTATTATCTGTACACTTAAGCTTGGAAACCAAATTTTCTGCTGAGTTTTAAAATTACCCAAATGAAAGGTTTCTAGAGATTTTGAATTGATTTGTTCGGAATTTCAACTTATCTTTAGACCTTCCCAACTAGTTGACATCAAAGAAGATAGGAATTTACTAGCTGAATTTCAACAAAAACGTCTTCCTACTTGATAAGTGGCAATGAAATGTGATTCATCGTGAATTAGCAGGCACACCCAGTGATTTTTTTTCTACCTATCTTCTACTTTTTTCTGTTTTCTTAAGGTGTCTTTTTCAGCCCTGACAGTCATTATCATCAAGGATTACAATAAAATAAACTTAGAATCATTTTGGAATGGCTTTCTCACAGAGACAGACATTTTTTTTTCAATAATGCACATTAATTAATTAATTACTATTTCTATTGAGGTCAAAATATATTTTTATTATTAATAAAATAATTATTTCAAAATATTACCTACTTCATTTGTATCTCATTGTTTTAAATTCCTCTATTTTGTGATTTTTAATGTTTTAAATAATAGTGCATTATGATTGATTTAAAATAATTTATATTTTGTAAATGCATGCTCAAAAAATGTTTTAAAAGATAGCATGAGATAAAAAAGATTAGGGGCTGGGCGTGGTGGTTCACACCTGTGTTTGTATTTGTTTATATTTACCATTTTAGAAATTAAAGCTGAGACCATGTCACAGCAAGACCATTCACAAGCAAACACTCCATTAGCTTCCAGGACGCTGACGTCATGACATGTCATGAAACATCTGGAAAACTCTATTGTTTACTCCCTATGCCCTTTCTGTCATTCTCTCTTCTCTCCCTTAATTAGAACCTGATAGAGTTTGTGCCTTCTGCCCTGTATTCTCCTAGATATCATGGAAAGAGCGTGACATTTTAAAAAAGAAATATTTAGGTTCAAATGCTGGCTCCATTACCCGTTAGTTACTCAGCCTTGAGCAAGTTGCCGCATGTCTCTGAGTTGCAGTTTCCTCATCTGTAAAATGCTCATTAGATGCTTTCAAAAATATATCAGGGAATGTTTGCCCCTTACCCTACCAGATCATGCTGTTTTTATCAATAACCCAGCTAAGGGTTCTCAACTCTGGGGATGTAGTAGAAGCACCCAGAGGGCTTTTAAGTGATGCCAATGCACAGAGATTCCCAGCTTTAATTGGCCTGTGACGGCTCTCTTGGGTATTTTCTTTTTTTAAGTTCCCGTGAATCTAATATGCTGTCAGGGTTTGGAATTGCTAGTAGCCAAAAGAGTACTGTATTCAAAGAGCAATTGAGGGAAAGCAAATACAATTTCAGTGTGTACCTGGGCATTGCAAGAGAGCAGGCACCTTCTTCTGCAGGTGACCAGCTTGTCATGTGCACACACACTAGGTGGTATTTATTACCAGGGTAAATCCATTTTAGTATAAAAGTGCCCTAAAAATCAGTGTCCCAGAGGCAATATCATATTAACCAAGATCAGAGGTACGCTACTACTGTATTGATTCTTTTCATAAGATCCACTAATTACCAAAAAGGTACAAACGCTGCACTCTCCAGTCAGTGACACCCCTCCTTAGAGGCACACTCCATGGCAATGCTTATTATCAGGGTGCCTGATAAGCCTGGAGTCAGATTGAGGGGAGCTAGTGACAGTCTGTGCAATTGAAGCATCCTTCCGCGTGTTGGGATATATCCGTCTTTAGGTCCCAGTAAATGGAGTCTTCTCTCCTTGCTCAACGACAATCCTTCAGGATACTGTCTCCGCATACATGGCTTGATGAGTCCCGCCAATGTCTCTGCCTTTGAAACTCTGCTTGTTCTCTGTGTCAGCACCCCTATTTCCTGATTGGCCCACTTTCCTTTAATCCTGGTCAACGCTTTCAATTTTGAGCCACAGTCTGTCTCTTCTGGTAACTTCATACATATCCGAACTGGTTTATTATTTAACTCCCAGAGGAAAATCTATTTCCAAGGTACTACCTCCAGTTACTATCAAAAACTTTGAGTTAGAAGTCAGGAATCTGGGAAATCCTTAGCATTTGTTAGAGTAAGATTTGACATGTACAGTTTCAATTAGTATTGGCATACTTTATTACAGTAAGAAGGACATTCAGCTGCTCTCAGACCACACAGGAATCAAAACAAGAGGAGATATGATTTACAGCATGAAGAAGCACAGCAAACAAGCAGGAATTTCCTAATATTAAGAAACTTGATGACTGGGTGCGGTGGCTCATTCCTGTAATCCCAGCACTTTGGGAGGCCAAGGCGGGTGGATCACTTGAGATCAGGAACGTAAGATCAGCCTGGCCAACATGGTGAAACACCATCTCTACTAAAAATGCAAAAATCACCTGGGCATGGTGGCATGCACCTGTAATCCCAGCTACTAGGGAGGCTGAGGCAGGAGAAAAACTTGAACCCGGGAGGAGGAGGTTGCAGTGAGCCGTGATTGCGCCACTGCACTCCAGCCTAGGCAACAACAGCAACAATTAAAAAAAAAAAAAAACCCTTGGATTCCTAATATGAAATGACTAAGAAAAGAAGTAGAATAAATCTCTCTTGCACTGTCCCATCCACCTTCTCCCTGCCTTTAAAACAGCGCTTATCTACTTACCTGAGTGTTCTATCATCTTCCCAGTCCTATGATTCAGTGAACTTCTGCTCTGGTTTTAGGGCCCTGGACTTCATTCAAACACTTGCCGGTGAAATCCTCCATGTCCCGGCTGTTCCATGCCCCTTCACACCAACGGTTTCATGAAGGCGAAATTAATTAACATATCGGTTGGATACTGCACTAGTTTCCCAAATTTGCTTCTCTGTGAATTCCAATTTTATAGATTTTCCAGTAGAATAATGAGTCAGAAAATAAGAAGTAGCTAGTACTCAACACTTTTCATGACCAACTTTAGAAAACTTAAACTTTAAAAGGACTTTAAGTTTAGAACACTGAAAAGTCTGGTGGCAGTTTTATATCCCTTCTTGAGGGCTTAAAGACATAACCAAGTTTGTGGCTTTTAAACTAGATACTTTAAGAACAGTTATCACAGGTATTAAAAGGGAGCAGTCTTTTTCTTTTTTTACAGTGAAAAGAAAAGAGTAGTTTCAAAGAGTAGAGAGGAAATTGTTGACACAGAGGTTTCTGGTCCACAAGAGGTTTGACCCCACTGGCCCAGCACAAGCTACACAGATCTCAGAGGCAGCAAAACTGTAGAAATGTACTGTGATTATTCAACCACAGAGTTTAGAAACATATTGCTTAAACCAACTTTATGTTTCTTTTGTTATCTATGTAGGATTTTGTATTTTTAAGAAAAGAACAGCTTGACATTTCATGTCTGAACAAAACACATGAATGTCTCTTCAAATCTAAAAATATGTGAAGGATAATACCTGATTGTCAGAAAATTTGTTCACAGATGTGGTAATAATATAGCATGCATATATCCCAAGCCATCAGTAAACAGAAGATTATTAATTATGTACTATAAATGAAAAACATGTGCAGAAAAAATTTAATGAAAATATTTTAACCAAAAAAAGAGAAGAGTAGAGAGTGTTGATTTGGAGCCTGTTAAATCTGTCTAGCACACCGTCACCCGCACACCACATCAGTCCTCACCTCACCTCACCTCGCCTCACCTGGACCACCCCAAAAGATCTGTAACTAGTCCTCCTACTCTCAGTCATAAGCCCCCCAAGCCACCTCCCAAAGTGCAGCCAGTGGGATCTTTTTAAATATCCATCTAATTATGAAGAACACCCTAATTACAGAGAACTCCTGGGGCCCATGGAACACCCTAGAACTGAAGGATTTCAGAGACAAAGACTTAAATGAAGTCCAGGTCTCTAAGCTCTGAGCAGAATTCCACTGACCATAGGACTGGTTTTTAATGGCCCTCGATAGATTTCCAAAGTCCTAGTTCCTTCATGTGGCTCACAAGGCTTTTTGGTGATATGTGGGCCCATGGCTCTCTGCCTCCATTCATACCCACGGAGAATCTAGGAATGACCTGAGTCCTCAACTCAGAACCTGCTTCTGCCATTCCCGCCACCTGCACCACCTTTATTCCCTAGTCAGTCCCTGTGCAGCCTTCATAACTCAGCTCCAGGGTCCTTTAATCCAAGAGGCACGTAGTCTCACATTCTCCAAACTGATTTAGCTGCTTTTCCTAGGTATTTCCTTGAAACCTGTGTACTTTCTGTCACAATTTTGTAATCACTGGTTAAGGTTTATCACATATGTGAATTTCTTAAAGTATAGGAACTTTGTTTTTCTGTGTCTCAAATGCTTAACCCTATGTCTGACACAGTATGACTTTCTCTAAAAGTAAATGTTGAGACGATGTATGAGATGTAAGATGTTCGTTAGGGATCAGAATTCATGTTTTGCCCAGTGTGTGCCCTCTGTGCCTCCAACCACGGGCTGAAAAAATATTTAAATATGAGTAATTTCTCTTGTGGCGATCACCACTCATATACCTCAATTAGAAGGCATGTAACCTTTCAATCAAACATTAATGAAGCATGCCAATCTGAATTTGCATGATGTACAAATACTTTGTAATTTTTTTTTAGAAATCCAACTTTTCTATAAAGAAGAGGTTTTTGCATAGGATTTCTTCATCAAGGTAGTGCCCTAAATGCTAATAGCTGGTTGACTATACAAAACAACTCTAGAATTAAATAGTGACATTTTGAAGATTTCTTTTTTTTCCCTTACTAGGTATATTTGATTCTTTGTTTGCTCCAAAATATCTCATCCTCCTCCCACTCAAATTTATTTTTCATGTTCCCTTTTAACAACATTTATTGAATGCCTCTTATATTGAAAGCATTGGAGTTGCAAAATAAATAGGACACATCCATGCCTTGAAGAGCTCCTATCCAGAGAAACAAAAGTAAATGTAGCTGGGTGCCATGGCTCACACCTGTAATATTGGCAATTTGGGAGGAGGCCGAGGCGGGAGGAGCACATGAGATTAGGAGTTCGAGACCAGCCTGACCAACATGGGCAAAACCCTATCTCTACTAAGAATACAAAAATTACCCAGGTGTGGTGGTGCAGGCCTGTAATCCCAGCTACTCGGGAGGCTGAGGCACCAGAACCACCTGAACCTGAGAGGCAGAGGCTGCAGTGAGCCAAGATTGTGCCACTGCACTCCAGCCTAGGTGACACAGCCAGACTCTGTCTCAAAATGTATAATAATAAAATTCAATTAAATTTAAAAAATAAATGTAAAAATGACAAAATCATGGGAGAAAATATGATAATCAGTTGAAATTGGACCGGAGGAAAACAACACCACGTTAGAAATGCTAAGCAGGACAGGATTTTTAATAGGAAACGTGATGCTAAGATAACTGATAGACGTGCTGGGCAAGAGAAGCTCAGGAGAAACTGCTGATGATTTTCAAAAGTATGAAAATTCAGAAATTACATTGAACGACATTTCTTTCTCCCTACATCCACTACCTGCAGCTGTCACCAGAGGATAATGGGTTCTCCTTCTCCTTTGCTTTCCAAATCTCTGGTGAGGTTTTCTCAGAGGTGAGCTCTAAACAAGAACTCTGCTAGAAGCACAGGTCAGGAAATGCTTCCAGGCTTTCAGCCCCAACAAAGAAAGGGGAGCTGGGAAGCGCACTTGAAGGTGGTGGCAACCAACACTGCCATGTACTATGTATATTGGGATGGATGACTCCTCTACTCTCAAGTAGCCAAGTCAACTTTCAGTCTGTAGAAAGGCTATGGGATGTATATTCCGAAATAGCTAGACGAGATTTGCAATGTTTCTAGCACAAAGAAATGACAACTATTTGAGGCCACAGATACCCTATTTATTCTGACTGGATCACTACACAGCATATACCTGTATCAAAATATCACATGTATCACATATATATGTACAATTATGTTTCAATATAAAAATTAAATTAAATTAGTTTTTTAAAAAGATGCTATACAGAGCTTTCCTTTTGATAGGTCTATGCCTAGCTAAGAACCATATTCTCACGTTGCTCAAAGGTCTTTTCCATCTACTGATTTTTTTTTTCTTGAGACTGGGTCCCACTCTATCGCCCAGGCTGGAATGTGGTGGTACAATCTCAGCTCACTGTAACCACTGCCTCCTGGGTTCAAGCAATTCTCCTGTCTCAGTCTCCCAAGTAGCTGAGATTACAGGCATGTACCACCATGGCCAGCTAATTTCTGTATTTTGTATTTTGGATACAGACAGGGTTTCACTATATTGGTCAGTATGGTCTCAAACGCCTGACCTCAAGTGATCTGCCTACCTTGTCCTCCCAAAGTGCTGGGATTATAGGCGTGAGTCACCCTGCCTGGCCCTACGTCTACTGATTTTTATCCTTCTAACTATACAGTATCTAATATTTATGTGTTTTGAGTAATTTTTTAGGAGTTAAAATGTCATCCTTGCAGATCTAACACATTAATCTTTCACACCAAAGGGTTGGCTGCTTCCTGAATTATCTGGTCTGTTCAAAGTGAAGTTTAGCCACCGCAGCCCCCAGGGTAAAGAACACTAAAATGAGAGATAAGGTCTGAGTTCAAGTCCTAAAGAGATCATTTATTAAACGTAAATACATCATTAGGCTTCTTAAAGACAGCTTCCTCTTTAGTGAAACAGAAATTTAACAAGTCTCCCCTCCTCCCTCAAAGAGTTATTTTAAGATTCAATACTAGAATGGGAAAATACATATGAAGACATTTTTGTAAATCATAAATGTTATAAAGGTCAGAATCAAAGAAGGCTGATCTGGAAAGTCTGCAGGATCTTGGTGATGGAGACATGAGGACAGGAAAAGGAGCCAGAATTACTGGGGACTAACCTGTCTGTAGAACTGGGACCTGAGATGAATAGCTAGATTTTCAAGTTATGGTGTCAAAAGGGATATAGTAAGCTTGTCATGATATCAGTATCTAAGATGTCCATTTTGGGGCAAAACAGACTGTCCAGCCAATGGTGAATTTCAGAATCAGGCATTTGGCAGGGTTGACTGAGATCTCAACAGCAGATCAAAGTCCACACAGAAATATCCCCCACATAGTAGCTTGGCACGGAGTAGGCAATCAATATATTTTTATTGACTTGACCTACTGACAAACAGAATAAACGAACACATATCTGGCAATAAGAAACCATGTTGGCAAGGCCCCAGAGAAGCTGGGTGCAGTTCATGACCTGGCTCCAGGCCCAGATAGGGGTTTCAGTGTTAATCAGGGCAAGCTGCCTGACATGGACAGAGTAAGCTCAGTGAGGGTCAGGAGGAATATAAAGGATGCAGCTCAGGGGGCTCAAAGATGTTGGAGCTCAGCCCAGACACAATGGCCTTGGATCCGGTGCAAATTCAAGACTGTACCTAGGAGTAGGGTTAGAGCACCTGATGTGCTTCAAGCCTTGGTCAGGCTAGGTGCATCAGGACGAGGATGGAGCTAAGAATAAAGGTGGCAAGCTTAACAGGAAATGAAAACGTGTATTAATATATTCTTTACTGAGTTTTTAAACATTATTCACCTAAAAATAAAAATATTTATGTGGGATGCAAAGGGAGTTTAATTGGGATTTGTTTTAATATCAGCTTAATAGGTACTAAAATTTCTGTTTTTAAAGAATATTTACTGGCATGGGAAATTCTAATAATGAAAGAATTGGTAGATAATATACACTACAATGGTCAGAATTCTGTGTGTGTATACAGATATAGATAAAGAGGAAATTGGACATATCTTGCAGAGACTGACAAAAAGATCTAGAAGGAAATATGCCAAATATATTTAACAGTCCTTTCTGGATGGTAATGCCTATAAATTGCTTCTGTTGTGTTCTTTCTAATATTGGGTGTTTTTACAATTCCTGACAGTAAGTTTACATGACTTTTGTAATCTTTTTAAAAAGACTTTCTTAAAACCTATCTCTTATAGTATTCCTATAATTCATAGAGAAAGAAGAAATACTCCACACCTCATTCTATGAATTCAGTATGACCTTGCTACCAAAATTTGACAAGAATGGAATGGGAAAGGAAAATTGCAGCCCCAACTTGGCCATTAAGGTATATACAGGCCCAAATCAGCCATCAGGTTTTTTTTTTTCTCAACATAAAAGAAATAAACTCTTGGAAAACCAAATCTTACTGTGTTTAGAAAGACGATACACTAAGAGTTAGCTATTTTCATCCTACAAGAACAATTTATCACAAATAATAGTTTTGTACTGGCGTAAGAATAGACACATTTTCAGTGGAATTGAATAGAGAGGCCAGTTAACAGTGTGCAGATGACATCTCAACAGTCTTGATTTGAATTTCCTTGCTCACTAGTGAGATTAGCACTTCATATGACACATTTATACATATGACAAATACATGGAAATTTGTCACATGATGGGGGTAATATAGCTGAGCAATAGAGAAAGGAGGGAATCTTTAAAAAGTACAGTTGGAAAACTGATTATAAATATAGATAAAATTGAATTTGGAGTCCTAGCTCTTAGTATGCTCAAAAATCAATTGTAGACAGGATAAGTAATTTATATGTCAAAATCAAAACCTTATGAGAGGAATATATATGGGTGAATATTTTTCTGACTTGAAGATAGAAAAGAATTCCTTAAACAAGACCAAATATGATATCTTAAAAGAACATGTGGACAAATTTGTTAAACAACTACATCCAGGTCCTTCCTCCAAAATTTTAAACCCAAATCTCATCACGTTTTTCAGTGAAATAAAAATACCTTCTGTTTCCAGCAAACAACTTCCATAAAAGGCTTTGAAGTTATTAATATAATTAGCAAAAAAATTCAATACAGTATCTATTTTTAAAAAGCAGTATTAAATTATAAGAACTATTTGTCCATTTACCCTAGTTCCTTGAAGGGCGGCGTGGAAGAATAAAATGTTCACAGGTTAAATCCCACACTTTTCTTCTTGAAGTAAATGTCAGCATTGTTAAGAAATGGTTGAGGCCAATTTTCTTTTTTAACAGTGAGAACACACTTGTAACTAGAAGACAGAAGCTCTATTCAAGTATTTCACACTGTGCTTCTGTGAAATGCATATAATGGATAGGATCATAGTGGCTTGTGATGTCAAAAATCCAATGTAGCGATTCCATGGAGGAGGTAGAAGATAAGATGACTACTCACTATTGCTCTGGGCACCAAGGCCCAACCTCTCCTCCTCAGAGGAGGGCAGCTGTCCAGACACCTTTTAGCCCCGGCTCACATCTGGGGTTCTTTATTCCTGGGTGAGAGAGAAGCTTCTGGGCACTTTCTAGAATGCTCTATTATGTGCTAGAGAATGATAAAGGTGAATTTCACAGAGAATTATGCTTTGAGGATTCCCTCATTCTCTGCTCTGGGAGATAACCAACCCTGGTAGTTGGCTTAAAACAATTTTTTATCTATCTATCCATCTATCTATCGATCACCTATCTATCTATCTATCTATCTATCTATCTATCTATCTATAGATATTTTTGCCATGTTTTCCAGGCTGGTCTTGAACTCCTGAGCTCAAGCAATCAGCCCGCCTCGGCCTTCCAAAGTGTTGGCATGAGTCACCACACCTGGCCCTAGGTAGTTCTTTTTACACTTGTACTGCCAAAGTTTTCCATGAAGTGTTGCTTTTTCTCTGGTGGTCTGGAAGAGTTCACCCTGCCTGTTAGTGTGAATTTCACCTACTAGAAGTGTGTCTCCAACAGACATCATCCTGAGAATGTCATTGGGGGACTCAACAACAGGAGGGCATCTCCTTGTCAATGGGGCATCTCATAGTCGTCAATGCCACCAGTGGTTAAGAGGAGTACTTTTGGATATGCAGATTGTTTTAGGTAGGGCTTTTCAGGTTTTGACAACCCACAAAGCAAGTGAGGGTACCAGAAATTGAATTTATTCTTAGATCCTTATCTCAGAAGTGTAAGCACAGGGCAAGAAAGTCAGCACAGTCCCCTGGAGTCCTATCTGGTCTCTGGGTTTCCAGGTGGCACATCACAGAAGGTGCAGGTGCCACAGATATCCCTGCAAGGCTCAGTGGAAAAACTCTAACCACGATTGTTATGCTCAAGGGGCCACGCTGTGAGTGTCTATAGCTCCACAATCACACAGGTCTTCTCATTCCATGCCTAGATAAGGCAGTTACACTGAAACTATTGCATCACCTTGCTGCAGTCATGTATGATTAACTAGATATGCTGGAAAGAGAGAGGAAGGAGGCTGGTTACAGAGTTTAAGGAGTGTCATTTATGGTAAAACATATTTTTCCTATACTAAAATCAATCATAGGTAGTGGTAGTTACTACAGCATGCTTTAGTATTGGTTTGATTTCTCCATGTCTAGATAGTGTTTCCCATTAGGTTTTTTGCTGTTGTTGTTGTTGTTTTGTTTTTTTAATCAGCCCCAAAGAAACCTTAAAATAAAGTTTTGACTGAGGGCGGGTGAAGGGGACATGGAGTATGATAGTCACTTTGTTCCAGTGTTAATTTTCAAAAACTCCGGATGTCTAATACTGAAAGCCAGTCCAGAACGCTCAGTGTTAAAGAACTTGCTTCTTACTCGCCCCCCCCGCCACCCCAGCTGCGGGGCTGAATCACACGAGGAAGGAAAGTCTGGCTCACTGCTTTATTAATTCACTACTGTGATTTCTTTCTCTGTTGCTAAAGGGGACTGGGCGAGGGGTGGTGAATTGAGTGGGCAGCCAGGAAATGTGATATTTTTCTTGGTTTCTTGTGATTGGAGGAAATTCTGTCTTTTCCTTTTGGTTCAAAAGTTTTAGCAACTAACCTTTTCTTTTTGTTTTGTTTTGTTTTTCTGTGAAGTAATTTGACTTTTCAATGGAAGCTACCCCAAGCCCACCTCTCTAGGGTTGTAAAACCAACACGCTTTGATGTAATTTCATTAAATGAAGTCATCCAGATGGTGTGCCCATATAAAACCCTGACCTTCAGAGGAGCCGGGGCTCTGCCCGTCTCTAGGTCCTTGGGTAATTTGAAGTGTCACTTCTTGGCCTTTTCTGCTCAGACCTGTCACTTTAAATCTCCTCTTTGAACTTTATCTACTTTTCTCCTTTATCTTCTTTTGATGGGAGGTGAACTTTAATAGGAATGATCTTCAATGCCTGTTCTCTGAAGTTCCATCGTAATTCTTAGTAATCAAGCCTGATGCGATAAACAAAATACACATGATGTGTAAATGTCCCATGCAAAATGTGAGAAAGTTTAGATGATGTACAGCAATTATTTTTAGTCCTTTGAATAAAACATACTCCTCACATTTGAGAGAAATATTATAAATAACATAGCATTCATTTAATATAACCTCAATGTATTTAATTTCAAACAACCAATTATAATTCCCATTTCTGCTTATTTTTAAGGAACTCTTCACTTTTGTAATGTAATAAAAATAACAATGACCCGTATGTATTACATGCTTAATATATGACCATCCATAATCTAGGGTTTATAAAAAATACATATGATGAAATTTCATCCTAACAATACATTATGAGTTAAGTATTATCCCCATTTGACAAATGAGAAAAATGGGTCTCAGAAGTGTGACACAGTCATGTTTAAAAATCCTAACTCTGTATCTCACAAACCCATGCTATGCTGTCTCTAAGAGAAAGTTGTAGACTGCTCAAACTGGTTCTGATAAGGTTTTCCCTCATTTTCAATGTTTCTATTCTTTAATGAAAAACTGTAAATAAATAATACAAAAAGCATATTTATAACCTAAGTAACCTAAGAATAATAATAAAATGCATACTTGCATACCCACCGCTGAGCTTAAGAAATCAGACATTAGCAATACCTCTAAAGCCTCATGTAACTTTCCCCCAAACTATTCATCTTCCTCAATCCAGGGAAATGATTGAGTGCATGTGAGTGAGCCACCTCCCCCGTTAGAAAGGAGGCTTCTTGAGAAAAAAAAAAACAAAAACACCGAGTTTATCATTTCTTCTTTTTTCTTGTTAGTTTTACCACATAGGCATTTATCGCTAAACAATGTACTATTTGATTTTGCTTGGTTTTGAACTTCATGTAATTATTCTTTTGTAACATGCTCTTATCATTCAGTACCACCTATGTTGATGAGTGTAATATGTAGTTCTTAATCTTCACTGCTATATAATATTCAACTGTATGAATATACCACATTTATTTACCCATTATCCCATTTGTCTGATCTGTGTTGCTTCAGGTTTTTGCTGTTACAAATGGATATTCTTGTCCAAGTCTCCTGGTACACATATGCTAAAATTTCTTTTGGGCGTATATCCAGGAGTAAAACTGGCATACTGAAGGGTGTGTGAATTTCAATCTTACATAATCATGCCAATTTTGTTTATATTTTGAAAAAAATTTTCCCTTTGTTTCTCTACTGTTCTGTTTGCCACTCATTTTCTTATTAATTTGTAGGCTGCCTTTATATATTTTTATTACTTTTTTTGTTAGAAAAAAGTATATATATGTTGCAAATATCTTCCCAAAATTTTCAGCTGACTCTTCAGAGAAAGTTTTAAGTTTAACACAGTCACATTTTAATTTTTTTCCTTTATGAGTAAAAACCTTATTTAAGAAATCTTTTTCTTTCTAGAGGTGTTATTTATCTAAACTGTTTTGTTTTGTTTTTCATATTTAAGTGTTTAATATCTCTGAAATTGATTTGGGGATATGGTAAGAATAGGCAGGAATTTGATTTTATTTTTTTCTGTGAATTCAGGGGAGCCACACAGTCTGAAACCAGACCACGTGGGCTCCATAATTAAAAAATTACCACATTCTCCACAACATTCTCGCTCGTCTCTTGAAAAAGGTTTTTCTATGTATTTTATGTTTTTAATTGCTTTTGTAACTATTTTCCTTCTTTTTTTTCAATTTGGTTTCCTTTTCTAACTTGTATGTTTTCATGACTGCTGCCTTTAAAAATTTTTTTTTGTTGTTGTTTATATTTATTTCCTTTGTCTTTTTTAAGAGATAGTCTCACCATGTTAATCAGGTCCAACCTCTGACCTCAAGCCATCCTCCTGCCTCAGCCTCCCGGGTATCTGAGATTATAGGCTAGTCTCTTTGTCTTACTGTGTTTGCTGTTATATAAAAATACAATTGACTTTTATGTAAATATTTGTATTTTAATATCTATAGATTCTTCTGGGTTCTTCATAAACACAATTGTACCATCTGAAGAGTGACTTTCAAGATTTGTGTATGTGTGTGTGTGTGTTTAAAGATACATTAAAGATAAAAAAAATCATTATTCTGTCATTTTACCACTTAAAAATCAATTTTATTTTTATATATTTATTTCATTTTTCTGTCTATATATATACATTTCTGTTTTCTCATTTAAGTAATATTTATTCGTTGCAGAAAACTTAGAGAATAGACATAACAAGAAAATCACAATGCTCAGAATTCAACAACATATTTGAAAATTACTTATATTGTGATCTAAATGCACTACTTATTTCTTATTTTCAAGGATTTTGCTTCTGGTGAATAACTACTATAAATATTTTGATATTATACTCATTTTGGCTTTTTTCTAATAATAAATACACTATTTTTAACACAAACAGGTCATATTGTACAGGCAATTATGCAACCTAATATTTTTCACAAACAATAACATGTAACCATTTTTTTGACATTACTGAAAATCCTTCTGCCACATTATTTCTGATGAATGCATTGTATATTTCATTGTATGTATTATAATTAATTCATTTTATTGCATATGTACTGTATTCACCGTTTTGTTATTATAAAGAGTTATGACTTTCTATCATCCTATGGTGAGTCCCTCAGAGTAAATTTCTGGAAGTGGAATGCAAAATTTTACATTTTTAAAATAATGTTGCCAAACTGGCTTCCAGGCATTTTGTTCCAATACGGACTTTCGCCAGTTGTGTGTCTGATCCATTCTGCAATCATAATCTCTGTCTCTCTCTTTCTCTCTCAGAAACACACACAAACACACACACACACACACATACACACACCCTAGGATTCTAAACTTGAATCATTATATGGAACCAAAAACTTCCTAAAACTTTCACTAAAACTACCTAGGAAAACTTTGCAAAATTACCCACCCTAGAAATCGCTGTGCTAGCTCCCACTGAGTTTTTTTTTTTTTTTTTTTTTAGTGTATTTATTTTCTGGGTACTTTTCAACAAGATGACTAGTGTATAAAACTTTATTTTCCTTTTTTTTTAATAGGGTAGAGACAAGCTATTTATTTTAATTGTATTATGTCTGATAGAATTTCTTCATGTGTGTACTGCTTTGTTTCTAAATATAAGCGTGACAGGCTCAGCGCTGTCTGTGGTCACGTAGGGGTTTTTGGAAATAATTTTAACTTCGGGCATACCCCTGAACGTGGGCAGCGCCTACACATTGTCATCTCAGCCCCCTCTTACCCTTTTGGGAAGTCCTGATACCCTTATGAGGAAGGTTTTTTTCTGCCTCATTCTCAAATCAACGTGGGGTTTCCTTATATCCTCGGCCCAACTTTAACTTACACAATTGTAATGGGCAGCATTATTTTGAGAATGCATGTTGTAGAATACTGGTTCTCATATGTGGCTACAAATGTATTCACTTAGGGAATTTTTAAAAAATATCCATGTCTTAGCCTTTTCCCTGAGATTCAGTTTCATTTGCCTAAAGCATCACCTCTGATAGTTGATGGGTGTTTTAATGTGGATTCCACAGTCTACCAGTCTAGATGATCAAAATGACCTCTCCAAAGACAAACAGGCTGGATAAAGAAAGGAACTGAGTGGAAGAGAGGAGACCCATGAAGCAGGAGTGAAAGTCTCTTTCCTTTTTGTGGTTTTAAAGTAGAAGAAGAGGTTGGGCACGGTGGCTCACACCTGTAATCCCAGCACTTTGGGAGGCCAAAGCGGGAGAGGTCAGGAAATCGAGACCATCCTAGCCAACTTGGTGAAAGCCCGTCTCTACTAAAAATACAAAAAATTAATAGCCGGGCATGGTGGTGCATGCCTGTGGTCCCAGCTACTCGGGAGGCTGAGGCAGGGAAGTTGCTTGAACCCAGGAGGCGGAGATTGCAGTGAGCCGAGATCGCGCCACTGCACTCCAGCCTGGCGACAAAGCGAGACTCTGCCTCAAAATAAATAAATAAATACAATTTAAAAAATAAATTAGAAGAAGGTTAAATCGTGTCAGTTTATGAGAAGCAGATAACGTGAGATTGTAATCATTTCATCACCATCTTTGGTACATCCGATTCTGCTCAGTATTCTGCTTAACAAATCACGAGCACTTTCAATAGAAGGTGTAATTTCATAGTTTATTACCTGTTATTTTTCTTTAAAGAAAGGAGGGAAGGAGTAGAGGGGGAGGGGTGAGGGAGGGACAACACAACAAAATGAGAAGGACAAAAAAGAAGGGAAAGGAGGGAAAGGAGAGAAAGTGCAAGAGAAGCCAGGCGAGGAAACAGGCAGGCACACGAGGAGGAGAAGCAGTGCCATGGCAGAGAGGAGCCCTGTGAGGGGCAGGTAGGGATGCCAGCGAGGCACTTGTTGAGTGAGAAATTGATGGGAAAGAAAGAGGTCAAAGCAGAGGAAGGCAAACAGAAGAAGAAGAAGAGGTACAGGGAAGACCAATACCCAGGCCTCACTTCCAACAGAAAAATGAAGCAAAATGTAGGAAATCAAGAATGCAGCTCAGATGCTCCTACTCGGACAGAGCAAGTGGGTCTCGAAAGACGGCGTTAATTCAATCGCAGCTCTCAACAAGATGGCAACTACTGAAGACATCATAGGCAGACAGGCTATAACCTTCCTCAGTGATCTACTTATCTACTGTCCAGTTCCTTCCTCAATTCTTTTCTTCTTCAATAAAACCTACGCATACCTAAACAAAAAATAAACATCGGTTATTTATCTCCTTGTATACAACATTCACGTATATTTCTGGATCTGTCATAGAATGTCCATCCACCTTAACTGAAATGGTGAAAAGGAATGTGTGTGATGAGGGGCAGGATTGAGATTTAACAAAAAAAAAATCTTGCTTCTACCAGTTGGCATCTTTCTTAGTCCTTCTATAAGAATTAAGAAATTGTTATTGGCATTTACAGAAAAACCCACGTTTTCAGTGGTCATGTTCACAAGCCGGGGTTCTTTAGAGGGCTGAATAACCTCAAAGTGTTGTTGTTTTTTGTCCTTCTGATTTTGCTTCATGGTTGTAAGATTTTGTCCTCAATTCAGTGTCTCAAGCTGGAATGAAGGGCAAGGGAAACGTTCTGTCCTTTTCATTAGAAAGCAAAATAATTTTTCCAAAAGGCCTCCTGCAAATCTACTTAATGCCTCGTTTAGCAGAAATGGGTGAAATGGTCATCCTCAGTTACAAGGGAGGGTGGGAAAGGGACTGCCTGACCGTTCTGCTTGCCTCCTGGGAGGAGGGAAAGGAGGAAGGGACTGAGGATGGCCTGGGGAAAGCCAAACCACAGTGACTTGCAAACCTCGTCCCAGTTTTGGCTGAGGTCCCTTTCTGTGCTCTTTTGTGCTCCTCTCCCCTTTATGACTTCAAGCACAATTTCCAAAGTATAATCCATTTATAGAAAAACAAACCTATGGAATTTCTACCAACTAAAATAAGGCCAACACATCCATACATATTTATGTTATTTTTTCTTACAATACCATACTATGTTTTTCCAGAGTTATTACTTAGCTAACAGGGTTTCTAGGTTCCTTGTCTCTGCCTTAGCTTCTACCACTTTAAAACGTCTAGCTTCAAGTGTAATGTAGACATAGCTATTGTTGTGGCACCTATAAACAAATCACACCGTTTGGGGATTATTCATTGCTCTCACCAGTTGAACTATATAGCTACAAATTCTATAACCTTTTCAAAGTCTCCCCCAAATAAAATCGTCTTATTCTTTTGTTTTGTTAGAGACAAGGTCTTACTCTGTCGCCCAGGCTGAAGTGCAGGAGAGCGATCATAGCTCATGGTAGCCTCACATTTCTGGGCTCAGGGGATCCTCCTGTCTCACACTCTTGAGTAGCTGGGACTACAGGTATGCGTCACCACACCCAGGTAATTTTTACTTACTTATTTTATAGACAGCATCTCACTATGTTGCCTAGGCTGGTCTTAAACCACTGGCCTTAAGCAATCCTCTCATCTCAGCCTCCGAAAGTACTAGGATTACGAATGTCAGCTACCACACCCTCCAATCATCTCTTTAGCAACAGGATATTTTCTATTCCCATTTTATTTTTCTATAGGTCAACAAAAGCTCAGTTGCTTTCATTTTTAAAAAGTGCTCTTTTTTGGATACTCAAGGCTTATTGATCACTCACAAGTCTCCCATGACCCTCGGGGGGCTGTGAGCCCCTCACTGTGTTCCCCCAATTTCCTACCTCCATTGATCAGACACTTATATTAAAGACTCCACTGTGAACCCCACAGTGCAAGCATGCTGCCTTCACCTCTTAATCCACGATGCCCAGCGCAGCCTCCACAGTAGAGGGCGACCTCTATGTAGACACTGGACAATGCTGATTGAACTGAAATGAAGTTAAAGGATGTGAAATGCCCTATCTGGCCATATGACTTTCAACTGGCTGCAGCTGAAACACTCAGACCAGGTGCCATCTGCAGAGCAAGTCCCCTTCTATGCTTCAGACAGCCACAGTCTCTCATCAGGCTGTTCTTCAGAAAAGAAAAAAAAAAAAAAAAAAAAAACCACGCTCCTCACTTCAAGTCAAGCAGAAAAACAAGCAGATTTAGGAAATGAATGAAAGTGAAGATTGATGGCTAAAGCTGCGTTCCTTTTTGGCATCTTCACCATTTGTTTGTGCTGGGGAAACACCTTCATGCTACAAGGCAGGTCCATTGGCAGGAGGACAGTCAGGGAATGTGTTAGGGAAACAACAGAATCCCGGGGCCAAATTGTCTCCATCCTGCCCCTTGAGCTCTTCTTCTCTGGTGGCCATGCTTTTCATTTTAATTCATTTCCTGTTTAGAGATTCTTCCTGGGCAGGCCCCGAGGGTATACTGATGAATTTGTCCAACAGGCACGATTGCTTCCTTTTTTGTCTGTCTACCATATCCTCCATCATGTTTAACTTTCTTAATTAAGCTCTTTGAAATCAAATTGAACTACATCCAAAAGCAGTCTTGCATTTAGGGGTATAATTGAAAATGTTACCTCTTGCTAAAAGACTTGATTAATCCCACCCAAGTTTATGATTAGCCCTCTGTGCATCTCTTTAGCATTTATATTCCCAGTGCCCCCCTTCAACCTGTCAGTGTGAGTGAGTGACCTCCCCGGTCAAAAGGTAAGCTTCTTGAGAAAAAGAATGTGTTCTGTTCTGTACCTACAAAAAATCGTTCTACTTCACAATATTGTGCCCCCATTGTGCTCACCCTTACATTGATATTTCCACGCAGTGGTCTTGCACTGGATTTTAAATACCCCTGGCATAGGCCAATCTTGACCTAGAAAGTTATTCTTGGTTCAGTATAAGGTCACCTGCAGTCTTAGAGCTGAACTCATGTAATGGCCCACGTGCTGTAAGTACTAACTACCTGTGAGAATACAAAAAGATATGTGTATACAGCAGGGCAGATGATGAAATGCATTTGATTTTTGTTTTTTAATTTTAGATTCAGCAGATACATGTGCCCCTTTGTTACATGGATATATTGTGTGATGCTCAGATTTGAGCTTTTAATGATCCTGTCACCCAAGTAGCCAAAATAGTACCTAATGAGTAATTTTTCAACCCTTGCCCCCTCCCACTCTCCCTGCTTTTGGAGTCCCCAGTGTCTGTTGTTCCCATCTTTGTGCTCATGTGTACCTAATGTTTAACTCTCACTTATAAGTGAGAACATGTGGTATTTGATATTCTGTTTCTCCGTTAATTTGCCTAAGATAATGGCCTCCAGCTCCATCCATGTTGCTGCAAAGGACATGATTTCATTCTTTTTTGTGGCTATGTAGTATTCCATGAGGCATATGTACCAGATTTTCTTTATCTAATCCTCTATTGATAAACACATGACTTAATTCCATGTCTTTGCTATTGTGTATAGTGTTATGATAAACATACAAGTGCAGGTGTCTCTTTGGTAGAAAAATTTATTTTCCTTTGGGGTATATAGCCAGTAATGGGATTGTTGGGTCAAATGGTAATTCTATTTTTAGTTCTTTGAGAAATCTCCAAACTGCCTTCTATGGCAGCTGAACTAATTTGCCTTCTCACCAACATTGTATAAGCATTCCTTTTTCTCTGCAGCCTCACCAACATCTGTTATTTTTTGACTTCTTAATAATAGCTATTCTGACTGGTACAAGATGGCATCTCATGTGATTTTGATTTGCACCTTTCTGATTATTAGTGTTCATGTTTCTTGGCTGCTTGCATTTCTTCATCTGAGAAGTGTCTGTTCATGTCCTTTGCCCATTTTTAATGGGGTTATTTGGTTTTTTTCTTGTGGATTTATTTAAGTTTCTTAGATTCTGGATATTAGCCCTTTACTGGATACATAGTGTGCAAATATTTTGTCTCATTCTGTAGATTGTCTGTTTACTCTTTTCATAGTTTCTTTTGCTGTGCAAAAATTCTTTAATTAAGTCCCATTTGTCTATTTTTTATTGTGTTGTATTGGGGTCTTCAACATAAACCCTTTGTGTAGGCCAATGTCTAGAAGAATATTATCTAAGTTTTCTTCTAGGATTTTTGTAGTGTGAGCTCTTACATTTAAGTCTTTAATTCATCTTGAATTAATTTTTGTATATAGCATGAAGTATGGGTCCAGTTTCATTCTTCTGCAGATGGTTAGCCAATTGTCCCAGCACCATTTATTGGATAGGATATTCTTTAGCTGTGCAGCTTTGTTCCAAGAGTCTCTGTTCTATTCCATTGGTCTATATGTCTGTTTTTGTACCAATATCCCAGGTTGTTTTGGTTACTGTGGCCTTGTAGTATAGTTTAAAGTTGGGTAATGGGATGCCTCCAGTTTTATTCTTTTTGCTTAGGATTGCTTTGGCTATTTGGTCTCTTTTTTAGTTCCATATGAGTTTAGGAATAGGTTTTTCTGATTCTGTGAAAAATGACATTGGTAATTTTATGGGAATAACGTTGAATCTGTAGATTACTTTATCTTAACAATATTGACTCTTACAAACCATGAGCACGAAATGCTTTTCTATTT
Source organism: Sapajus apella (assembly GCF_009761245.1). Taxonomy (NCBI): domain Eukaryota; kingdom Metazoa; phylum Chordata; class Mammalia; order Primates; family Cebidae; genus Sapajus; species Sapajus apella. Next base: position 12,187,046 of record NW_022436946.1, on the reverse strand, counting down.
GTTTATGTCATCGATGATTTCTCTCAGCAGTGTTGGAATCTTTCAGCAGTTCTCCTTGTAGAGATGTTTCACCTCCTTGGTTAGATGTATTCCTAGCTCTGCGTGTGTGTGTTGTAAATGGGGCTGAATTTTTGATTCAGTTCTCAGTTCGAACATTATTAACATAGAGAAATGCTACTGATTTTTTCAAAACCAGATTGAGATGCCACCTCATACCAGTTAGAATGGAATCATTAAAAAAAATCAGGAGACAGCAAATGCTGGAGAGGACGTGCATAATAGGAACACTTTTACACCATTGGGAGTGTAAATCAATTCAACCATTGTGGAATATAGTGTGGCAAAACCTCAAGGATCTAGAAATAGAAATACCATTTGACCCAGCAATCTCATTACTGGGCATATACCCAAAAGATTAAAACATTCTATTATAAAGACATATGCACACCTATGTTTACTGCCGCACTGTTCACAATAGCAAAGACTTGGAACCAATCCAAATGTCCATCAATGATAGACTAGATAAAGAAAATGTGGCACATATACACCATGGACTATTAGGCAGCCATAAAAAAGGATGAGTTCCTGTCCTTTGCAGGGACATGGGTGAAGCTGGAAACCATCATTCTCAGCAAACTGACACAAGAACAGAAAATCAGGCACCACATGGTCTCACTCATAAGTGGGTGTTGAGCAATGAGAACACACGGACACAGGGAGGATAACATTACACACTGGGGCCTGGCAGGTGGGGGGTTAGCCAAAGAATAGAAGGGTGTCAGGGGATTGGGGAGGGATAGCATTAGGAGAAATACCTAGTGCATATGATGGGGCGATGGATGCAGCAAACCACCACCATGGCACGTGTATACCTTTGTAACAAACCTGCACGATCTGCACATGTACCCCAAAACTTAAAGTATAATAAATAAATTTTTAAAAAAATAAATGCTACTGATTTTTATATGTTGATTTTGTATCCTGAGACTTTGCTGAAGTAATTTATTGTGTCTAAAAGTCTTTTGGCAGAATCTTTAGGGTTTTCAAGGTATGGAATCATATCGTTAGTGAAAAGAGATAATTTAACTTCCTCTTTTCTTATTTGAATGTCTTTTCTTTCTCTTCTCTGATTACTCTGGCTACGACTTCATAAATGCATCTAAATGTGTACTCTACTGAGTGTTAAAGATGACCACAGAGAAATGGAAAGCATTTTTGAGATTTAATGTAACAATTGGATCCTTTTTTCCTTGGTATATATTTCTCTTCTTTGTTCTTGATGTGTTCCCTGGCACTACTGTGGTACTTCTGAATTTGTTGAACTAAGTGACTTCTAAGTGTCTAGGCCAGGATTTGAGACAACCAATGGAGGACATCTTTCTCTAAAGTATCTGTTCCCATTCACCAATCTAGCTTCTTTACTGAGGTTCTGTGGACAGATCCAGTGGTTCTCTAAGTAAATATACATAGTCCAAGAAAAAATGTAATTAATCATCAGAGAACACAGAACTGGAGGGTAAGTTTAAGCAGTCATTGTGCTGGGGGTTTTATACATAGGAAGAGGTTGAGCAAGAGACAGGATGAAGAAGAAGGACTCTTTTATGATAAGAGGTTCCCAAGGCAATTTTTTTTTTTTTGAGGTAGAGTCACACTCTGTCACCCAGGGTGGAGTATAGTGGCATGATCTCAGCTTACTATAATCTCCGCCTCCAAGGTTCAAGGGATTCTCATGCCTCGACTTCCTGAGTAGCTGGGATTGCAGCCACGTGCCATCATGCCTGGCCAATTTTGGTGATTTTTAGTAGACACAGGGTTTCACCATGTTGGCCAGGCTGGTCTTGAACTCCTGGCCTCAAGGGCTCCACACACCTCAGTCTCCCAAAGTGCTGGGATTACAGGTGTGAGCCATTGTGCCCAACTGCAGATGTTTTTAGATTGATACATTCAACAGCCTTTTTCAGCCCCCTAGTTTCTTTCCAGCCTCTATTACAGAGTCTAGAACACCTAAAAGCAGCCATGTAACACAATGACATGTAAAGGAAAGTTTGTGAGAGTGTGTATTAGTCCATTCTCACACTGCTAATAAGGACTACCTGAGACTGAGTAATTTTTAAAGAAAAGAGGTTTACTTGTCTCACAGTTTAGGATGGCTGGGGAAACCTCAGAAAACTTATAATCATGGCAGAAGAGGAAGCGAGCATGTCCTTCTTCACATGGTGGCAAGAAGGAGAAGTGCTGAGCAAAAGGGGGAAAAATCCCTTATAAAATCATCACATCTTGTGAGAACTCACTCACTATCACAAGAACAGTGTAAGGGTAATTGCCCCCATGATTCAATCACCTCCCACTGGGTCCCTCCCACGACATGTGGGATTATGTGAACTAAAATTCAAGATGAGATTTGGGTGGAGACACAGCTAAACCACATCAGAGGGTCTCTGTCTCTTTCCAGATAAAATAAATGGATGAAGGCAGGTGTCATTCTCTCCCCCTTCTTTCTGTGTAGAGTGTAGCTGTGATGAATGGCCCAACCATTTTTTCCATCGTGAAGCAACAAGCATGAGGTCAGAACAGCCCACTAAGAATTATAGAACTCAACGCATGAGAGAACAAGTGTCTCTGATTATGTTGCTGGACTGGATTCCCTGCCTTTAGGCTCTTGTTAGGTCACATACTTTAATGCATCTTTGTTATTGCAACAGCATCTCATTCACAACACTTTCAGGGTCTGCACTAGTGTTTGTGGTCTCTTCTTGAATTACTTACTGTGTACATAATAGCTTATTGCATTAGTCAAGCCCTGTATTTCTGTTACACAGTTGTGGGTCTTAATATATTAGTACCCCTTAAAATAGCTATTAATTTCCAAATAAATTTTGCCCAGAAATGGAAAAGGTTTTTTAGAGCAAAAGATTAGACTTTACAAAACCATTCCAAAAAGCATCTTTGTTTACATTTGAAAGAGAGCATAGCATTGTAGAAAGATTATAATTTTGGGAGTCAGACTCAAGACACACATAACTTCAATTTCACCTCTGCCACTTAGTCCATAATTAAATTAGATATGATATTTAATCCTCTAAGCCTCTACTTCCTCAAGTTTAAAATGATGAAAGTACCAATCTTAAAAAGCAGTATGTGGATTAAAAATAATGTACATCAGCTGGATGCAGCGGCTCACACCTGTAATCCCAGTACTTTGGGATCACTTGAGGTCAGGAGTTCGAGACAAGCCTGACCAACATAGCAAAACCCTGCTCTACTACAAATACAAAAATTATCCAGGCATGGTGGCACATGCCTGTAATCCCAGCTACTTGGGAGACTGAGGCAGGAGAATCCCTTGAACCTGGGAGGCAGAAGTTGCAGTGAACTGAGATCACACTGCTGCACTCCAGCCAGGGCAATAGAATGAGACACTGTCTCAAAAAAAAAAATATATATATATATAAATATATATATATATATATATATAAAGTGTTCTGGTACACAAAGAACATTCAAGAAATCAATATAGACACAGATCTTTCACCTTTCACAAAAATTAACTGAAAATGGATCACAGACCTAAATGCAAAACACAAAACTATAAAACTCATAGAAGGAAATGTAAGAGAAAATCTAAGAGATCTTCAAGTTGGCAATTACTTTTCAGATACAACTCTAATAGCATGACCTTTAAAAGAAAACATTGATAAGTTAAATGTTATAAAAATTAAAAACTCCTACTCTGTGAAAGATACTATTAAGAAAAGGAAAAGAAAATCCATGGATTGAGAGAAAATCTTTGCAAAACACATATCTGATAAAGGACTGGTGTCCAAAATATACAAAGAATACTTAAAACTACAATAAAAAATAAACAATCCAAATTTTTAAATGGGAAAAATGTTTGGACACCTCACCAAAGAAGATATATGAATGACAAAGAAACATATAAAAAGATGCTCAATATATTATGTCATCAAGGAATTGCAAATTAAAACCACACTGAGATACCACTACACACCTATTAGAATGGCCAAAATCCAGAAGACTGACAATACCAAATGCTGGCAATGATGTGGAGCAACAGAACCCTCATTCATTGCTGATGAGAATGTGAAATGGCACAGCCCCTTTGGAAGAGTATGCAGTTTCTCAGAAAACTATACATGCTCTTACCATACAATCTAGCAATTGTACTTCTTGATACTTACCCAAATAAGCTGAAATTTTATTCCCACACCAAACCTTGCAAACAAATGTTTATAGAAGTTGTATTTATCATAATTGCCAATATTTTGAGGCAACCAAGATGTCCTTCAACAGTAAATGGCTCAAGAAAATGTGGTATATCCATGTAATGGAATATTATTTAATGATAAGAATAAATGAACTACCAAGTCATGAAGACTTGGAAGAAGCTTAAGTGCATATTGCTAAGTGAAAGAAGCCAATGTGAAAAGACTACATGCTATATGATTCCAACTAAATGACATTCTGGAAAAGGCAAAACTATGGAGACAGTAAAAAGATTAGTAGTTGGCAAGGATTTGGGGGGAGGATGGGAGAGAAGAATATGAGACGCTCGAAGAATCTGAGCTACTTTTTATGATACTCTAGTGGTGGACACATGACATTATACATTTGTCAAAACCAATAGAATATACAACACAAACACTGAACTCTAATGTATACTATGGACTTTAGTTAATAATAATGTATCAGTATTGGTTCATCAATTGTAGTAATATATACTGCAGTAATGCAAGATGTCAGTGATAGAAAAACTGAGGGGTGGATGAGGAGTCATATGGGAACTTGCTATGCAATTTTTCTGTAAACCTAAAACTACTCTAAAAACTAAAGTCTGTTCATTTAATATGTTAATGTGCATGAAGCATCTGGTACACAAGCAACCCTCAGTGAATAGTATCTGTTATTATTTAATCTCTGTCTCCCTCGGGAGTATGTCCATCACACAGTAACTCTCTGTGCGATGGACATGCTTCTTTTTTTCTCCTCTTATTTCTTTCTCTTTCTCTTTCTTTCTTTCTTTCTTTCTTCTTTCTTTCTGTCTGTGTCTATCTGTCTGTCTCTGCTTTTGAAAGTTTCTGTTCAAACTGATCCAAATGAAACTAAAACCATACGGCCAGAGTGGGGTATGATGCCCATCTATTTTCCCTCATTCCTTTTGAAATAAGCACAGGAGACAAGCATGGCAAATCGCTTTGCAATAAGCTAAGGGTGCCATTACATCAGGGTTTCTCATTCTTGGCATTATTGACATTTTGGGATGGATATTTTTTGGTTATGGGAGTTGTTCTGAGCATTGTATGATGTTTAGCGGTATGTCTGATTTCTCCAGTCTAGAAAGCACCGACTCCCCAGCTCCACCCACTCCCGTCTCCATTCTGTGACAACCAAAAATGTCTCCAGACATTGCCAAATGTGCCTAGGAGGAGCAAAACCACTCCCAGTGAGAATCACTGCACTATGTGCTTTTGAAGAAAAGCAAAGGGGCCCCAAAGATCTTAAAATCTGTGCCTCTGTCACATTAGACCAGAGTTTCTAAACTCAAAATGGGAAATGTATGTCACTAGAAAGAAGTTATATCTTCTGGGGATTCTTCATTAAGTGATTTTGGCCTTGGGGCTTGGGGCCAAAATAGGCTGATGATAGATTCTGGTTTGGTGTTATTTGAAAGCCAGAAATCTGATCAATCTCTGCTTTTCTTTTCTTTTCTTCTTTTTTCTTTCTCTCTCTTTCGTTCTTCCTTTCTGTCTGTCTCTGCTTTTCAGTTTCTGTTCAGACTGTTCCAAATAAAACTAAAACCATATGGCCAGAGTGGGGGTATGACGCCCACCTAATTTCCCTCATTTCTTTTGAAATAAGCATAGGAGCCAAGCATGGCAAATCCCTTTGCGAGAAGACTGTTTTCAGCCTGGTTGTTTTGTTTTGTGTTGTTTGAAATTGCTGAGGACATTGTGATACTTCATGGCATTTTCCTCCCAAGAAAAAAGTTTTCAGATTAGTAATATTTTTCTTCTCGAATCTCAGTCTTAGCCACTAAACCATAATCAAAGGGTCTAGAATAAGGCAAAAGACCCTGTTATTTGTGTTGTTTTTTTTTTTAAAGCTAAAAGGGGATTTTGTGTGTGTGCTTTAATTGGGCTGGATACCCTACGACTGACTGTCTTATTGAAGTTTGAAAGCTGGGAGTTTCCAGGATATGTGCTAAACTTGTTTTGCCTGTGTGTGTTTTTATTAGGTACCAGCCAAAATATTTTATTTATTTGTTTATTTATGTAAAGAATGAGGGATTTCTGCTTAGGCCTCTGTCCAGGGGAATTCATGGTTCAATGAAGATTAACAGCCCCAACAAGGCTACAGCTTTTTCACCAGTTGGTTTCTCCCTGGGTTCTTTATCAAAGGAAAACAGATCTGAGAGTGAAATTTCAGTGGATCATTCCTTTAAACATCTTAGCAGAGCTAAAAGATAGTCTAGCTGGTTTGGGAGGCAGAAAAAGAGGACAGGCTAATGGTAAATAGGAACATGTGTGATATGAGGCCTAGTGGGATTTATCCTCAGAAAAGACCTTGATTTCTGTGCTATCTTGCAGGCCCACCCCTAACACTGCAGAGCTTCCCTGGGGCTTGAAGTGCGTTGCTTGTTGAGTGGATGACTAGGTTTATGGGTTATACGCTAGGCCAGCACTGCGCTGCAAATTCCAAGCAACAAAGGCAACTGTGTGTTCATCAGGAGATTTATATTTGTGTGTGTGTGTTTGTCAAACACTGGACTCTCTAAAGTGCAGGGCCTAGATGATTCTGACACTTAAAAAAATACACATCACCAGTCACCTAAACCTCCAAAGGCCTCCTGCTCAGAGATGTCTATGAAGGTGGCAAACGCTCAAGGCTGGCAGAGCATCAGATTCACTCATACTACAGACGTCCAACTTCTCCAGCTCTTCTTCATCAGAGCTCTAGGGGTAAGGGCTCAAGCATCAAAATGAGTGTGAGATTGGAAGCCAAGGCTACACAGCTACTTGAAGGCAGTAGTTATAGAAGGCCACCCAACCGTGTGTTCTATTTGGACACCTGTGAGTGGCAGAAGCACATGTCATGTGCTGTCCTTGGTGGGACACCATGCACCCAATAAAAGGGACCTTCCTTCCCTAGTTATCCTTGGATGGCCATTGCCCCAAGATTCCCAACTTAATCATCTTGTTACTCTCTATAAAACTCTGAGCATAGGCAGCCTTTCGTTTGCGCTTAATCAATTAACCAATTAAGGCAGTAGGTACTAAAATCTTATTCCATTCTCCAGGTTCTTAGCTCAGCCTGCATCTTCAGAACCTAAATAAATAGTCAAAGAAGCAATACATGTTTGAGATTTTTGAGGGATCTCAATCTATAGGGAAAAAAGTTATCATAATGACTCATATGATGAAAACTGGGGGGCCCAGCCAGAAGGTGACCTTTTAGGGAACAGTTGAGCACATTCAGGAATTAAAAGGTCCTTCCATGTAAACAAATATTTTATGTGAAGAAAGTTTTAAAATTGCACTGTAAAAGACCCACTTAATACTGGATTAGAGAAATGACATATTAAGCAAGACACCTTTGGCCTGGTCTAGGAAAGAATTAAAGGGGGTATCGCTAGGGCTGACAGCAGAGCCAGAGGCATAACTTCTTAAAATGTGTAACTCTCAGTCCAGCTGCAATGCATTCTGATCTCTTGGGTTCATAATTCATCCCTGTGGACAATTTCTTGATGCTGTCATGTAGAACACATGGGGTTCTAGGATTCACTCCTGGGCAAACTACCTCTGGCAGAGTCCAGTCAACAGGGCCCATGCGAGTGAGCACCTGAGGGAACTCAACTGCAAAATTTAATTGTAAAAGTCATCTCAAAGGTCAAACTGTAGTCAAATGGGTAAGTTGTGGCTCTGCCACTAAATAACCCTGGGTGACTTTGCGTATATTAATAAATTCATTCATTCATTCATTCATTTATCCATTCATGTACTTATAAAGTAGCTGTTACATGCCAGAAGTGTGTCAATCACTGGGGATATAGCAGTAATCCAAACAGATAGCCCCATGCCTGGTAGGGCAAGAGATGTTAACAAAACACCGAAATACATGTAGAAATACAACTTATGGTAATAACTGAGAAGGAATGGTGTAACAAGGGGGTCCCTGCTTTAGATGAAGGGCCAGGAGGACCTCTAGAAGTAATCAAACTGAAACTTAAAGGATAATTAGGAATTAGACAAAATGGTGTGGGAAGGGGGCTTCAGGAGTTAATAACAGCAGGTGTGTGAGCTGGTGTTTGAGGAAAATAGTGTTTAGAGAAGTGGTGGGCATGGGAGTTATGAACGCGATATTTGCCCCATAATGATGAAAATGTTGGCCCAAGGGATGCAAACCAGGCAAGGAGGGAAATGAAAGAGGGAGGTGCTGAAAGAGAAAAAAGTGAATGAGTGCATTGGTGGTCTGACCAAGGCTGCTGAGATTGGGGAATGGTTTCAGTGAGAGACCTCAAGCCTGTGCACTGAAGGATAGCCTTTCTCATTGGAGAAGTTCTCATTTGAAGTAGCAGTAGTGGTGGTGTCCAGGGGTTGGCCACAGGCAGGATGGCTGAGGTGGAGTGCAGAAAAAATGTATTGGCAATGAGGGGGGTCCCAGGAAAGGGCCCATTGAATGGGCTCTATGTTGAATGTGCCCCTGGATGGTCACATTTCTTTGAAAAATGAAGACTGGTCCAGGTGCTAAAGTTTTTAATGAGAAACAGGAAGTGACCAGGAGGCTTGCAGACAATCTCCTGTCTTCCTGGGGAACCCCTCAGATTTTTGCTATAGTCAATAATATTGAGTTTTCTTAACTCTTTCAACATAATGAAAAACATACTAGGTTTAAAATCAGAAGACCCAGGTTCAAGTTCTGGCCTGGTGACCCTCTTGATGTGCCCCTTTTTTTAGACATGTCACTCGGAGCCTTTAGGTCTGGGTTTCCTCATCTGTGAATTACATAAATGACTCTTGAAGGCTGGTGGGAAGTGGGGCTGGGAAGACATGCCTCCCTAGGGAAGTCCATCAGAATTTCTAGGGCAGTGGTTTTCAACCCACCTTGAACATGAGAATCACCTGGGGAACTTAAAAAAATTATAAGTCACCCATGAGATTCTGAATTTGACCTGGGTTGGCCAGGTTTTGGAATTTTTTGAAAGGTCCCCCAGTGATTCTGATGGGCAGCTTGGGAACCACTGCTCAAGGGAAACATATGTCATTCGAGAAGATCTCCACTAGAATATAAGCTTTGTTTTTCTGTTTTGTTCACAGAAATTACCCAAGTGCCCAGACCAGCTGACATAGTGCAGGCATTCAACAAACTGTGTTCGCATTTCACCCTGATTATAAAGCAGGTCAGAGCGCCACGCCCCAGGGACATGATAAAGTCAAAATCGTCACTCAATTTCTTATTCAACTACTTAATTCTGTGGTCAAACCTGGCCATAGAATTGTGGGTGACCCTGTAGCCCCAAGCATAATTCTAAAAGATTAAGTAAGGTTCGTTTATATATAATGAACCTCCTTCAGAGGAGTCTGCATTCAGGGAATTTATTCATTAAATCCCCAGGGAGATCAAGGCCTCTTTTCCTCTCTGTTCCCATTGTACCTTGACTCAGTTTTGCCCCTCAGCAATCACGGAGTGTAGAGATTGTTCAAAAATCTCCCTATGCCTACCCTGTTTACAAGAAATTCCCTGAAGACAGAGAGTCTTCTATTTTCCTCCTAATTCCAGCACTTACTGATGATGACAGTGATAATGAGGATGATGTCCCTGGCTTTGAACCAGTATTTTATCTCTTAATGAATACATTCTAATACTGTCTGGGACACATTGGGGATTTTCCTCTGCTGTATTTCCCCTCCAGTAGAGAAAGAACCAGGATTAGACCACAGAGCCCAGTCAGAAATTTACTTGGTGGCTGGTCGTGGGGTCACTTAGATGTTGATGCTCCCCTGGGATGAAGCTTAGTAGACTCTGGCCACTAAGACTGACTGGTGGGCTCAGTGGTGCCCTCTTCCCAGCCTGCTTTGGGAAGGTCAGGGAACAAAAGCACCATAATGACTTTTGAAAGAAGGAGAGGTTTTACAGAGTCAGAGGGGTATGTAGCTGCAAGCTTTTCCACCATGTGGCCCCCTAGAAACAACTAGAGTGTGGGAATTAGGAAACTCAGTCCTCAGCCTTCTTATTAACCAGCTGAGTGACACTTGGCAAGCCACTCACCCACTCAATAGTTTAGTCTTTTCATCCATAAAAGAAATGGCTAAAAGTTGTCGCTCTATCACAGTGCCATAGTGAAAATCAGAACTAGGTAATACGTGTAAAAGCTCTTCACAGTAAAACCCTTTCCATGCTCTGTGAAGTGATACAGAGAGCAAAGCCCTGTTCCCATTGTCACTTAGGTGCCCAGGAGTTTGCTGCATCAGCTCCTTGCACAGAGCCCTTGTGAGCAGCCCCCAGGGCTAGCATAGAGCCTGGAAGTGAGCATTGGTGAATGGGGTTGCTGCTTATGTTGCCTGTCATTTTAGCTGTGAATGGTGCTTTTGTCTCCCTTGAAATCAGATAAGAGCCTACGGGAAACAAGAACTTTCCAAGATACTGTCATCTATCCTTTCCCTCCACCAGCTGTAAGGTAATAATCAGAGGTACCTTGAAAATGTGGATTTTCCTGCTGATCGTCTGCTAGAACACTCCCATCTGTGAATGCCCAGGACAGATCTGAGAGGGCCCTGAAGGGTTCTGTATCATCCACAGTGGCCTTTGCCTGTCTTATTCTTTGTAACTATTCCTCCACACCCGCTTTTGCACAAGACCGAAGCCTCTGTTTCTCTTCATTCAGCTTGATAAAATCCTAATTGCCCCATAGCTGCTACTGTGTAAGAACAGCTCTTCCTTCTTCAGAGAACCTTCCTCAACCACCTAGCTTTGGAACTAGCTGAACTTTCACCTTCCCCCTCCTGCTCAAATCCTGTAAAACATTTCATTTCCCTTCCTTAAGTTAGAAAGCTTCCTTAGAGTTCTCTCATGCCGGCATTCTGGAGGAAAGGCTATGTTAATGATGCCTTAGTGATATTTCTAGAATCTGTGTCTAAGAGCCCCAGATTCTTTCTTTATGGTAGTGGGTGCTAGGATGGGGTATTTTGTATTTTCAGGCTTCCTTCTATTGTCAGTAGAAAAAAGACATATTTCCTACTTTCTTGCTGTTGTAATCATTTAGATGGCTCTGGGCCTTCTATACCAGATTACTATAGTTTTATTATAGGATCGACTTTGAGGACTGATCAAGTCGTCAGCCTTGCTTTGGACAAGGCTGGGACTAGGATGAGGTCAGTGAAGCACTTGCTTTGAGCACAATATTTAAGGAGATGGCCAAAAGCTCAGTAACCAAGATAAACAGTATTTTAATGTGTCATTTAAAAATAGAAATTGTTGCCAAAAAATCCATGATGAGCAAAATATGATAATTTTTAATAAACCTGAGGTCAATATTATTTAATTATCTTTTTGCTGCAGGCTGCAATGTAACCTGGCACAACCCTGGCCTAGGGTATCTGTTTCTGACAGGTTTCCTTCATCAAGGTCTTTTCTGATTTACCCAGACTGCTTCATTATCTGCGTGGATCACGTACCTCCCGTGGGAATTTCCCTAAGCCACAGCACCCTCAAAAGTCTTCAGTGTGCTCCTCTCCTGCCTTCATTTGTGACTCCATCCTCAACCAACGTTTCTTGCCCACATGCCAGGAACTGAGCTAAGATCTTCGCACTCATTATGTCAGATAACCTCACAATTTGCACAGGTACCAATACGATAGGTCCTGTTATCATTCTGGTGTCATGTTTTACAGCTAAGAAAGCTTTGGAGCGATGCTACCATAGTCACAGGTGGCACAGCTAGTGCACGGCAGAGCCACCCTCACCCATCACTCTGTATTGGTCCTCCGAGCTTCAGTCCTCAGTCTTTCCTTTCTCCTCGCCATTCACGAATCCCATCAGTATTCCCTTTCCAAGATCTGTCAGCGTTTCTCTTTAAGAGCTTTCTGTTCAATTAGAAGCTCCACTGAAACTCTCATCTTGCTGAGATGCGAAGCTAGATGAAGGAACCTCAGAGAGAAAGCATTGATCCAAAGCATTTAATTCCTTCAATTTGCCAAATAGGAAATGGAGTCCTGGAAGGGTGTTACAATTTGCCAGCAGGAGCACCTGCTCTGCCACTCTGCCTTTCCACCAGACTCCAGCTCCTATCCACATGGTAATAGGGCCCCCAAACTATCCGGTCTACCGGAAGTTTTCTCTCAGACCCCGGGCTGTGTGCTTTGTTCTCAAAACTGCTCCAATTTCCTCCCCTTCCAGCCCACTTGCCCTCTACCCTCCAGCCACAGGCATTGATCACTTCTTGTGTGCGAGGGATTTTGCTGGTATTTGCGGGTGGCACTCTGAAAAACATAAACAAAACGGGGCCTGGCTCAGAATAAAGTGGTTAAGCTGGAGGGAAAAGGGGAATGGAGTCCAGCTTCGGAGAAAAAGTGACCTCCAAACTTTAGACTGCTGGCTGACTTCCGAGTACACTTTTGGGTGCCCACCATCACTCAGCCAAGCCCACCTCTTAGGGTAAGGGTGGATATTCAAAACAGCTCTTTATCCTGACCTTCCAGGACCAATTCCCCTCCCTGTGCCTGCTGCAGTTACAGCCCTGTGAGTCAACAAAGGGGTTGGGCTTGTAAGACTTCATTTATAAGCACCTAAATTCCCTTTCACTTACTCCCAGAAGCTCAGTAATAGATCAGTTGGTCAACATCTTGGAATGTGCCTTGGAAAAGGATAGGCTAGATGAAAGGAAACTTTGCATGAGAGGAGAGGAATTTAGGGCCAAGGAGTAGCCTGAAATAGCCCGAGCTCTCATTAGAGATTGGCAGGCTCACTTGTTGCATTGCTATACACAGTTCCTAAATTCCACCAACAGAGAAAGGTAGTCAGAGGTTTACCAAAAGGACTGTCTGCTGGTCATGTTCCTGCTTATTCTGGCAAATGATTAATAAGTTGGGCGGGGGCGATCCTAAAGATTTGTTATAAAACATTCTGTTGAAACTTGGGCAGAGATAGCACTCAAAAATCAGTGATTTCAAGTTAATGGTGATCAGATAAAGGAGATATTTTGAAATATATGATGCAAAGCTACTACCACTGATGAGGGAGTTTGATATCACTGCTCCAAGGAAGAAAACAGGAGATCAGTGGAGATTCTTTACCTTCCTTCCACTGTTCAAATGGAGGCAAATAATTGGCTTCTAGGAATCCTTTAGCAATTCATAGCAAGAAAGAGCTTTTCTCCTTGTCCTGGTCCCAATTAGCCACAGGCTGGAGCTACCAGGAGGCACAGCATGTTGATGTTGCACAGAAAGTTGTTTTCAGGGAGGAGAGGAAGAATTGGAAACTGAATTGGGCAGAGCACGTGCCTCCTAAATCCAAAATTAAATCCATGATGCATAATCTGCCTGCCCTCTCGCCTTGCACCGTGCTGGGTGGCCAGACATACCCAGGGCGTCTTGCTGAACGAGAAGCGGGCTGTCAGCACAGCCTCCGTGAAAGACTGATCTTCAAAAACTCATCTTTCCTAATGGGACTACTACATTTTAAAAGGATTTTTTTTCTTCTAAATGCAATACATTAATTTTTGACTTTTTAAGCAAAAATGTTCATTATTGAATTTTTTTTAATTGATTCTATTTTTGCAGTTCGTGTAACTGATATTCCAGGTGACATGGATATTCCTGTGGCTGGCTGGCTCCAGGCAGTGGCTCCCAGAAACTAGCGAGCAAAGCACACTGCCCAGAGCTGGGATATCAATATCCTTTGTGAAAACTACAAAATAGACCATTGGAAAAGTAGAGAGAAACCTGAAGAGGCAAAAAGGTCCCCTGCCATTTTATGACTTTCAGCATTTTGATTAAAGTATATTTTTGTCAATGTAATGGTTGCTTCAGACATTTTAAGAAAGCATCTTGATTCCAAATTGAACCCTGGGGTAAATTAAGTCACTAAACTTTTGAAGATTTGTATCATGCTGCAGATGGACTTTAAAAGCCATGGGGAGTGGGGGATGGGGGTTTCTAAATATAATAAACTTCCCAAAAGACAATCGCAAAGCTAACTGAAGTCATACTATTTTTGAAAGTGGAAATCCCCATTTTCACCACACAACCCCGTGGTCGAGCCATCTAAGAATTCAACTTCTGCGCCAGCGATAGGACAAAGCTCATCCTCTGCTGAATGCCACAGTCACTCCTCTTCCTTCCTGCCACCCACAGGGTCAGCAACAAGCACTATCAGTTAAACGTGACACCTGGTGTCTGCGGGCTGCCTCCGATGGGAGCCAAATCCCACATGTTGGTGTGGTTCCCACTTAAATAGATGTTTTCCTTTGAATCATTTCTTTTCAACCTTCATTTCAGTTCTGTGCTAGGTTCTGGACTTTTGCCAACACTACTTCATAAAACAGTTTGTATTTGCTTTGAAAAACAAAAAAGGTTTGCATTTTGGAAAATATACTTCATACGTGTCTCTAACCTTTACCATGGCCTGAAAGGAAAATGTAGCAGTTCCTTTCTGTAAATTTTAAATGTAGGAAAGATAACAGTCACTTTATAAGAAAGCCAAACTTGTCCATATCGTCTTACACTCTTCCTTAAAGTTCATTTCCACATTCAATTTGGGTCAGGCTTTGTTTAGAGTGCCAATCAGCCTGCCTGGGCCACTTGTGCGTTCTTGATGTTTGCAGCCCTCACTGCAGAAACTCGCTTTAGGACAGGTCCCTGCTACCCACAGCAAAGCTCCTCCCACCTCCCTCCACTGTGCAGCCCTAAAGCGACAGGCTGAGGATCCCCAGCAAAGGAAACTGCTTCTGGCATTTGCTTTCAGGCAATTTTGAGACATCTTTCCTTCTCTTATTTCCACTGCTAAGCCCTGATGCAATATATTTCAAAAGCCCCTAAGTGCTGGGAGAGAATACTTAAAATCACTTTTTACAAAACCAAAGACAGAAGTCTCCTGCTGCTTGTTAATGTCCACCGTGATAATTCCTTACTTTGTAATAGCCCATGTATTTCTGTTGCTGTTGTTAGCTTGCGATGTTGATTTGTTCAGCCCAGGGTCAAGCAATGGAGTGCAAGTGAGGCCGCCCAAAGAGCGGGAGGAGGCGAAGCCTCTCAATCGACAGTGTCTTCTGAGAATACACTTTTTTTCTGATTATATAGGTAATTCATGTTTACTTCAGAAATTTTGGAAAAATTCTCAGAACATCAAGAAGAAAAAAATTATTGATCTATATCATCCCCTCAGAATTGCCACTCTCAATATTTTGGGAAATATTCTTCCAGCATTTTCTTTCTATGCCTTTAAACATTCATCGTCACCCCCAAACTCCTCCAGCTGGGATTATGCTAGGCATGCTGTTTTATAACATGGCTTTCTTCAGTTCGTGTCGTGTAATTAGTTTCCTATCCTTTAATTTTATCAATCTTTTGTTTCATTTGTTATTATAAATGCAGACGTTATTGGCCCCACCTCACAGATTAAGAGAATGAGACACCGAACAGTCATAGTGTGGCTCAGCTCAGATCTCCCAACTGCCAATAAAGTGCTCTTTGTCTACATCGAATTAAAAGGGCAGAAAAGCACAATGTAGGGGTCATCAATATTCCCTTGCAAGGACAAGAGGCATTAATGATAGGTCATTGCCATAGTGACTCCTTAGAGAAGAAAAAATAATATTTTACTATTATAGCAATAATGACACTGATTTACATATGAGAGAAAATACAATGTTTTCAGGAATTTCAAAATATTTTGGAAATGTTGGTAAATATATGAAATTCTCACTCATTGCTCGTGGGAGTGTAAATTGATACAACCACTTTAGAAAACATCATGGCCATCCTAACATACAGCATTACCAATCCTTGGTATATACCTAAGAGCAGAGCCAAGTTCAACAAACTATGGTGTACAGGTCAAATCTGGTCTTTGTAAATAGTGCCTTATTGAAAACAGCTACATCCATTTGTTTATGTCTTCTCTAGAGCTACTTTGGCACGACAATGGCATAACTGTATAATTGCGACAGACAGAAACCATATGAGCTGCAAATCCTAAAGGATTTACTATTTGACCTTTTACAGGAAAAATATGTTGCTCTCTCTGCTTGAGAGAATAAATACATATGTTCACAAAGCGGTATGTTAAAGAATGTTTATAACAGTTTTACACACAATTGCCAAAAACTGAAACCCACCCAAATGTCTGTCAACAGTAGAACAATAAATGTTAGTATATTTATACAATGGAATACTATACAATGATGACAAAGAATAAGTGTCTACACTTATTGCTGTCTACA
The DNA here is from genome assembly GCF_009761245.1 of Sapajus apella. Classification (NCBI taxonomy): domain Eukaryota; kingdom Metazoa; phylum Chordata; class Mammalia; order Primates; family Cebidae; genus Sapajus; species Sapajus apella. The sequence continues at coordinate 12,170,593 of NW_022436946.1, read as the reverse complement.
GAAGTGATTTATTTCACAAACATAATAGTATACGAAGAGTACCTATGAAGTGATTCCATTCATATAAAGTCTAAGAACAGTCAAAAATTAACATATAGTGATCCAAATTAGAATATTGGCTACCTTGGGGTGGTTATTGACTGAAGGGAAGCATGAGAGATAGACTTCTGGGGTGTTGACAGTGTTAATCTGGGTGGTAGTTATGTGGGGTATCTTTATTTTTAAATCCACAAAACTCTATACTAAAAAGTATGTCATACCTCAAAAGAAATTTAGAAAACTTGTGAAGCGTACAAAATGGTCAGAGGAGATGGTAAAAAGGAGTACAGGAAAATCTACCATAACCTTGTTAGGTGTAATGATTACCACTGAATGATTATAGAGGTCTCTGATTGGACTGAATAATGTGACAGCATTTTTGTTAGCAAAATTAATTCAACAATGTTAATGCAATAACAGAAATTCACACTAACAACAGATAAGTCTGTTGCTCTCATAAAGGTTCCTCACTGAACAATATGAAGACCTAAAACCACCTCCAGAAGTTGGCAAAATCTTTAGGCTCTAAGGCTGTCAGCAGATTTTTTTTTTTTTTTTTTTTTTTTTTTTTGAGGTGGAGTATTGCTCTATAGCCCAGGCTGGAGTGCAGTGGCACGATCTCAGCTCACCGCAACCTCTGCCTCCCGGGTTCAAGCGATTCCCCTGCCTTGGCCTCCTGAGTAGCTGGGACTACAGGTGCTTGCCACTATGCCCGCTAATTTTTTGTATTTTAGTAGAGGCAGGGTTTCGCTATGTTGGCCAGGATGGTCTCGATCTCTTGACCTCATGATCTGCCCGCCAGCGGATTCTGAGGGTAGGCAGAAGAGTAGAAAAAAGTCCCAAGGAGACAAGAGAGGGGACCACATAAGGCGATTCAATCATTCCACTCAAGCTGTTTTCGTTGCAGGTGGACTCTGTATGCACTGATGGTTGATTTCATGGAAAAAAATAAGGAAATAACTTGCCAAAAGTCTCTGGACTCTATGAGCATGCCTGATTAACCAAAAGAAAGACCAAAAATTACCTTTTTGATAATTGGCAGGTCAACACACCCTCCTAGATGTTACAGACATAGATCCCATTAATTGGATAAATGAATGAAGAAAATAAGCAGAAAGGAAACTGTTAAACTTGGAAGGGAAAGAGCGGTCTCCATCCACTCTTCTTTCACTGATATCTTCATATTTGTATTCAATCACTTTGTTATTTTTACTTATTTATGTTTACACTGGCTGCTTCCTCTGCCTGGAACCTTATTGCCCGGTACATCCGCATAGCCACTCCCTATTTCCTACAAGTCTTAGCTCAGTTTTCACTTTCTCACTCCAGACCTACACAGACTCCCTATCTGAAGCTGCTGCCCACAATCTCGTATCAGTATTACAGGTTTTCCTTGGCCTGCTGTATTTTTTTCAATGAACATATCACTTCCTTATACTCTATGGATTGTACTTATTTATTATGGCTACTGTCTATCTCTCCCCCAATAAACTGTGAACTCCACAGAAGGAGAGATTTATTTTATCTTGTTTATATCTGTATCCCTGGCACAAGGTAGGCATGCAGTAAATAATTGTTTCATGAATAAGTGAATGAAGATGGTAGTCAACTATCCTTTCTGGCACTGATATTTAGAATTACTGTGGTCCACAGTCTTTCCAAAAAGATTGCAGTAAATTGTACGCCCAACTAGCAATATATGAGCGTGCTTACTTTGCTATATTCTTATTAGCATTACACGCTGTCAGCCTTTTTCATTGTGCACTATTTGTTGGGTGCAAATATACCTCACTGGTTTTTAAATGTCATATGTTTATTAATCATTTACACATTCACTTCTAGGAATTGCCTGTTTATGTCATTTGGCCACTTTTATTTTGGATTGTCTTTTGTTTACCTTGAGGGGCTCTTTCACAAACTGCCAATACTTTGTCTATCAGATGGCGTCTAAATACTTTATTCCACTCTGTCTTCTAAACATTTGACTTGAAGCATTTAGATATGTTTCTGTTCAAAGAAATGTAAGAATATGAATTTTCCCTTTTATTATTCAGAAGACATAAAAGATGTTTCTTTTTTAGCCAAACTTTGTGATGTCTTTTTGCAGTAAAGGATTATTTTCAAGGATTCAGGCTCCTAATCAAATTGCAGCTGACGTTAGTAGCAAGGTGTATACAAAATCTTACCTTTCGGGAACAAGGGAAAAAAAAAGATAATTGCCAGCCTAGGTTTAAATAATTTGACTTACACCAGAATTCTTTATAAGTCAGTGGTAAGTAACAAAGTTTATTTTTCTTTTTCTTTGTTTTTAGTAAAACAAATACCCAATTGGTCCCCAGGGTAATCAAGCCATGATTCTGTGAGCAAAAAAATAACAATTTCATAGAATTTCATAAAATAATATATTCTATTTATATAACAATTGATAGTTTTCCAAGGACTTTCATAAATAATATCAAATTTGATCCTCAAAAACAAAATTATTTTTCAGGAAGTTAAACTGAAAGTTCATAAACATTAACTCTGATAACTGGGATTCCATGTTGATTCTATAATAGAGCTAGGCCCCTGCCTTCTATGGAGGATTTTTATTACTTAACTCATTGATTTAGACTTTCAATAAGCAAAAACATTAAAGTGGGAAAATAATATTAGAGTATTAAGTTGAACAGGTTAGGCCTTAAAATGTATTTCTTCTTCATGTTCTAATAAAAATGTTAAGTTTGTATCTATCTCTTCTTGCCTTACAAAAACAGATGAACAACTATCTACCTCTTGTTTATTCTTGCCCCAGGTCAGTGCTGACAATTCATAGAATACAAGTTAGCAGGGTCAACAGAAAGGCTTCTGGCAAATATTTCTCTGTGATTTTAGTGCCTGTGATCTTATGTGGACTACAGTACAGATTTTAAGGTAGGGCTCGTTTATATAATCTGAAACACTTTAGGCTCACCTACCTTTATCAACCAAGCTTAATTCCGATCCATCCATGTGTTCCTGATGCAGCTGGCCCCAGCCATTCTTAATTAATCCTGTTCAGGCCTGGTATATTTAATCTCTTATGCCACCTGTTTCCAGATACTCTGTCAAGGCCTGGCTGGGTTACCACTCCATTCAAGGCTTCCTATTTTTGCTTCTCAATTCTGGATTGCTGTGTTTCAGAGTTTTGTTTCACTGAGTCATGAACTAGGCAGCACCTCCAACTTTCCCCTTATTTTAAATAATTCTGGCCTTGGGCACTTCCTTGCTATTTAGCCTGAGACATGAGAAGACCTTGGTCTGCCAAATAAAAGAGCTGGCCAGCAAGGCTGCCTTATCAACCTCAGTCTGGAAACCAACTTGCATCAGCATTGCCTTGTGCCAATGAGCAAAGAGCTTCAGGCAGTATGGGGAAAATGTTCAGAGCCTGGGGAAAATGTTCGGAGAACTGTAGTGTTTTTCTAGCCCTATGTGTGATGATGGGACTTTCGCTTGAGACCATATGTGGAGCTTATTCACTCAAATGCGTTACAGAATATCCATTTTTCTACCAGTAATGGCCTGCCAACAAAATAAAAGTAAATACATCCAGAGGTCGTCTTTGTGTCGACAGCTACTTTCTATTAAAACAGGCTTCTTGCATAACCTGTTTTTCTTCTGGAGGAAAATTTTTAAGCCATATTATATATTTTTTCAATTTTATTTTTATGTTTAAATAGAGATGAGGTCTTGTTATATTGCCCAAGCTGGTCTCAAACTCCTGGCTGCAAGTGATCCACCCACATAGACCTCCCAAAGAGCTGGGATTACAGGCGTGAGCCACCACAAGTCTTCATAACCCACATATTTCTGAATTGTAGCTTAACTCAATACAACCACAGCAGAAATGTTGGGGGAGGTGGCAAGAATGTTGAAAATAATATTGTAGTCTAAACACCAACTTCATAGCTTATAGCATTACAGCTTTTTTCAAACTAGATCACTGTCACCTGCCCTGGAACTTATTGTCAAAGGCAGGAGCCATATCTGTTTAATTTTTTTCACCTATCATTTGCCTAGGACTTAAAGATATTACGTGATGACATTATTTAAATATTCAGCCATAGGACCTTACACTTTGTCAATTTCACGAACAGACTTCTTAGGCAAAAAAAATGAAATTTATACTTTTTTCTCTCCTTACATAATAATTCCCTCCCGATATCCTTTTTTTCTCAGTTTTATTGAGGTACAATTGACAAATAAAAATTGCATATGTTTACAGGGTACAAAATGATGTTTTGATATGTGGATATATTGTGAAGTGATTACCACGATCAAGGTAACTAATATAGCCATCACCTTACACAGTTAACTTTTGGTGTATATGTAATGAGCATATATAAGATCTACTCTCTAAGAAAACATCAAGTATAGAATACATTATTAGTACCTATAGCTGTTATGCTATATAGTAGATCCCCAGAATTTATTCATCCTGCCTGAGACTTTGTAGCCTTTGAACAATGTCTCTTCCTTCCACCCATCCACTGGCAACCACCATTCTACTCTCTGTTTCTGAGTTTGACTTTTTTTCAGATAAATACATGAAAATATACAGCATTTGTCTTTCTGTGCCTGGCCTATTTCTTTCAGCATAATGTCCTCCAGGTTCATCCATGTTACCACAAATAACAGAATTTCCTTCTTTTGGGGGGCTAGATAATATTCCTGTGTGTGTTTGTGTCACATTTTCTTTAACCATTCATTCACCAATGAACGCTTTCATTAATTCCATATCTTGGTTGTTGTGAATAATGATGCAATAAATATGGGACAGCAAATACCTCTTCAACATACTGATTTCTTTTCCTTTGGATGTGCACCCAGAAGCGGGATTGCTCACATAATACTTGTATATTTAATTTTTCTAGAAACCTCGATAGTGGCTATACCAATTTATATTCCCATCAACAGTGTACCAAAGTTCTTTTTCTTCACATACTCACCAACACTTTCACATTTTGTCTTTTTGATAATGGCCACTTTAACATGTATAAGGTGAGATCTCCTTGTGATTTTGGCTTGCATTTCCCTGATGATTAGTAATGTTGAGCATTTTTTTATTGTATCTGTTGGACATTTGTATGTATTCTTTTGAGAAATGTCTATTGAGGTCCTTTCCCTATGTTTTAATTGGGTAATTTGCATTTCTATTCTTTTGTTATCAAGTTGTTGGGGTTCGTTTTATATTTTGGATATTAACCCAAAACCAGATAAATGTGATTGCATCAAACTCAAAAGCTTCTGAACAATGAAGAACGAAGAGACAACCCACAAAAATGGGAGAAAATATTTGCAAACGATTTATCTGGTTTTGCTTTTGTTACCTATACTTTTGGGGTCATATTCAAATAATCATTGCCCTGCCCACCAATGTCAAGAAGCTTTTTTTCTGTGTTTTATTCTGGTAGTTTTACAATTTCAGCTCTCATGTTTAAACTTTAATCCATTTTGAGATAAATGCCTAATTTTATTCTTCTGTATGTGGACATATAGTTTTCCCAACACCATTTATTGAAGAGACTGTCATTTGCCTATTGTGTTTGGCACCTTTGTTGAAGATCATTGACTATAAATGTGTGGATTTATTTCTGGGCTCTCTATTCTGTTCCACTAACCTATATGCCTGTTTTTGTGTCAATACTACACCCTTTTGATTACAATAGCTTTGTAGTATATTTTGAAATGAGGTAATGTGATGACTCCAGATTTGTTCTTTTTGCTCAAGACTGTTTTAGTTATTTATGATCTTTTGTAGTTCCATATGAATTTTAGGATCATTTTTTCTATTTCTGTAATGAACATCATTGGAATTTTAATAGAGATAACATTGAATCTATAGATCACTTTGGGTAATATAGACATTTTATCAGTATCTATTCTTTCAATCCATGAACACAGGATATCTCCAATTTTTTTCTTCAACTTATTTCATAGATGTTTTATAGTTTTCAGTGTAGGAATCTTTCATCTCTGGTTAAAATCATTTCTAAATTTTTTTTTTTTTTTTTGAGACGGAGTTTCACTCATGTTACCCAGGCTGGAGTGCAATGGCGCGGTCTCGGCTCACCGCAACCTCCGCCTCCTGGGTTCAGGCAATTCTCCTGCCTCAGCCTCCTGAGTCGCTGGGATTACAAGCACGCACCACCATGCCCAGCTAATTTTTTGTATTTTTAGTAGAGACAGGGTTTCACCATGTTGACCAGGATGGTCTCGATCTCTTGACCTTGTGATCCACCCGCCTCAGCCTCCCAAAGTGCTGGGATTACAGGCTTGAGCCACCGCGCCCGGCCCTAAATATTTTTTATGCTACTGAAAATGGGATCGTTTTCTAGATTTTTATTTGGATGTTCATTGTTGGTGTACAGAAATGCTACTAATTTTTGTATGTTGATTTTGTGTCCTACAACCTTACCAAATGTGTTTATTGTAACAGCTTTTTGGATTTTTTTGTTTGCTTGTTTTTTGTTTGTTTGTTTTTGGTGTAGTCATTGAGGCTTTTTTATATATAAGACCATGTGATCTGTTTTCTATATATAAGATCATGTGATCATGTGATTTTACTTTTTTCTTTATGATTTTATGTTTTTCACTTCTTTTTCTCGCCTAATAGCTCTGACTAGGACTTCTAATGCTACCTTGAATAGAAGTGTTGAGAGTGACTATACTTATCTTATTCCTAATCTTATAGGAAAAGCTTTCAAATTTTCACCAATGAGTGTGATGTTATCTGTGTGCTTGTCATATATGGCATTTATTATGTTGAAGTACATCCTTCAATACCTACATTGTTGAGAGTTTTAATCATGAAAGGCTGTTGAATTTGATCAAATGTGGTTTTTTTTGCATCTATAACGTGACTATATTATTTTTATTATTCAATCTGTTAATGTGGCGTATCACTTATATTGATCTGCGTATGTTGAGCCATCCTTGTATCTCAGGAATAAGCCACACTTGGTCATGGCATATGATCTTTCTAATGTGCTATTGAATATGGCTTGCTAGTATTTTATTGAGGATTTTTACATCATTGTTGATCTTGGCTTATAATTTTTTTTCTTGTTGTGTCTTTTTCCAGCTTTAGTATCAGGGTGATGCTGACTTTATAAAGTAAGTTTGAAGGTGTTCAATTTTCTTTAACTTTTTGGAAGACTTTGAGAAGTATTGGCATTAATTCTTCTTTGACTATTTGATATAATTCATCAGTGAGAACATCAGGTCCTGGATTTTTCTTCACTGAAAGATTTTCAAATACAGACTCAATCTCCTCACTTGTTTTTTGTCTGTATATCTTTTCTACTTCTTCATCATTTAGTATTGGTAGATTGTATGTTTCTAAGAATTATCCATTTTTTCTAGATTATCCAATTTGTTAGCATATAATTGTTCATAGTAATTGCTTATGAGTCTTTGTATTTCTGTGATATCAGTGGTAATATCTCCTTTTTATTTATAATTTTATTTACTTGAATTTTCTTTCTTTTTTCAGTTTATTTAGCTAGTTTCTTAATTTTGTTTATTTTTTCCAAAAACCAAGTGTTAGTATCATTGAATTTTTCTTTTGGTTTTCTAACCTCTGTTTTACTTATTTCTGTTCTGGTCTTTATTATTTCCTTCTTTCTGCTGACTTTGGGCTTAGTTTGTTCTCCTTTTCCTAGTTCTTTGAAGTGTACATTTAGATTATTTATTGGAGATTTTTCTTCTTCCTTTATGTAGGTATTTATTACTATAAACTTCTCTCTTTAACTGTTCCTGTTTCATCCTATATGTTTTGGTATGTTGTGTTTCCATTTTCATTTGTCTCAAGTTTTTAAAAAATTTTTTTTGGACCCATTCATTGCTGAAGAGTGTGTTGTTGAATTTCCATGATTTGTGGATTTTCTAATTTTGCTCCTATAATTGGGTTCTAGTGACCTACATACAATTTATCCTAGAGAATGTTCCATGTGTACTTGAAAAGAATGTCTATTCTACTGCTGTTGGGTGGAATGTTCTGTACATGCATATTAGGTCTATTTGGCCTATAGCATTGTTCAATCCTGCTGTTTTCTTTTTGATTTTCTGTCTGGATGATCTATCCATTGTTGAAAGTCAGGTACCGAAGTCCCCTACTATTATTTTATTGCTGTCTATTTCTTTAAGTTCTTTTGATACTTGCTTAATATATGAATATTTAGGTGCTCCAATGTTAGGTGCATATATATGTACAATTGTTATATCCTCTTGATGAATCTGTCTCTTTATTATTATATAGTGACCTTCCTTGACTCTTGTGACAGTTCTTAAAGTATATTTCATCTCATGTACATATAGACACCTCTGCTCTTTTTTGGTTACCATTTTCATGCAATATTTTTTCCCATCTCCTTACTTTCAGCCTGTGTGTGTTTTTAAAGCTAAAGTGAGTCTCTTGTAGGCAGCATATAATGAAGTCTTTTTTTAATCGATCAGCCACTTCATGCTTTATATTTCAGAATTTGAGCCATTTACATTTAAAGTAATTACTGATAGACAAGAACTTACTATTGCCACTTTAATTGTTTTCTGGCTGTTTTGTAGTTCCTTTGTTCCATTCTTCCTCCATTGTTGACCTCCTTTATAATATAGTGATTTTTGGAGGTAGTATGCTTTGCTTCTTTTCTCTTTATCTTTTGTGTATCTACTACAATTTTTTATTTTGGGGGGGGATGCTTACCATGAGGCTTACATAAAGCATCTTGTAATTATAATAGTCTATTTTAAGCAGAAAATGACTCAACTTCAGCTGCATGTGGGAGCTCATTGCCACTGGACCTGCTTTACAAGAAATGCTATAGGGAGTTCTGCACGTTGAAATGAAAAGATACTAACTAATAACATGAAAACATATGAAAATATGAAGCTCACTGTAAAAGTAAGTCATCAAATTCAGAAAAATTTTACACTTTAACTTTCCTTCCCCATATTTTATATTATTGATGTCACAATTTACCTCTACTGTATATCATGTATCATTAACAATTATAGCTATAGTTATTTTTAATACTTTGTCTTTTAACTTTTATACTTGAGTTGAAAGTTATTTATGCACCTACATTACAATATCAGAGTATTCTGAATTTGACTATATTCTTATTTTACAGTGTTTTATGACTTTATGATTTTATATTTGAGTTTTATACTTTCATATGTTTTCATGTTGCTAGCCTTTTGTTTGTTTGTTTCAACTTGAAGAACTCCTATAGCATTTCTTGTAAGGCAGGATATAGCTAATATCCCCAGGTGGCCTCCTTGCCTTCTCCATCCCACCTTGCCCCCCAAACTCTAGCATCCATTATATGAGGCTGACCCCTTGTGTTCTGCTATGGGATATGTAAAGTGAAGACAAAGAATTCAAGAGGCTGTGTGCAATTCCTGATCCTACCTGAAACTAACTCTGCTTCAAAGTCTGCAATAAGTTTTCTAGTATTTGCTTAGTACTTGCTAGTTTTGCATAGTGCAATAGACTGTTCAATCATCCACAGAAATTGGGTAAATGCCCTTTTACTTTTTCTTTCTTCATCAAAATGGACTATAGAACTTAAAGCCGTAGGCTTTATGTGCTCACCAAAGAGTCATCAGTTCTACAACTGAGACATTTTAGTGGTTTGGGGGGACTCCTCCCACATCTTCTCTAAACCTTATTTTAGAAAAGGAGACTACAGGGGAATTCTGGTTGTAACACCTCCTCCACACACATGCTTCCCCTGTACCCCTCTTCAGGCAGCTGCCCATGGACTATATCTAAAAACCTCAGACAAGTCTGAGAAACTCCTGATCCAACATGCTGCCCAGGTTTCAAAGGACTCATATAAGTCAGATTATGGCAGAAATTTCCAGACCCTTTTTGGACTATTTGGGAATAAACAAAATTACTAATAAGTATTAGATCATCCTATGGTGTCTTCACTTTCCCAATTGTACTTATCCTGCACTTAAAAAAAATGACCCAAGGTTTCTGCATCCTAAGACAACATTAGAAGCCAGAATCCCTTGGCAGACTTTTCCCTGAAGAGAGTTCAGAAACCAAGGAAATGACAAGGCCTAACTATTTGTTGGAAGAAAATGGACCATAATATGAATACCAAAATAAAGTATATAGTTCTACATGGAGAATTTTTGCATACATTCATATCCAGGTGATTTGGGGAATGGTGTGCTCTGTTTAATTCTTAGTTATAGTTTATTTGTTAGAATACTGGTTTGGCTGCAGTAACAATTAGACTCAAAGTAACAGTGGCTTTAAAAACACACACTTTATTTTCCTGCAATACAAAAATGCAGGTTGGCAACTCAGGCTGGTAAATGAGGCACACAATCTTGAGGCTCTTCTTTTTGTTGCTCCCTCATCCTTAACCAGTGGTTTCCATCTGAAAGTCCATAATGGTTGGTTTAACTCCTATCACCCTTCCAGCTTCCCAGCCAACAAAGGGAGCACAGGGGATGAGATGGCACATCCCTTCGCTTTAAGAGCACAGCAAACAGTGTCACACAGGACCTTTACTCATAGTCCATTGGCCATAACTGAGTCCATAGCCATACACATCTGCAAAGAGTACTGAAAAATAAAAGCTTTAGCTGGGCAACCATAAATTCTCTCATGAGAAGAAGAGAATGGGTCTTGGAGGGTAATTATTCGTTCTTCCACAGCCTACTTTCTAAGGAATAGAATGTAATATCTAGACTTAATATAGAAAGTGGTTTTATAATTAACTACTAATCTCTTCTCACTAAGAAATTGGTAAAAAGTATAGCCTGGAGTAACTCCACTTTTATTATTTGATTGCATATATTTTTTTCCTAATCTTCCTCTGTGGCCCACATGTTTTACATGCCACATTGGTCTATGAAGGTATCATCATTTCTTTACAAACACTTTTACATACTTTTTTTGTTTTGTTTTGTTTTGCTTTGAGATGGAGACTCACCCTATCACCCAGGCTGGAGTGCAGTGGCGCAATTTAAGCTCACTGCAACCTCCGCCTCACAGGTTCAAGTGATTCTCCTGCCTCAGCCTCCTGAGTCGCTGGGATTACAGATACATACCACTATGCCCAGCTGATTTTTGTGTTTTCAGTAGAAACAGGTTTCACCATGTTGGCCAGGATGGTCTCAATCTCCTGGCCTCATGATCCGCCCACTTCGGCCTCCCAAAGTGCTGGGATTACAGGCGTGAGCCACCACACCCGGACCATACTTTTATACTAATTTCACATGCTTTTTAGTCTCTAGGCCTAAAATTTCTAAATGTTCTCGTTTAAACTAAGACTTTATATCAGACATGTCTATAGGTATTGATAATTTTGAAGTGTATGAAGAGAACCAAACACTTTAAGGAAGCAATGTGGAGCAGCGGAAATATTGTCAAGTTTAGGTCAGATTTTTCTTCATACCAAATCCCAACTCAACGTTTTACTAATTACTTGCTCTTAGACGAGTTAATTTACTTTTCTGAGCCTCATATTTATTGGTTTTAAGTAGGAGTGGTATGAAATATATCCTTGCAAGTTTATTATATGGATTAAATTATTCATTCCATAACAAATGTCTTGCAGAGTGCCTGCTATATAGCAGATGCTCAGTAAATGGCCATGTTCCTTACACACGTCACAAAATTTCTGCTACACTCCATCTAGAAGTGATCTTCCTCTGTCTTTGGTCTGTGCTGTGAAAAGTTGAAGGCAGCCCTGATGTTTTGGTGACTTAAGCACCATTTTAAAGTGGTACATACTGCCTGAAGAATTCTTTCCCAGAGTGCAGAAATCTTTTGCTCTATGAAATCTTTGTCATCCCTTACAGTTCCTCCTCCAATGGTCCAGGAGAGTTAGATTATATAATTTAATTTATTTGCTGTTTAATTTGTTTTATAAATTAATATTTTGCTATTTAGTTGTTTCATCCCAACCATGTATGAGCTACATGTGCTTAAGGTCAGATAATCTTTATTTACCAATTTATATCATGTATAAACCTAAGAAGAATTTCAGGCAGCTTATAAAGTTACATCCAGTATGGTAAACTTTTTAAAAAATAGAAGATAAAATTAGAAAAATGGAAAACAAAGACTAGGACATACATGAAGCCAGTGGTGAAATGTAGATGCCTCCCTTTGTCATCAGATTAGAAATTGGGTGTTACAGTGTATTTTGCTAGGGTTGTTGTAACAAAAGATCACAAATTCAATTTGCTGTCTCACAGTTCTGGAGGCCAGAAGTCCAAGATCAAAGTGTTGACCGGGTTGTTTCCTTCTGAGGCCTATGAGGGAAGGATCTGTTCCAGCCTCTCCCCTTGACTTGTAGATCACCACCTTTATATTCACATGGTGTTCCACCCGAATGTGTCTGTGTCCAAATTGCCAGTTGTAACAGATTCGGGCCCATCCCAATGACTTCACTTTAATTTGATTACCTCTGTGATGTCTGCATCTCCAAATAAGGTCACACCCTGTGGTACTAGAGGTTAGGACTTCAACATTCGTATTAAGGGGAGACAGGGTTCAACCCATTGCTTTCAACAGAGCAAACTCAGAGCTCATTGTTTTGTTCTATTTCGTGTTTTATGAGGTTTTTTATTTTTCAAAATCTTGCTTCAAGACTTGACAGGGCTTCAGGGTGATCATTTAAATATTAATTGCTGTAGAAAGGACTAGAGAGAGGCCTCAGCCACATGGGTTTTGGGATCACAAGGATTCTGCTAGAAGGCAGCTTGCTTCCCGTTGGACTGATGACACTCTAAGGGCCACTGGTAGTGGAGGCTTTTTCAGCTCTCTCATTCTGCATCTCTTTAGTCCTCTATAATTAACAGAAACCACACTCTCTTCCACAATGTTTTACAGCACTCTTTGGAGTTCGCAATTGCTTTTGTATTTTAGTAGTTTCATTGCAGTTTTGTTGAATGCAATAATCTATCAAAATATCTGTAGAATCTGGGTAAATGTCCCTTCACACCACTGAGAGAAATGTCAGCCAAGCATCTGTCTGGAAATCTATGAGAAAGAAAAATAGTTTCACCTTTCTAAATTTTCAATACAAATAAAAATACACAACAATCTAATCTTTATGGCAGTAATGTCTGAACATTTCTTAAGAAAGCAAGAAGGTGTGGAAATCAAAATTTTAGAGATGGAAGATTTTAAACATCATCTCCTTCTCAGGGCAGAGACTCGAAGCCCAGAAAGATGTTGTCTTCTGGCTCCCAAACCAACAATCCTTTCATTAGCTTAAAAAAAAAATCAGACCCAAATAGAACTGCTTCAGACACCACCTATAGACTGGACATGAGGATTTAGTGCAGGTGCCCTTCACCTGAACCCAAGTGTGGGTTGAATTCAGAAACACACTAAAAACAAGTGTCTTTCTGAATTCAAAAATTCTTGGATTTTCGAAAGACAGGTGAATATAGTGTACATACCATACATCCCCAGTAGGGTCAGGGAGAGCTACTTCTAATCAAACACACTAATATTTCTGTAGTAAAGTGTGTGAATATCCACATTATATGAAATAAATAAAGATCATTTATAGTTTGATGTCACTTCATGGAACAGATTTTGCCGCCAAAATGAGTTATGGAAATCTAGCGGTTTTCAGTTTTCAGTACACAGTACTCTTTAGATTTCAGGATTAAGGATAAAAGATTGCTTGCTCTCCTTAATCTACGAGTGAGATTCTCAAGCTGCGTTTTACAGAACTACTTGGAGTGCCCCAGTGCAGAAGCTCTGAATCAGATTCTTTGGGGCGTGGCCTGGGAATTGGAATTTTTGACAAACAACCCAGCTGATACTGATGCAGAGGGCTGGGGAAGCACTTCGAGAAACACTGCCTAGGGCCTAGTGCTACGGCATGGGAAAGAGGTGGGAACCTCAGTGGGGCTATTTTTAATCACATGCCTTTCCCCACACCTCCATTTGACATTAGTTTGACCCTACAGTCAAATTTCACAGAATTTTTCTGTGACATTTTGATGGAGGTGGGTGTCCAAAGGACACGAATATAGACAGATCAAAGGGCGAGGAGAGAAAAACAAAGCAGAAAAAGGAGGACAGAATTACTATTCTAAACTCAAGCCACCGTCTGGTCATCAGATTATGTCACGTGTACTCATTCCCTAACTATTGAATATGCATTATTGGTCAGACACTGGTGCCGGTACTTGGACAGTCACAAAATAATTGTAAACCAAGTAATTTTTCCTTTTGTTAATTTTCCTTTCTCTCTACACCGCTTCTTGTTTTGGGTTTTGTTTTGTTTTTTGAGGAGTGGGCATCAGACACTGAAGCACGTTGAGTCCTTCCAGGTGGTAGCTCCATCTGCTGGAATAGAAGGAAACTAATCAGTGTCCCACTGTTTCATACAGATGAGCCTTCGTGTGTACTAATCACAGTTCACTAATTGACCAGGTCACTTGTGCTAATGGAAGTTGTTTGTTAGCCGTAGGTAAGCGAAGGAGAGAATTACCTGCGTAACACCATCAGAGAGCATTAGACTAATCTACATGGTTGAGAAGGCTTTAGTGTTAAATAGGTTAACACCCAGTGAAATTTCCCTAATATAGCCTGTGCTGGATGGAGATGAACTGACCTTCTTTGCAGGAGCCTTCCCCTGAACTTGGGCTCCTGAGAAAAGCTCTGAACGTGGCTATCCCTCTCCATTTCATCTTGGCAGTAGGTAATGGGCCAGGCATGGGAGTTCAGAATACCACCAAAAGCCCTTTAGGGGCTATCGAAGCTTAACATTCTGTCTGGGTGTCCTCAAGTTGCTTTGTTGACCATTTATGTACCCTCTCCTCCATCTCCTCTAGCCCTGTTCATTTTCTCTACAGTACTCATTTCCCCCTAAATTCACACTTTGGTTTTACTCACCAAAGCTTATACTCATACCCCTCTTCTTCTGGGCACCTGTCTCTCTAGGTTTCTTTCTGCATGAGTTTGCATATGGAGATCTGGTTATCTCTGCGGAGGTTTCTATGTTGATGTCTCTGTGTGGAGGTCTCTCAGTAGGTAGGTGTGTATCCCTGTGGGAAGGCATAGAGGTGATAAGATAGTGTTTATGTTTAGGTATATCAGCACCCACATGTGGGAACGTAACATGCTATTTTCAGCCTGTCTGGCTTCTATGGAAAACTGAGGATTTGGATAAGTGGGGGGAGGAAAGAGGCTGAGAAGGATGGAGGGAACATTTGTAGAGGTGGAAATGAGTATGGTCAATAAAGGATCTATGAAAAAAGACAGACTAGAGAAGCCCCCTTCCCAATGCCAACCCACAAGAGCGGAGACTTTGTTCTCTGCAGTCTCCTTAGGGGCTTGAAGGGGACTGGCCCACAGCACGCACTCGAAATGTGTTGACTGAACGAATATTATCATTGCAATGGTTACTGTTACATAAAATTGCATCCTACAGGCATCTAGAGCTTTGTAAGTTGTGGAGTGTTTAGGAACATTTGTGGTGTCAGAAGTAGGTTGGAGAAGGAGGGAGGAGTCAAATCTGGCCTTGAAAGTCAGACCGAGGAGCTTGAGGTGGAAGAGGCTATCACAGTAACTGAGGCTGCGGGGGGCAGGGCACTCTGCAGGACTCCTCAGAAACATCGCATCGGCAGTCACAGCTCAGTTCCTTACTCACTGGGTGCTGTGGGACAAGCTTCACGTCTCACATCCCTGCATTCTTCTCTTCTGCCTGTCCCAGAAACATCTGGGCTCCGCAGGGCTCCGACCAGAGGTGCCTTCTCTTCTCTTACGGATATTTTCTCCTGCAGGCCTATGGTTCATCACAATGAAGCCAGAGGGATAGTTAAGATTTTAACTGAGATGAGTCACTCACTGCTCAGCTTTCACTGTATTCAGCTTTGCCACTGCATGAGAATAAACACTGTGTATGCGCAGATAATCCCATATTTTTACCTCCAGCCAGATTCTTCATCCAGATGTATTCAAGTGTCTCATTGACCTTTCATTTGGATCATCTTCTTTTTTTCATGGCCAAAAGAGAACTCTTGATTGCCTGTCCCATTTCTCTTTCTCAACACCTGTTTCTACTCCTCTGGTCCTCCGAAGTCAGTTATTGGCAGTGCCATTTACCCAGTTGCTTAAGCTAGAAACATCTTTCTGTCTCCTCCCTTCTCCTCGCTTTCCTCCACAGCTCTCAGCACAAAAACAGGCCCCGCCTATCCCTTTGTGTCCATCACCACTTGCTCTTTTGGTCCCAGCCCTGTCACCTCCTGCTTCACTACTGCAATGGGTACCTATTTAGTATCCCAGGTTTGTCGCATGCACCCTTATAAGCCTTTCGCCACAATAAAGCCAGAGGGATATTTAGATTTTAACTGAGATCAGTCGCTCCCTGCTCAGCTTTCACTGTATTCAGCTTTGCCACTGTGTGAGAATAAAACTCCAAACTGCTAGCCGTGGTGCATGGGGCCTCCATGTTCTAGGCCACACCCCTCCTCCCCATCCTCATCCTCCCCAACGTCCCTGCCCCTACTTTTCTTCAGGCCCTGCCTATCTTTAAGTCTCTCAAGTACGCCAGCTCCTTCCTGCTCAGAGGCCTTGGCACTCGCCCCTCAGTCCTGTTGAGGGTTGAATCCTCCTCATCCTGTGTCTCAGCTTAAAGGTCACCTTGCTCCCGATGTCTTCATGAATTATGTAATAGGCTAAGCCACCTATTACTCCCTCTCACAAGACTCTTGTTTACTTCACAGGACTCTTCACAGTTTATAATCGTTTCATTTGTTGACTTGGTTTCCCCCACTAGGTTGTACATTTTATAAGAGCGAGGACCTTGTCTTCTGTACTGGCGAATCTCAAGGTTCCAGAAGAGTTCCTGGCACAGACTAGAGAATCAGTAAACATTTACTGAACATGTGGATGAGCCTCCATAGCCTCATTGTCTTGTTCTGTGACCTAAGGGTAAAAATCCAACCTGCCTCATAGAGTGATTATGAGGATTAAATGAGAAAATACGAAGACCTGAATAAATGTTAGCCATTATTATTATCACTACTACGTTATTGTATCTAATACTACGTACTAGTCTTACTAATATTAACACTATTCTACCACATTACTATTAACACGAGTACTAGTAGTATTCTTTTCAACTACTGTTATGTGGTAGTAAATTGACTACAATTTACAAATAAGTAACCAAGATCAGAAATATAAATAGCCTACTCATAATCGCTTACCTAGCGTACATTACAACTTAAATTTTAAGAGCAAAGAGTTGCAAATAAATACAGATCTTAAGCCTAAATGATTGGAGGAAAGGCGTTACTGATGGCAGAGAGTTTTTGAACAGAGGTAGCTCTAAGACAATGAACCTGTGCTGTGCTGAGTAAATAGCTGGATAGTCCTGGGAAGATGCCTCAGAGACTAGCGGAGATACAGAACTTTTACTCAGATAAGAGGTCGGCGGTTGGAGATTTGAGCATCACATGAATATAATGTCTTAGTTGTGATCATAATACCATACCTAGAACACACACATACACACACACACACTCCTTGGGAGCGAAAGAATTGCTGCTCTTTGCTCTTCAAATGGGCCTCTTCCTCTCTCTAATCTCTCACCTTCTTATTCACCCAGCCCCCCAGCTATCATTTCCTTCCTTCTTTTCCATCCTAGACCTTCCCCTGCAATACTCCATGTGTATTTTGGAGGCCCACTATGCAGTCCTTAAGAATGGGGTTAACTTCAGGACCTTAAGGCAAGTCTTTATCAGGTTCAGTTGTCATAAACTTTTCAGAATAGGACTCTTTCTTTTATATTTTTGTCTCTAAAAATAGCTAAAATGTATATAGCATTTATATGCCAGGTGCTATATTTATTGTATAAATATATATTAACTAATTTTTTTCTTTATAACAACCCTATGAGGTAGGTGCTATTATTTTCTCTATATTAGAGTGGAAATTGAGACACAAAATAGCTAAGAAATATGTCTAATGTCACAAAACTGTTTTGCTATGATTGATTAGAAAACAACTGGGGTAGGCTGGGTATGGTGGCTCATGCCTGTAATCTTAGCACTTTGGGAGGCCAAGGCAGGAGGATCACTTGAGGCCAGGAGTTCAAGTGGCCAGGTTTACCAGCCTGCCCAGCATGGTGAAACTGTCTCTACTACAAATACAAAAATTAGCTGGGAATGGTGATGTGTGTCTGTATTCCCAGCTACTTCGGAGGCTGAGACATGAGAATTGCCTGAACCCAGGAGGCAGAGGTTGCAGTGAGCTGAGATCTCTACTCTCTACATTCTAGCCGGGGCAACAGAGTGAGGTAGAAAGAAGGAAGGAAAGAAAGAAAGAAAAGAAAGAAAGAAAGAAAGAAAGAAAGAAAGAAAGAAAGAAAGAAA
>NW_022436946.1:12137989-12152157 GCF_009761245.1 Sapajus apella | reverse complement strand
AGAAAGAAAGAAAGAAAGAAAGAAAGAAAGAAAGAAAGAAAGAAAGAGAAAGGAAGGAAGGAAGGGAGGGAGGGAAGGAAGAAGGAAGGAAGGAAGAAAAGAAAGAGAGAGAAAGAAAGAGAAAGAAGAAAGAAGAAAGAAAGAAACAAAGAAAAGAAAGAAAGAAAGAAGAAAAAAAGAAAGAGAAAGAAAGAAGGAAGGAAGGAAAGGAAGGAAAGAAGGAAGGAAGGAAGGAAGGAAGGAAGGAAGGAAGGAAGGAAGGAAGGAAGGAAGGAAAGGAAAGGAAAGGAAAGGAAAGGAAAGGAAGGAAAGGAGGAAGGAAGGAGGGAAGGAAGGAAGGAAGGAGGGAAGGAAGGAAGGAAGGAAGGGAGGGAAGGAGGAAGGAAGGAAGGAAGGAAGGAAGGAAGGAAGGAAGGAAGGAAAGAAGGAAGGAAAAGAAAGACAACTGGGCCGGGCGTGGTGGCTCACATCTATAATCCCAACAATTTGGGAGACTGAGGCGGGCAGATCACCTGAGGTCAGGAGTTTGAGACCAGCCTAACCAACATGCTGAGACCCCGTCTCTACTAAAAATATTAAAAAATTAGCCAGGCGTAGTGGTGCGCACCTATAATCCCAGCTACTCCAGAGGCTGAAGCAGGAGAATTGCTTGAACCCAGGAGACGGAGGTTGCAGCGAGCAGATACGGTGCCACTGCACTCCAGCCTGAGCAACAGAGTGAGACTCTATCTAAAAAAAAATCTGAAGTAGAGTTGGAGGAAAGAGAGAGGAAACCTGTAAGGAGGTTGCAGTTAGAGAAAAGAACATTTATAACTAAGATCTCCCCCAAAAAAATAACCCCGTGGGATCTGCAACTCTATCACCTCAAAACAGAAAACATTAAAAATAAGAGTGCCATGTCCCTCTAAAGTTCAGTGACATTTGGTGAAAAGAATAGTAGCCAAAATCTCAGATTGTTCACTAGACATAGCTCTGCCAACAATCAGGTAAGAGATTTTAGACAAATCCCTCTCTATTCTCCGGGGCTCCGTTTCCTCCTTTGTACTAGAAAGGAGCTTGACTAGTGAACTTCTGAGGCCTTTTCTACTTGAATTACGACATCGGTTTTTTAGGCTGCTTAGCTGTGTACATCAACAGCCTGCAAACATATTCTCCTTTATATATATATATTTCTTTATATAGATGTAATATATATAAAATATACTTTAATAAAATGCAAGCCAAACATTCAAAGAAAAAGATACTTGGAAGCTAAGCAGGGTCAGGCCTGGTAAGTACTTGGATGGGAAGCATATTCTTTAAGCCCGAGTTTCTTCATGTTACTTCCAGACCCCAAAACACTTTTTGATGCTTTCTCTTGCCTTTGTACTCCCATCCCCCAAATGGCTGTGACAATCTTGTTATTAGAAATAGCCATGTTGTGGGGAAAAACCTCAAGCTTTCCATGTGTTTTCCAGCATTAACTAGCAGAAGAAT
This sequence comes from Sapajus apella, assembly GCF_009761245.1. Classification (NCBI taxonomy): domain Eukaryota; kingdom Metazoa; phylum Chordata; class Mammalia; order Primates; family Cebidae; genus Sapajus; species Sapajus apella. Next base: position 12,150,681 of record NW_022436946.1, on the reverse strand, counting down.
TTACTGGTAATCCACTTAAAGAGATGAAGCCTTATTAAAACCAAAAACAAGTGGCTCATGGGAAAGCTTTTGTGCACTTGAGCATAACTCCTCATTTGTGTCAGCCAAAGGTTGTCCTGACTTATATTGTCATGCATTTTAACCAAATTAAGGTATCACATCATCATTACAAGTTTCACAATTTGTATCCCAGAGTTGTCTTGTTCTTTTTTCTTTTACCGAAAAAAAAATGAGTTTAAGGAAAAGCTTTAAACTGCAAAGTGAGCCGGCTCACTTAACACAGTGTCAGCCGGCCTGCTTGTTTCAGTTGAAACGAAACCAACTTTTGCTCTTCATTCTCCCTTCTTTTTTCCTGTCCCCTACTCTTATCTGCTTCCTGGAAAATGTCATTCAGGTCAGAGTTCTTAGATGCAACGTGAGATGGTTTCTCTCTTCCCAACCAGGTGATTTGGCATCTGACATAGCATGTTGCTATAGCTGAATGTTTAGACGTGGGTTTGCAAGTAAGCAGAGTCTAATGACAGAGGCGTGTCGATAATGTAGATGCCACAGAATTTCTGAATTGCTTAGTTACCAATGAGCTGGGTTATAAAAGTAGAAACCACTTTTAAAAAAGCACCATTTGCAAATGAGATCTCCTGAAATGCAAAGAAAGCCTCATTTAAAAGTGCTGGTATTATCAGTAATAGCAATTATGATGATTTACGCTACTTTATACACTTCCACACATGCTTTATATACATTTTTAATAACAACTCTCAAAGCCATGGAGGACAGGGGACAGGTATTCATTCATTCACTCGTTCATTCAATTAACTGTCTTAGCTCATGAGAAGGACAAATGGCCAGACTGCTTTATGAGACAAATGAATAGGTAGTTTGAGAAAAGATCAGGTACTTGCAGGGCTGATTGCATCCTGGGACTAAGAAGGTCAAGAAGTGATACACCAGGAGCTCAGAAATTACAACCATAATTTTTGCAAATGAGTCACACTAGAGTTAATAGGATGAGTTACAGAAACCTGACAGCTGGACCGGAAGATGCTGTTTTAGAGTTAAGCCAACAGGTGGGCATCACCTGGGGTTCATCATTGCAGTCTTGCTAGAGCAGCATATTCCCCCATTGTCAAGAAAAAGAACCCATGTTGAATATCAAAATGTCGTGTGGACTCCGCACATGCTAATTGTCATCTTTTTTACATCTGCTAATTGAGAAATATATAACAATAAAAATCTGTTCATCAAAAATACGTCACGATAAAAATCCACTAGGAATTAGCAGAGCTTTGACATAAATTTGTATTTCACTAATTCTACCAGTGCTATACCAGTCTTCAATGCATTACCTCTTCATTCCAGGTTTCTGCCACAGCTGCTCTACAAACATGCACTGGACCCTTTAAGCATTTCTCCTTTACAGTGAGCACAGTGCTAAGCTTCGTTAGCAGATGCCACTGGAGCAGAATTGCAGAAGAAAGCGAGTTTCTCTTCCTGATTCTGGTATGCTACTTTTCTTCTTCTTGCTCCAGCTGCGTAATCCATTAGTGGTACTAGGTATAGGACCATCCTGCTGTGCCCTGCCCCTACCACCTGTCCAGAGGCACAGTCTCTCGCTGACTATTTGATCTGATCCTGAGCCTATGGCCACCTTTTCACAGCCTGCAGCATAGGCACTGTGTGCTCCAGGCCTCACGTCCCCAGCAGTGGCCTAACTGTGCACTCAGTCACGGCTTCAGTTTGCCTGTGCTCCAAGAGATTGCATCCTATTTGCCCAGCAGCTATGGACCAGCTCTTGTCCTGGAAAATATCAGGCTTCTCTGACATCTGTTGGACTGCAAACACACCTTCTCCAACAAGATCTGAACCCCAGCCTTAGGGAGTAAACCCTCTTTCCAAGTTGTTCTTCCTTGGGTACTCTCCCTCAATCCTCAGATACCCTTGAAAGTTCTCTTTACATTGTTATAGTTATTCTTCTATCACTGTTGAATAATTCTTTATATTAAACTTCTCTTGCTTTACATTACTATGTGGTTTCCATCTTTGCTTAAACTCAGGCTGATAGAAGTTCATTTGGAAAAACAGCCACACTTATGTGTATAAGATATTCAATCTACAGATAACATTTGGTATAAGAAAGCATTCTCAAATCCCTTGCTGCTGATGCCTGCAACCTTCTAGCTGTCCGTAGTCACCAAGTCAGGAAACCCTGGACTAGAAATGGACATGTTGGCAAGAACAAAGACAGAATCCTTGACATGAAAATGAAGCTATTTGGGGGATGAGGTAAACAGTGTGCGATGTGGGGAGCTTTGATTGCTAGGGAACAGTGTTGGTGTTCAGCGGTCAGCCCTGCCTCCTCTTCATCTAGAAACTATGAAAGTCACAAAGGTAAAGTCTGTCTTGGATTTTAGAGGTGGGGAAGAGTAGACTGGGGCTATATGCAGTCAGAATTGGCTCAGACACTAGACTGGGATGGAGCCTATGGGTATAGCCTATGAATAAATATAGGCTCTGTCCCAGCCTATGGAGATAGTGGATGTAGCCTATGGATACAGGCCACCTGCTTCTTAAATAGGAATTCCTCTTTATCATACTGCTAGTCTTACCTAGGCTTACTATTACCGGTAGGACAAAAGGTTTTTGTCATTTTCTATATTCCAGAACAGATTAAGGACTCATCTATTTATTAAAGATATTTACCATGACAGGGATAAAATGGCTTCTCGTTGTTTTCATTGAAGCACTCTGAGAGTGTGTGTGTATGTGTGTGTGGGTGGGGTTTAAGGAGCAGAGAGTTTAAAAGGCAAGAAAGAAGGAAGAAGCTCCCCCAAACAGAGACAGAGGGAGGGGGATTCCAAAGCCAAAAGCAGAAACCCTGTGTGCCTCGGAAAAGTGGCTACTTATATGAGGAGGCTGAAGGATGTAGTGTCTGATTTGCTTAAGGCTCAGGAGATTGGTTTGACCAGGCATGTAACTCATGTAGACCTGGAAAAAACCGGACCTCCCATCCTAGCCATGATGTTCTGCACATGTGGGAATACGTGAGGGCAGCCATGTTGCCAGGCACATGTGAGGGCAAGGGCAAGAAGACAAGGGCAGGAACCGCCGTGTTTGGGTGGACCCAGTTTCTGATGGCCTGTATTTGCATATCAAAGCTTGCTGGCCAGCTCTAAGAGCTGGGACTTTCCTGTGAAGCACTCTAATTATTACACAGTTGACCATCTATTGATGTGCTTGCTTGCCATTCATGACACTTTCTCCTTTTCGGAATCTGCTCCTCATTTTCTTCCAGAGTGTTTCACTTGGTGTAGTGATAGTTGATATTGTTGTTCATTGGAGGAGGTTTCTTGTATTTTCTAGCTATTACTTGTTAGTTATAAATGATGCAAATATCTTCTCTTAATATATTGCATGTGTCTTAACTTTTTTCAGAATCTTTTACTTAACAGACATCTTTCATTTTGATGTATTCAAAACTTATTAACTTTCCTCTTCAAGTCTGTATACTTGCTTTTAAATTTATAAATCTTCACATTTATTTTTATTTATTTCTTCTTCCTATTGTTTGTTGCCTTTTTCCTGTCTAGAATCTTGAGTTAAATGCCTAGTTGTTTTATGCTCATCTTTTAGTTTTTAAAATTTACTCAGTAAATGTGGGCTACATTAATATTATTGCTCTGGTGACAAATATTTTTGAACCTAATAAAATTTTATTTTAAAACTTAATATATTTAACTCCAAATCTTTGACTAAGCCATTTTTCTTTCCTTCTTTTTAAAATTTTTAATTTTTAATTTTTATGGGTATATAGTAGGTGCCAAGCTCCTTGAACTGACTGCACCATGGACTACACCACTGTTAAGCCATGGTCAACCCTGTGACCTGCACGGACACCTCCAGAAGGCCTCCCCGAGCCAGAAAGTCTGGAGTAACCAGAAAACCTTAAAAGAAGGAAAATAGCTAGCTACTGCAGTGCTCAGTTAACTGACCTCACAACATTTTGCCGTTGTTCCTCCTTCAACCGTTCTTGCCTTATCTGATAACCCAACCTTGTAATACTGGACCTTGTGACACCTCCCACCTGATGCAACACCCTCCCCCTTGCAAAAACAGCCCTGAACTGTAGCTTCTGTACTTTCCACTGCCTGCCCCAAACCTATAAAACCAACTCCTATCCCAGCGCCCTCTGCTGACTCTCTCTTCGGACTCACCCTCCTTTCACCCGGGTGAATAAACAGCCTTATTGCTCACACAAAGCCTGTTTAGGTAGTCTCTTCATTCAGAGCACGCCTAACAGTAGGTATGTATATTTATGGGATACATGAGATATTTTGATACAGGCAGACAATGTATAATAATCACCTCCGGGTAAATGGAGTGTCTGTCCCCTCAACCATTCATCATTTCTTTGTGTTACTATCATTCCAATTGTATTCCTTCAGTTATTCTAAAATGTTCACAAATTATTGCTGACTGTAGTCATCCTTTTGTGTTATTAAATACTAGATTCCTATTCACTGTATCTATTTTTGTATTCATGAACAAAAAGCTTTCTGCTTTGCAGATGTTATTTACTTTTAAAAATAGATTTTATAAGTGGGCTAAAATCAATATGTTGCCAGAAATCACAGTATGCATCATATGAAGAAGAATAGTAGGGCCTTCATAGCAAGCAAAAAACCAGAATATTCTCAAACACAAACCAAACCCACTCATTCCTTCCTACCCTAATTTCTCCTTTCTTTCTCTGTGCTGCCAAATGTTTAACATCTGGAATTGTTTGAGGTTGTTGGCTTTACATTATTTTTTGTGTATCTTTTATCATTATTGTTATTTGTGAGAACACAAGGTCCTTTAATATTAAAAACCTACGAGTAGAGAGAAGACTCAAAAGTCATTTTCTTAATCCATTATGGTCATATAATTTCTTAATTATTGCAATGTGGAACCTGTATTTATATGGAACCTGTATTTCAGCCAATGCCATAGATACAAACTGCAACTTAAGAGAGAAAAAGAAATACAGAGGCTTAACCATATCTTACTCATTTGTTCATTCAACAAATATTTATTAAGGCCTTACCATGTGCACTATTCTGACTACCAAGAATATAGCAGTTAACAAAGTAGACAAGATCCACATTCATCTCTCCACCAAAGCTTTTGAGGAAGAGAAGCTGCAATAAAGAAATAAAAATAAATAACGTAATTTTAGACATGGGTATATCCCAAGCAAAAGCTAAGACCTGGTGACCTGAGAGCCAAGAACTTACCCAACAGGAAGCCAGCAACGTAGTATGGAGGTCATCTGGAAGAGCAAGAGTGGAGCACAGTAAATGCAATTGACCTCAGCAAGGCTTTTTGCTTTATCCAAAATGCAACAAGAATCAGACTTATTAGAGTCAATTGCTGGAAATGAAAGAGAAACTTTGTTTTTAAAACACAAAATTTCACAAATAAGAATTGACTATAACGCTACGCAGTCAGGATGGGAGTCATGATGGGAGAAGTAACCAAATTTTGGAAAAATAAAAATGTTTATGGACTGCTTTTTGAAAAAATAGGTGCAAATATTCATAAGGATTGATTTCTCAACCTGTAAGAACCATTTCACCAAAGAAAAGGTTGGCATGGCCCGGCTCTCAACACACAAATTAAAATATCACAGTACAGCATGTTTCTTTCACTCCCAAACTTTTTATTCAGCTAGAAGGCTTCCTTCTCACTCCTTTCCCCTCCAATTTCCAGCCCCGCTTATTCCAGGCTTTCACATTCCAGGATCTTTCCCCAGAAGTCCAAGCTTCTCTTCTATTTCTTACCCAAACCATTTATTGCCACTCAACCAAAATCCTCTGAATTTGTCTGCTCACAGCTAGACCATTGGCAAACAGAGGGCCTTCCAGAGACTAAGGTCACCCATTAGAAGACAGTGAGGAGTTATGAATAAGAACAAACTGTATCCTTTACAACTGTATCTCCAATTGTGCTTTGGTATCTTATTATTTCCAATAACAACCATCTCTCTTTGTGGTTAAGATTTCAGAAACTACATAACTAGCATGTATTACAGTAACTTAATGATAGGAACAAATGTCTGTACAAATTTTGTTTGTTGAAATGGTTCTGAAACTAATTCATTCTGCATTTCCTGAAGAATGAAGACCTTGTAAGTTACTTATTACAATATATGGTTTGTTTCGTGATGCTTTTTAATGTTTTATTTTTAAATGACAGCTAGTCTGAAGATAAATGGGATAGAAGCTTATATTTACAGTAGCCTCTAAACACAGGAAATACCTAGATAAAAAATTTAATAACAAATGTGCAAATGTATATGAAGAAAAAAAGTGCTCCTGAAGAATAAAATTACAAAGGTGAATGAATATGGAGATATTTGTGGAATATCAAGGACAGGGAAACTCAATTATAAGAAGATGTCAGTTCTCCCTAGATTATCCTTCCCTTGTGATAAAATACATGTAACATAACATTTACCATCTTAACCATTTTAAGTGTATCAAATACATTGTCAAATACGTTGTGGTGAACCATCACCACTCTCCATCGCTGGACTTCTTTCATCTTGTAAAACTGAAACTCCATCCCCACTGAACAATAATTTCCTGCTTCCCCTCTCCCTAGCTCCCGGCAACCACCATTCTACATTCTGTCTCTGTGAATCTGACCACTCTGGGCACTTCATCTAAGTGGAATCACACAGTATTTGTCCTTTTGCAAATGGCTTGTTTCACTTGGCATAATGACCTCAACATTCATCCGTGTTGTAACATATGTCGTAATTTCCTTCCTCTTTAAGCCTCAATAACTTTTAAATGTAGCATGATCCCAATAAAAACATACACGTTAGGCTAATGTGGAAAAATAAGCAACTAATAAAAAGAGCCCCAAAGTGTTGGAGTCCTACCTAAAGTGGCTGTTATTTTTCATGTACTCATTTACCCTCTCCTTACCCTGTTCCGGATACTGCTTTAGAAAATAGGCAGGTATTGCTTTGCACTTTTTTATGTAAAAAGAAACTGAGGCCAAGAGAATTATGTAAATTCCCAAGTTAATATTGCAAGTACCACAAGTAATAAAATAAGGTTTGAAAACCCAGGTATGCCTCATGACTAAGCCCTCCTCTCCTCCTTGATCCACAATTATACTATCTTCAGTTCCCCCTCACAGATCAAGAAAGACTTCTCTCTCCTACCTTTCCAATATTCTTAGGGAACTATTACTGTGGAAATCAATCTGATTAAATGCACTCTAGAGATGGTGGCTAACAAAGACTTACTAATATCTATCATAATAGCTAAGGAGTATTGAGCACTCATATACTAGGCACTGAGCAAAAGGCCATATGTATGCAATATTTTGACCTTTACCACATTTTTAGGAAATAGGCATTATTATTACCCTCATTTTAAGAGGTCAGTTAGGCTTAAAGAGTTGGATGTTCTCCGGTAAGTTAGGAAGGTGGTAGATGCTTGATGGAGCCAGGCTACACACACAAGCCTGGTATCCAGCCATAATACAACACTGCATCCCTCATGAGTACCTCCGAAGTCACTTGTCACTAAAGATTGTAGTCTCAGAAAGCACAGCTTTAATCACAAGAAATAAATCTGGATTAGTGACCTTCTAGCCTTCAGCTGGAAGACATTATGGTGCACAAAGGAGTCTTCTTAGTACTTCTTTGGGTATTTCAAATATGCATACTTCCTGCTGGGCTAGTCTCAGTTTCCCTGAAATCAGACCTAAGTTCCTACAGTGAACCAAAATAAAACTTTCTTTTCTTTTAGGTCTCAAGAGATTTGATGTTTTATGTCTCCAAAGAAATCACATCCACAATCCAGACAAGTTACCCCTCCATAGCACCTGGTCGGCAGATAACTTCAGAGCTAGCTATTCCTCTTTTTCAGCCTCGAACTATTTCTTCCAGCTCTAACTTTCTGAAGGTAGTTTTCCTTGTCAGTCAGGAAGGGGATGTTGAAATAATCCCAGGCAAACATTTTGTCAAGAATTTGACATGATTCTTTAAGTTCATGAAATGTTCTGCTCCCTCCCCTCAGCAGGAAGGAGTTAAATCATTTGAGAAAGATTACTTAGTGGAAGGGCCACCAGACATGCATTTTTATTTGACTAGAATTTGACTATACTTACCCTGCAAAAACAAAAAAAAAGGCGGGGGAGGTGGTGGGGGAATACTTTATGTCCTTTTGCATGGTCTGGATTTGCATCCCCACCCAAATCTTCTGTCAAATTATATTCCCCAGTATTGGAAGTGGGGCCTGGTGTGAGGTGACTGGATCATGGAGGTGGATTTCGCCCTTTGGTGCTGTTCTCGTGATAGAGTTCTCATGAGATCTCATTGTTTAAAGGCGTGTGGCACCTCCACCCTCCTTCCTCCTGCTCCAGCCATGCCTGCTTTCCCTTCACCTCCGCCGGGATTGTAAGTTTCCTGAGGCCTTCCCAGCCATGCTTCCTGTAGGGCCTTTGGAATTGTGAGCCAATTAAACCTTTTCTCTTTATAAATTACCTAGTCTCAGGTATTTCTTTATAGTAGTGTGAGAACAAACTAATATGTCCTCTATTTCTCTTCTCTCTTTTCAAACTAAACTTGTTCTCTACCATTAAAGAAAGAGAGAACCCTGAAATGCAGAGAGACACAAAAACAGTCAATTTTGCTGTTGTGCTTTGATAGACCCAGCTGTATCGCGAAGGGAAGTTCTTGTAAGCAGCTACCGTTACTTGAAGGGTCATTTTGACTACCTACTATTTTTACTTTTTTGGTGTATTTAGAACTTTTTTTTTTTTTGGTATGGGATAGCCACAACCCACTTTGTTTACATATCACCCATGGCTGCTTTCACACTACAGCAATAGAGTTAGTAGCTGGGGCAGACACCATACGGCCCACAAAGTCAAAGCTATTTCAGGCTGGCTATTTACCAAAAAAACTTTGTCAACCTCTGCTTTAGAACTTTATTCCCTAAAAGACATGACGTACTCTAGTAGTTAAGGATTTTAATGGTGAAGTCAGAGCAAAAATTCCAACTAGAATCCAGTGCCATAGCTTTGCTGGCTGTGTCCTTACCCAAGTTTCTTAACCTCTTCTAAACCTTTGTTTTTCTTAATCTATAGAACATTATCTGTAACAATAGCACTTACTTGTGAGGTCGTGAGAATTCAGTGCCAATAACATATAAAGCACAAACTGTGAAGTACCAGAAAAGAAGCAAGTCTTTAATAGGTATTAGTTATTACCAATATTATTATCAATATTATAGATGTTTTTATTAAGGCATGCTGCCATAATTAAGAATCTGAGAATTTTTAGAATAGAAATCTAACTTTGTTTAATCCACCTTTGTCCAAATTCCTGTGACCAGAGAACGCCTTTTCAGTACTCCTTAGAACCCTTCAAAAACACCACCCTCCCTTAAGTCAAAAACAAGAAGAGTCTGTCTCCCTCCAGGCCACTGCCTCTCCTTCTTTCTCTGCTCCTCCCCTCCATCTCTTGCCTCTCACATTTTTCCTTCTGTGATCTAGCCTTTCCTGTGAAGTACTCAATGTGTTCTCGCCTCAATGTTTTCTCGCCCCTCATTTCAAATAAATTGTGCACGTCTCCAGACAGGTTCTCAGTGGATCCAACCCTCAGCTAATTGAAAGCCAGCCTATATGATAGATAAGCTAGTCCTTAATAACATATTCGTAACTGTGGATGTTACCTCTTAGCATTCTAATGGGGCCTTCTGGACATATTGCCTTACCCAGGGCAATCATTCTAATCAATCTGGAAACTTCCAGTATCAGAGCAGTGAGTTAAGAAAAATATGCCAGGGCAAGGGGCCATTTGACACTCTTCCAGTGCACAGTGACCATCTGTCTGTAAATAAGACTAGCCTAGGATAATTGCTAAAGGACTATCAGGGCAGTTGTTATGGCTAAGGTGGGGGGAGGACACCTGGAAACAAATGTCCATCCCCACATGGATGGTAATGAATTTGCATCAGGCTTCCTGAATTGGATCCTAGCTTTGTCGTGATCTAATCTGTGCTTTTTCCCCAGCATCATACTGTCCTCTTCAACTGGACACTCCATCCCCCTACTGTCGCTTCATTACGTTTTAACAAATTATTTTTCCATGCCTGTGTACCTCTGCTGAGAAGTCACCTCCTTTAGAGCAAGGATCATGCCGTGTGTATCCCAGTGCTCCACAGGGGCTGCTGCATAATAGACAAGAGATCTTTGTGGCAGGACGGAAGGATAGAAAGGACGATGGAAAGAAGAATGGAAGGGAGGGAAGGAGGGAGGGGCTTTTTGCTAGCTTTAGGACTTGCTCCTCAATGAGTTTTTCTTTTTTCTTTTTTTTTTTTGAGACAGAGTCTTGCTCTGTTACCCAGGCTGGAGTGCAGTGGTGCAATCTTAGCTCACGGTAATCTCTGCCTCCTGGGTTCAAGCAATTCTCCTGCCTCAGCCTCCCAAGTAGTTAGGATTACAGACATGTACCCCCATACCCAGTTAAGTTTTGTATTTTTAATAGAGATCAGGTTTCGCTATGCTGGTCAGGCTGGTCTCGAACTTCTGACCTCAGGAGATCTGACTGCCTAGGCCTCCCAAAGTGCTGGGATTACAGGCATGAGCCATCACATCTGGCCAGTTTTTCTTTACTTAAGTCTTCCCTTGACTCGCTTTCATTTCATGTATGTGGAAGGGAATTAGATGTAAGATGACATCTGACACAGATGGTATAAATAGGTGGCAGCTTAAAGTTCTCAAGCTGGCAAGGAGGCATGCCTAGAAGGGTCCCATGTTATGCGATGTGGAGCAACTATGGCTTCCCTCTGCAATCTTGGTGCTCTAGTTATAATAAGGGCACCTGATACAAGTTGGGCTTTCTTCTGGGAATTTGAACTTTTGGTGGTGATCCCATTAATGGATACATTTGGAGCTGAAGGTCTGATGGTGGCGCCTGGAGCAAGGCTCTCACACTAATGTTGCGGGAGCTTCCCTGCTCCCATCTCCCCAGGTTGCTTGTTGAGCTCTCCTATAAGACTGCTGAGGCCGGGCGTGGTGGCTCACACCTATAATCCCAGCACTTTGGGAGGCCAAGGTGGGTGAATCACGAAAGGCCAGGAGTTCAAGACCAGCCAGGCCAACCTGGTGAAACCTTGTCTCTACTAAAAATACAACAATTAGCTGGGTATGGTGATGTGTGCCTGTAGTCCCTGCTACTCGGGAGGCTGAGGCAGGAGAATCGCTTGAACCTGGAAGGCAGAGGTTGCAGTGAGCTGAGATCATAACACTGCACTCTAGCCTCAAAAAAAAAATTTTTTTTAAGGACTGTTGAAGAGTTCTCCCTATAAGTCCTTTTTAGCTTAAGTTAACCAGTTAACCAGAGTCTGTTTCTATTGTTTCGCCCAAAGAAAATTAAATTATCAGAATTTCAAAGCCCAGAACAAGGTCTGGGGCTGGAAAAAGATGTTCTTTTTCCTATCTCTAATAGATGTCTTCACCTATTTAATTAAACTTAACATTCCTGATCACTGTCCAAGGAGAAGGCACTATAACATGTGCAGGGAATACAAAGATGAATGAAACAGGACCTCTGAGGACTCTAGCAAGGGAGAAAAAAGGAAATTCACAACTAATCAAAATAGTGAGAAATAGCACTGAAGTATGTGCAAAGTATTACGAGCCACACAGAAGGAGGAAAAGAAAGAAATTAATAGTTATTGGCTATCTGCCAGATGTCAGGCACTCTACACATATAATCACATTATGTCTTTACTCAACACGTTGAGGCACATAACATTCTTCTCATTTATAGACAAGGAAACCAAAGCTCAGAAGGATGCAGCACCTCAGGTTGCCACAGTTAGTAAAGGGGTAGATCTCGAACTCAGATCTGTCAGACTGCAAAGCCCCTGTCCCATCTGTTGCCTCTGGAAAAAGATAGTTTTAGTCATGCCCAAGAAGTAGTTGGGCTCTTTCTCCACCTCAAACACTTAGTAATAACATGCACTTCTATGTCTGTGAAAAGGGACCAAAGCATGGAGTGCTTATCTCATGAATACAATATTTTATTTCAATCTTGCCCAACCCTGGAGCAGGCTCTGCTCTAGAATAAAAATGTCAATGGCTACTCCTGCCTTTCCTGCTTCAGAACACGTGAACTTGGCTTCAAAGGCATGGCCCGGGTCATGTTACTAATGCCTTTCTTTCTCTTCTATAAGTGAGGAAGAGAATTTGTACTCACCTGCTAAAAATTATCCTTATGTTTTACTGTTAAATGGACCTCACCTGGAGTGCTCAAAATAACACAGTCTGAAAAAGAAACTATGGCTGGGTGCAGTGGCTCGCGCCTGTTATCCCAACACTTTGGGAGGCCAAGGTGGGAGAATCACTTGAGCCCAGGAGTTCGAGACCAGCCTGGACAACAAAGCATGACCCCATCTGAAAAAAAAAAAAGGGAAAGGAAGGGGAGGGGAGGGGAGGGGAGGGAGAAGGAAATGAGAAAAGAAAAGAAGAGAGGAGAGGGAAGGAGAGAGGAGAAGGAAATGAAGAAAGGAAGAAAGAAAAGAGAAAGAGAAAGAGAAAGAAGGAAGGAAGGAAGGAAGGAAGGAAGGAAGGAAGGAAGGAGGGAGGGAGGGAGGGAGGGAGGGAAGGAAGGAAGGAAGGAAGGA
>NW_022436946.1:12136958-12137889 GCF_009761245.1 Sapajus apella | reverse complement strand
GGAAGGAAGGGAGGGAGGGAGGGAGGGAGGGAGGGAGGGAGGGAGAATACAGTGTAAAGGAGGGAAAGAAGTGGTATGAAATTCCCAATTGTCAAAAAAGAGCTTGCTGTGTACTTTTCCTCAATGGATAATGATGGATATCAAATGATATGGTACTTAATTGCTGAAGATATTTTAGAAAGTGATGCAACATTTTACTTAAAAGTCTATTGTATCTATAATCCTAGTGCTTTGGGAGGTCAAGTTGTGAGGATCACTTGAAGCCAGGAGTTTGAGACCAACCCTGGCAACATTATGAGGGCCTGAATCTACAAAAATAAAAATAAAAATTAGCCCAGGGTGATGGTGCACACCTGTAGTCCTAGATGCTTGGGAGGCGAAGGAGGCAGAATTGCTTGAGCCAAGGAAGTCAAGGCTGCTGTGAGCTATGATTACACCACTGCACTCCAGCCTGGGTGACAGAATAAGACCCTTTCTCCAAAAGTGAAACACAAATAAATAAAAAGTCTATTGTTTACATCAGAAATAATATCCTTTGTGACTATTTAAGCTATAATAAAAAAATTTAAATCTGAATATAACTAAAAATGCATAAGGCATCACATGGTCTTAAAAACGCTTTTAGAGGCCGGGCGTGGTGGCTCACTCCTGTAATCCCAGCACTTCGGGAGGCTGAGGCCAGCAGATCACAAGATCAGGTCAAGACCATCCTGGCTAACATGGTGAAACCCTGTCTCTACTAAAAATACAAAAAATTAGCTGGGCGTGGTGGCGGGTCCCTGTAGTCCCAGCTACTCGGGAGGCTGAGGCAGGAGAATCGCTTGAATCCGGGAGGCAGAGGTTGCAGTGAGCTGAGACCACGCCACTGTACTCCAGGCTGAGTGACAGAGTAAGACTCCATCTCAAAAAAAAAAAAAAAAAAAAATGCTTT
>NW_022436946.1:12135675-12136858 GCF_009761245.1 Sapajus apella | reverse complement strand
AGCCTGATCAACATGGTGAAACCCCATCTCTACTAAAAATACAAAAATTAGTCGGGCGTGGTGGTACATGCCTGTAATCCCAGCTACTCAGGAGGCTGAGGCACAAGAATCGCTTGAAACCAGGAGGCAGAGGTTGCAGTGAGCCGAGATTGCACTACTGCAATCCAGCCCGAGAAACAGAGTGAGACTCAGTCTCAAAAAAAAAAAAAAAAAAAAAAAAAAACGAGTGCTTTTAGTGGCTGTAAAGTTTGTTTGAAGATCAGTGCTGGAAGATAGTGGTTGCCTACATTAATCACCAAGATTGGATCAGGGACGGGAAGAAAGCAGAGGTGGACTGGAGATGCAGTCTTGAAGGACTGGGGACCGCCAGCACGGTGGACAGGTGAACTTTCCTGAGGGACACCAGCGTGTGCCTAGGGGCAGCAGAGAGGCTGATGTGTTTGGATGTAATTGCCATACAGCCTAAATAGAGGCAAAGGATGAACAATAAGGCACGGTAGGATGGAAGAGACTCATATGGGGGGAAAACAGCCTACCCTGGCAATGACATCTTATTGACCTCCTTGATCGTGATTCTGGGCTCAGTGTGGTGGCTGATAATTAACTGGAGTCTAACAAATCTGGGATCGAAACCCAGCTGCCCATCTATTAACTGCGAGAAGTTGGACAGATTGTCTCTCTCAGCCTTGACTTCACCATCTATAAAGAAAATGAAGAGCACTTCCTCAGAGAGCTGTTTTAAAAATTTAAATAAGATAGCCCATGCAAAGGGCTAGCATATACTAGGTACAAATAAAGATTGGCGATCTTGTTATCATTTCTAATACTTAAATCTGATCCCATCATCCCCCTGCCTAAAATTCTTACAGTGTTCTCATTTGCTCTCAGTATAAGAATCCAAACTTGCTAAGGTTATCTGAAGCCCTCGTGTTTTAAGGGCACCATCCACAATTTTGTTCTCCAAAATTAAAATGAAAGAATTAATAAAGGATTATCACCATGAGTAAGTTAACAGCCATGGAGGCTGTTACACTAAAGGTCCTGGTGGCCTCCTCTAAGTTCAGCAGAAACCAAGAAAAACAGCCTGCACCCAACTGTCCCCCACCATCACTCTGCTGTCCCAGCCTGTCCCACCGTCACTCTGCTGTCCCAGCCTGCCCCACCGTCACTCTGCTGCCCCAGC